>NC_140926.1:1188701-1356201 GCF_045865225.1 Trachurus japonicus
GGGTCCGAGGGGGGAGTCCAACGCAGACAGAAGTTTGGTTGAAAATCGGGCCGGTGGTTTTGGGGGAAAAATGACCAATAAAACCAAACAGGCCATGTTTAAAAAGACGACAGGGGGGGTGGTGTTTACGGTTTTTTTTTTTTTGAACCAGAAATTAAACTTCCTCCAAACTTCGGGATATATCATTTGGGGTTGGGTCCGAGGGGAAGTCCAACGCAGAAGAGGTTTGGTTGAAATCGGGGGCCGGTGGTTTTGGAGGAAGAAAATGACCAAAAAACCAAACAGGACCCATTTTTAAAAAGACGAAAGGGGGGGGTGTTACTTTTTTTTTTTTTGACCAAAAATTAAAATTTCTTCAAATTTCTCCAAACTCGGATATATCATCTGGGGGTTCGAGGGGAGTCCAACGCAGGAAGGTTTGGTTGAAATCGGGCCGGTGGTTTTGGAGAAAATGACCAAAAACCAAACCGGCCATTTTAAAAAGACGACCGGGGGGGGTGTTACGTTTTTTTTTTTTTGACCAAAAATTAAAATTTCTCCAAACTCGGATATATCATCTGGGGGTCCGAGGGGAGTCCAACGCAGAAGGTTTGGTTGAAATCGGGCCGGTGGTTTTGGAGAAAATGACCAGAAACCAAACAGGCCATTTTAAAAAGACGACAGGGGGGGGTGTTTTTTTTTTTTTTTGACCAAAATTAAAATTTCTTCAAATTTATCAAACTCGGATATATCATCTGGGGGTCCGAGGGGAGTCAACGCAGAAGGTTTGGTTGAAATTCGGGCCGGGTTTTGGGGGGGAAAATGACCAAAAACCAAACAGGCCATTTTAAAAAGACGACAGGGGGGGGTTATTACTTTTTTTTTTTTTGACCCAAAAATTAAAATTTCTCCAAACTCGGATATATCATCTGGGGGTCCGAGGGTAGTCCAACGCAGAAGGTTTGGTTGAAATCGGGGACGGTGAGTGGTTTTTGGAGAAAAATGATCCAAAAACCAAACAGGCCATTTTAAAAAGACGGACAGGTGGGGGGTGTTACTTTTTTTTTTTTTGACCAAAAATTAAAATTTCTTCAAATTTCTTCCAAAACTCGGATATATCATCTGGGGGTCCGAGGGGAGTCCAAAGCAGAAGGTTTGGTTGTAAATCGGGCCGGTGGTTTTGGAGAAAATGACCAAAAATCCCAAACAGGCCATTTTAAAAAAAAGACGACAGGGGGGGGGTGTTACGTTTTTTTTTTTTGACGAAAAAATTAAAATTTCTCCAAACTCGGATATATCATCTGGGGGTCCGAGGGGAGTCCAACGCAGAAGGTTTGGTTGAAATCGGGCCGCCAGTGGTTTTGGAGGAAAATGACCAGAAACCAAACAGGCCATTTTAAAAAGACGACAGTGGGGGGGGGGGGGTGTTGTGTTACAGTTTTTTTTTTTGACCAAAAATTTAAAATTTCTTCAAATTTCTCCAAAAACTGGATATATCATCTGGGTTGGGTCGGGCCGAGGGGAGTCCAAACGCAGAAGGTGTTGGTTTGAAATCGGGCCGGTGGTTTTGGGGGAAAATGACCAAAAACCAAACAGGCCATTTTAAAAAGACGACAGGGGGGGGTATTACTTTTTTTTTTTTGACCAAAAATTATAATATTTCTCCAAACTCGGATATATCATCTGGGGGTCCGGGGGTGAGTCCAACGCAAGAAGGTTTGGGTTGAAATCGGGCGGTGGTTTTGGAAGAAAATGACCAAAAATCCAAACAGGCCATGTTAAAAAGACGACAGGGGGGGGGGTTGTTACCGGTGTGTGTTTTTTTTGACCAAAAATTAAAATTTCTCCAAACTCGGATATATCATCTGGGGGTCCGAGGGGAGTCCAACGCAGAAGGTTTGGTTGAAATCGGGCCGGTGGTTGAAAATGACCAAAAACCAAACAGGCCATTTTAAAAAGACGACAGGGGGGGGTGTTACGTTTTTTTTTTTTTTGACCAAAAATTAAAATTTCTCCAAACTCGGATATATCATCTGGGGGTCCGGGGGGAGTCCAACGCAGAAGGTTTGGTTGAAATCGGGCTGGTGGTTTTGGAGAAAATGACCAAAAACCAAACAGGCCATTTTAAAAAGACGACAGGGGGGGGTGTTACTTTTTTTTTTTTCTTGACCAAAAATTAAAATTTCTTCAAATTTCTCCAAACTCGGATATATCATCTGGGGGTCCGAGGGGAGTCCAACGCAGAAGGTTTGGTTGAAATCGGGCCGGTGGTTTTGGAGAAAATGACCAAAAACCAAACAGGCCATTTTAAAAAGACGACAGAGGGGGGTGTTACGTTTTTTTTTTTTTGACCAAAAATTAAAATTTCTCCAAACTCGGATATATCATCTGGGGGTCCGAGGGGAGTCCAACGCAGAAGGTTTGGTTGAAATCGGGCCGGTGGTTTTGGAGAAAATGACCAAAAACCAAACAGGCCATTTTAAAAAGCCGACAGGGTGGGGTGTTACGTTTTTTTTTTTTGACAGAAATTAAAATTTCTCCAAACTCGGATATATCATCTGGGGGTCCGAGGGGAGTCCAACGCAGAAGGTTTGGTTGAAATCGGGCCGGTGGTTTTGGAGAAAATGACCAAAAACCAAACAGGCCATTTTAAAAAGCCGACAGGGGGGGATGTTACGTTTTTTTTTTTTTGACCAGAAATTAAAATTTCTCCAAACTCGGATATATCATCTGGGGGTCCGAGGGGAGTCCAACGCAGAAGGTTTGGTTGAAATCGGGCCGGTGGTTTTGGAGAAAATGACCAAAAACCAAACAGGCCATTTTAAAAAGACGACAGGGGGGGGTGTGTACTTTTTTTTTTTTTGACCCAAAAATTACAATTTCTCCAAACTCGGATATATCATCTGGGGGTCGAGGGGAGTCCAATGCAGAAGGTTTGGTTGAAATCGGACCGGTGGTTTTGGAGAAAATGACCAAAAACCAAACAGGCCATTTTAAAAAGACGACAGGGGGGGGTGTTACGTTTGTGTTTTTTTGACCAAAAATTAAAATTTCTCCAAACTCGGATATATCATCTTGGGGGTCCGAGGGGAGTCCAATGCAGAAGGTTTGGTTGAAATCGGGCCGGTGGTTTTGGAGAAAATGACCAAAAACCAAACAGGCCATTTTAAAAAGACGACAGGGGGGGGTGTTACGTTTTTTTTTTTTTGACCAGAAGTTAAAATTTCTCCAAACTCGGATATATCATCTGGGGGTCCGAGGGGAGTCCAACGCAGAAGGTTTGGTTGAAATCGGGCCGGTGGTTTTGGAGAAAATAACCAAAAACCAAACAGGCCATTTTAAAAAGACGACAGGGGGGGGTGTTACGTTTTTTTTTTTTTGACCAGAAGTTAAAATTTCTCCAAACTCGGATATATCATCTGGGGGTCCGAGGGGAGTCCAACGCAGAAGGTTTGGTTGAAATCGGGCCGGTGGTTTTGGAGAAAATGACCAAAAACCAAACAGGCCATTTTAAAAAAACCGACAGGAGGGGGTGTTCGTTTTTTTTTTTTTTGACCAAAAATTAAAATTTCTCCAAACTCGGATATATCATCTGGGGGTCCGAGGGGAGTCCAACGCAGAAGGTTTGGTTGAAATCGGGCCGGTGGTTTTGGAGAAAATGACCAAAAACCAAACAGGCCATTTTAAAAAGCCGACAGGGTGGGGTGTTACGTTTTTTTTTTTTTTGACCAGAAATTAAAATTTCTCCAAACTCGGATATATCATCTGGGGGTCCGAGGGGAGTCCAACGCAGAAGGTTTGGTTGAAATCGGGCCGGTGGTTTTGGAGAAAATGACCAAAAACCAAACAGGCCATTTTAAAAAGACGACAGGGGGGGGTGTTACGTTTTTTTTTTTTTGACCAGAAATTAAAATTTCTCCAAACTCGGATATATCATTCTGGGGGTCCGAGGGGAGTCCAACGCAGAAGGTTTGGTTGAAAATCGGGCCGGTGGTTTTGGAGAAAATGACCAAAAACCAAACAGGCCATTTTAAAAAGACGACAGGGGGGGGTGTTACGTTTTTTTTTTTTGACCAGAAATTAAAATTTCTCCAAACTCGGATATATCATCTGGGGGTCCGAGGGGAGTCCAACGCAGAAGGTTTGGTTGAAATCGGGCCGGTGGTTTTGGAGAAAATGACCAAAAAACCAAACAGGCCATTTTAAAAAGCCGACAGGAGGGGGTGTTACGTTTTTTTTTTTTGACCAAAAAATTAAAATTTCTCCAAACTCGGATATATCATCTGGGGGTCCGAGGGGAGTCCAACGCAGAAGGTTTGGTTGAAATCGGGCCGGTGGTTTTGGAGAAAATGACCAAAAAACCAAACAGGCAATTTTAAAAGCCGACAGGGGGGGGTTGTTACGTTTTTTTTTTTTTGACCAAAAATTAAAATTTCTCCAAACTCGGATATATCATCTGGGGGTCCGAGGGGAGTCCAACGCAGAAGGTTTGGTTGAAATCGGGCCGGTGGTTTTGGAGAAAATGACCAAAAACCAAACAGGCCATTTTAAAAAGACGACAGGGGGGGGTGTTACTTTTTTTTTTTTTGACCAAAAATTAAAATTTCTCCAAACTCGGATATATCATCTGGGGGTCCGAGGGGAGTCCAATGCAGAAGGTTTGGTTGAAATCGGGCCGGTGGTTTTGGAGAAAATGACCAAAAACCAAACAGGCCATTTTAAAAAGACGACAGGGGGGGGTGTTACGTTTTTTTTTTTTTGACCAAAAAATTAAAATTTCTCCAAACTCGGATATATCATCTGGGGGTCCGAGGGGAGTCCAATGCAGAAGGTTTGGTTGAAATCGGGCCGGTGGTTTTGGAGAAAATGACCAAAAACCAAACAGGCCATTTTAAAAAGACGACAGGGGGGGGTGTTACGTCTTTTTTTTTTTGACCAAAAATTAAAATTTCTCCAAACTCGGATATATCATCTGGGGGTCCGAGGGGAGTCCAACGCAGAAGGTTTGGTTGAAATCGGGCCGGTGGTTTTGGAGAAAATGACCAAAAACCAAACAGGCCATTTTAAAAAGCCGACAGGAGGGGGTGTTACGTTTTTTTTTTTTGACCAAAAATTAAAATTTCTCCAAACTCGGATATATCATCTGGGGGTCCGAGGGGAGTCCAACGCAGAAGGTTTGGTTGAAATCGGGCCGGTGGTTTTGGAGAAAATGACCAAAAACCAAACAGGCCATTTTAAAAAGCCGACAGGGTGGGGTGTTACGTTTTTTTTTTTTGACCAGAAATTAAAATTTCTCCAAACTCGGATATATCATCTGGGGGTCCGAGGGGAGTCCAACGCAGAAGGTTTGGTTGAAATCGGGCCGGTGGTTTTGGAGAAAATGACCAAAAACCAAACAGGCATTTTAAAAAGACGACAGGGGGGGGTGTTACTTTTTTTTTTTTTGACCAAAAATTAAAATTTCTCCAAACTCGGATATATCATCTGGGGGTCCGAGGGGAGTCCAATGCAGAAGGTTTGGTTGAAATCGGGCCGGTGGTTTTGGAGAAAATGACCAAAAACCAAACAGGCCATTTTAAAAAGACGACAGGGGGGGGTGTTACGTTTGTGTTTTTTTTGACCAAAAATTAAAATTTCTCCAAACTCGGATATATCATCTGGGGGTCCGAGGGGAGTCCAATGCAGAAGGTTTGGTTGAAATCGGGCCGGTGGTTTTGGAGAAAATGACCAAAAACCAAACAGGCCATTTTAAAAAGACGACAGGGGGGGGTGTTACGTTTTTTTTTTTTTGACCAGAAATTAAAATTTCTCCAAACTCGGATATATCATCTGGGGGTCCGAGGGGAGTCCAACGCAGAAGGTTTGGTTGAAATCGGGCCGGTGGTTTTGGAGAAAATGACCAAAAACCAAACAGGCCATTTTAAAAAGACGACAGGGGGGGGTGTTACGTTTTTTTTTTTTGACCAGAAATTAAAATTTCTCCAAACTCGGATATTTCATCTGGGGGT
This sequence comes from Trachurus japonicus, assembly GCF_045865225.1. Lineage (NCBI taxonomy): Eukaryota > Metazoa > Chordata > Actinopteri > Carangiformes > Carangidae > Trachurus > Trachurus japonicus. Next base: position 1,194,689 of record NC_140926.1, read on the forward strand.
CCGAGGGGAGTCCAACGCAGAAGGTTTGGTTGAAATCGGGCCGGTGGTTTTGGAGAAAATGACCAAAAACCAAACAGGCCATTTTAAAAAGCCGACAGGAGGGGGTGTTACGTTTTTTTTTTTTTGACCAAAAATTAAAATTTCTCCAAACTCGGATATATCATCTGGGGGTCCGAGGGGAGTCCAACGCAGAAGGTTTGGTTGAAATCGGGCCGGTGGTTTTGGAGAAAATGACCAAAAACCAAACAGGCCATTTTAAAAAGCCGACAGGAGGGGGTGTTACGTTTTTTTTTTTTTTGACCAAAAATTAAAATTTCTCCAAACTCGGATATATCATCTGGGGGTCCGAGGGGAGTCCAACGCAGAAGGTTTGGTTGAAATCGGGCCGGTGGTTTTGGAGGTGGTTTTGGAGAAAATGACCAAAAACCAAACAGGCCATTTTAAAAAGACGACAGGGGGGGGTGTTACGTTTTTTTTTTTTGACCAGAAATTAAAATTTCTCCAAACTCGGATATATCATCTGGGGGTCCGAGGGGAGTCCAACGCAGAAGGTTTGGTTGAAATCGGGCCGGTGGTTTTGGAGAAAATGACCAAAAACCAAAACAGGCCATTTTAAAAAGACGACAGGGGGGGGTGTTACGTTTTTTTTTTTTGACCAGAAATTAAAATTTCTCCAAACTCGGATATATCATCTGGGGGTCCGAGGGGAGTCCAACGCAGAAGGTTTGGTTGAAATCGGGCCGGTGGTTTTGGAGAAAATGACCAAAAACCAAACAGGCCATTTTAAAAAGCCGACAGGAGGGGGTGTTACGTTTTTTTTTTTTTGACCAAAAATTAAAATTTCTCCAAACTCGGATATATCATCTGGGGGTCCGAGGGGAGTCCAACGCAGAAGGTTTGGTTGAAATCGGGCCGGTGGTTTTGGAGAAAATGACCAAAAACCAAACAGGCCATTTTAAAAAGCCGACAGGGTGGGGTGTTACGTTTTTTTTTTTTGACCAGAAATTAAAATTTCTCCAAACTCGGATATATCATCTGGGGGTCCGAGGGGAGTCCAACGCAGAAGGTTTGGTTGAAATCGGGCCGGTGGTTTTGGAGAAAATGACCAAAAACCAAACAGGCCATTTTAAAAAGACGACAGGGGGGGGTGTTACTTTTTTTTTTTTGACCAAAAATTAAAATTTCTCCAAACTCGGATATATCATCTGGGGGTCCGAGGGGAGTCCAATGCAGAAGGTTTGGTTGAAATCGGGCCGGTGGTTTTGGAGAAAATGACCAAAAACCAAACAGGCCATTTTAAAAAGACGACAGGGGGGGGTGTTACGTTTGTGTTTTTTTGACCAAAAATTAAAATTTCTCCAAACTCGGATATATCATCTGGGGGTCCGAGGGGAGTCCAATGCAGAAGGTTTGGTTGAAATCGGGCCGGTGGTTTTGGAGAAAATGACCAAAAACCAAACAGGCCATTTTAAAAAGACGACAGGGGGGGGTTTTTACGTTTTTTTTTTTTTGACCAAAAATTAAAATTTCTCCAAACTCGGATATATCAACTGGGGGTCCGAGGGGAGTCCAACGCAGAAGGTTTGGTTGAAATCGGGCCGGTGGTTTTGGAGAAAATGACCAAAAACCAAACAGGCCATTTTAAAAAGACGACAGGGGGGGGTGTTACGTTTTTTTTTTTTTGACCAGAAATTAAAATTTCTCCAAACTCGGATATATCATCTGGGGGTCCGAGGGGAGTCCAACGCAGAAGGTTTGGTTGAAATCGGGCCGGTGGTTTTTGGAGAAAATGACCAAAAACCAAACAGGCCATTTTAAAAAGCCGACAGGAGGGGGTGTTACGTTTTTTTTTTTTTTGACCAAAAATTAAAATTTCTCCAAACTCGGATATATCATCTGGGGGTCCGAGGGGAGTCCAACGCAGAAGGTTTGGTTGAAATCGGGCCGGTGGTTTTGGAGAAAATGACCAAAAACCAAACAGGCCATTTTAAAAAGCCGACAGGGTGGGGTGTTACGTTTTTTTTTTTTGACCAGAAATTAAAATTTCTCCAAACTCGGATATATCATCTGGGGGTCCGAGGGGAGTCCAACGCAGAAGGTTTGGTTGAAATCGGGCCGGTGGTTTTGGAGAAAATGACCAAAAACCAAACAGGCCATTTTAAAAAGACGACAGGGGGGGGTGTTACTTTTTTTTTTTTTGACCAAAAATTAAAATTTCTCCAAACTCGGATATATCATCTGGGGGTCCGAGGGGAGTCCAATGCAGAAGGTTTGGTTGAAATCGGGCCGGTGGTTTTGGAGAAAATGACCAAAAACCAAACAGGCCATTTTAAAAAGACGACAGGGGGGGGTGTTACGTTTGTGTTTTTTTGACCAAAAATTAAAATTTCTCCAAACTCGGATATATCATCTGGGGGTCCGAGGGGAGTCCAATGCAGAAGGTTTGGTTGAAATCGGGCCGGTGGTTTTGGAGAAAATGACCAAAAACCAAACAGGGCCATTTTAAAAAGACGACAGGGGGGGGTGTTACGTTTTTTTTTTTTTGACCAGAAATTAAAATTTCTCCAAACTCGGATATATCATCTGGGGGTCCGAGGGGAGTCCAACGCAGAAGGTTTGGTTGAAATCGGGCCGGTGGTTTTGGAGAAAATGACCAAAAACCAAACAGGCCATTTTAAAAAGACGACAGGGGGGGGTGTTACGTTTTTTTTTTTTGACCAGAAATTAAAATTTCTCCAAACTCGGATATATCATCTGGGGGTCCGAGGGGAGTCCAACGCAGAAGGTTTGGTTGAAATCGGGCCGGTGGTTTTGGAGAAAATGACCAAAAACCAAACAGGCCATTTTAAAAAGACGACAGGGGGGGGGTGTTACGTTTTTTTTTTTTTGACCAAAAATTAAAATTTCTCCAAACTCGGATATATCATCTGGGGGTCCGAGGGGAGTCCAACGCAGAAGGTTTGGTTGAAATCGCGCCGGTGGTTTTGGAGAAAATGACCAAAAACCAAACAGGCCATTTTAAAAAGACGACAGGGGGGGGTGTTACGTTTTTTTTTTTGACCAAAAATTAAAATTTCTTCAAATTTCTCCAAACTCGGATATATCATCTGGGGGTCCGAGGGGAGTCCAACGCAGAAGGTTTGGTTGAAATCGGGCCGGTGGTTTTGGAGAAAATGACCAAAAACCAAACCGGCCATTTTAAAAAGACGACAGGGGTGGGTGTTACGTTTTGGGTTTTTTTTGACCAAAAATTAAAATTTCTCCAAACTCGGATATATCATCTGGGGGTCCGAGGGGAGTCCAACGCAGAAGGTTTGGTTGAAATCGGGCCGGTGGTTTTGGAGAAAATGACCAAAAACCAAACCGGCCATTTTAAAAAGACGACAGGGGTGGGTGTTACTTTTTTTATTTTTTTGACCAAAAATTAAAATTTCTTCAAATTTCTCCAAACTCGGATATATCATCTGGGGGTCCGAGGGGAGTCCAACGCAGAAGGTTTGGTTGAAATCGGGCCGGTGGTTTTGGAGAAAATGACCAAAAACCAAACAGGCCATTTTAAAAAGCCGACAGGGGGGGGTGTTCCTTTTTTTTTTTTTGACCAGAAATTAAAATTTCTCCAAACTCGGATATATCATCTGGGGGTCCGAGGGGAGTCCAACGCAGAAGGTTTGGTTGAAATCGGGCCGGTGGTTTTGGAGAAAATGACCAAAAACCAAACAGGCCAATTTAAAAAGACGACAGGGGGGGGTATTACTTTTTTTTTTTTTTGACCAAAAATTAAAATTTCTCCAAACTCGGATATATCATCTGGGGGTCCGAGGGGAGTCCAACGCAGAAGGTTTGGTTGAAATCGGGCCGGTGGTTTTGGAGAAAATGACCAAAAACCAAACAGGCGATTTTAAAAAGACGACGGGCGCGCGGTTTACGGTTTTTTTTTTTACCAAAAATTAAAATTTCTTCAAATTTCTCCAAACTCGGAAATATCATCTGGGGGTCCGAGGGGAGTCCAACGCAGAAGGTTTGGTTGAAATCGGGCCGGTGGTTTTGGAGAAAATGACCAAAAACCAAACAGGCGATTTTAACGAGCGGCCAGGCTGCACCTGCACTGTTCTATTTATAGACTTTGATAACGAGCTGGCCCCAACACCTGGCCACTGCACACAGAGCAGAGCAGAGCAGAGAGATTTGTGCTCTGAGCAGCTTCCGAAAACAGCCCAGAAAAAGAGAACCGTAACTCTTATCAGAATATGGTCCTCCTGACCATCTGGGCAAGGAGACCTTCCTGAGCACATTGATGTGCATTAAATGTTTGTAGGGCAAAAACTTTTCTCAGGGTCGCAAGGTAGAAAAGGGGGGCATTTCTGTTTTTCTAATAAAATCAGCTCCTACTTTTATATTGAAGTGGATGAGCCACTGGAGCGGGTCTAGCTGCACAATTAGGCTCATAGAGACAATTCTGTAAGTCTGTCTGCTGTTTTGAACACATCAAATGAGACACGACAAGTGTGGCTACAAACCAGTGAGGAAATCATGTGTCTAGAGTTTAATTTGTGGCCGTGCTGGCAATTTATCCAGAAAAAATCCTGAATGTTTTTTCGATCCCTCTCACTCTAGCGATGATGTCACTCACTCTAAGCCCTGCTCGTTAGACGCAACACACACCCATTATAAAGCTGGATTTTGTCAAAAAACTTAATGATTTTAAAGCGGCCAAATATCAGAAACTGTTGAAGATATCAATAAGCTGAGTCATAGAGGAATACTTAAAAAGTTTGTCTACAGCTCAGAATTTGAATGAAGTCTCTAGCTGAAAGTATGTAAGTAAGAAGATTTGAAGAGTTTCAAGACTGTTTCAATGCATTCTCTATGGGGAAAAAAAAATCTGAAATAGTTGAATATTGCAAAAAGTATGAATAGTTGAAAAGAGAAAAGACATAGCACACCTGTCCCGAAAAGGCTGAACATTTTGATATTTGAATTGTTGAAATAGCACAAAGTATGAAGGACTAGTTACATGACGAAGAAAGGCAGAAAATGGCACGAACCGAATAACAATAGTGTGAATGCTTCCAGCATTCACACTAATAATAAGAAAAAATCCACACAATAACAGTAGTGCCCGGGCTTTGCCCGGTGCGATTGCCCGCGGCCCTAATTATGTTGGCTAGTTTCTAAATGTAGCATTTACGTTACAGTTTAACTTACTAATGTGAACTAGTTTCTAGATTTATCTTTAATTTGTGCTTGCTCACTAATGTTTGATAGTTTCTTGCTTTGGCTCTAATTTGAAGTTTAGCCAACTGATTGTGTGTTTTTCCGTTTTCACACTACATTTATGAGCCTCCGCACCGTAAAATTATTTTGACCGGCGCAAGACAGACTCATGTTTTCATTCATCAAGAATTAAAGTCAGAGGTTCAAAGAGGTTCACATACCACCGTAGTTCCGACCATAAACGGCGATTCAGCTACGTTATTCTCATGACTCGTTGCGAAACTGAAAGTAAGGAAACGCTGGTCGGCTCGACCAGCATCTCCGCCGCCACTAATAATAACAAAATAACGATAGAGACAGAATTATATATTTATCGAAAATGGGCCCATTAACAAGTGTGGGTAGCGAAGATTCATCCACATTAACGTGAGACTTTTTTATAACCGATTAGAAACTCCTCGTTGTCCCTTTAAGTTTCAAGTTTTGTTCTATGACATAAAACACGTCAGTAATACCCTACTTGTGAATGTTGAAGCTTTTACTGTAGGCCTATCTGTTGTAAAAAAAAGGCGCAAGTTGCTCAATACGACTACAAACCCTGTCGGGGACATTAAACGTCATCTCCCCCAACAGGCCAGAGTGTCTTATGGAGGTTATTTGATGTTATTCCTATGCTCTTCAACAAGTAAAAACAGTCCCATTTCCCCATTAGACAATGTTTTTTAAAAGCGGCTGAAAAGTCATGTGATGATAGCCTACCGTGTGACCGTTAAAGCCTAACATTTGCATTTACTTCTGGCCATCACATTTAATTTGTACAGATGGGTGTCACGAAGTCTACTCTTGCAGAAATTGTATGTGGTGTACCGCAAGGGTCAATAATCGGACCAAAATTATTTATTTTATATATCAATGATATATGCAATGTCTCAAATATGTTTAACTGTGTGGTTTTTGCTGATGATACGAATGTCTTCTGTGCTGGGAAGAACCTCCATCAACTTTTGAAGGTTGTCTCGGGAGAGCTAGAAAAGCTCAAATTGTGGTTTGATGTTAACAAATTATCTTTAAATATTAAAAAAACCAGATATATGATTTTTGGAAAGCGGGATAAACAACTAGATATACAGACGGAAGTAGAAATTGACGGAGTTAAGCTTGAAAGAGTATATGAGAATATATTTTTAGGTGTGATCATTGACCACAACTTGTGCTGGAAGCCTCACATTAAATATGTTAGGTCCAAGCTTTCACGCACAATAGGTATTTTATGTAAGACAAGACATATACTTAATTATAAATCGTTATACTCACTGTACTGTACTCTTGTTCTTCCTTATCTGACCTATTGTGCCGAAGTTTGGGGTAACACATATAAAAGCACCTTACACACGATATGTGTCATGCAGAAGCGTGCAATAAGAATAGTGCATAATGTGGGGTACCATGAACATACCAATGTATTGTTTTTAAAATCAAGAGCATTGAAATTTAGAGATCTAGTGGACTGCAAAACTGCACAATTTTTGTATAAAGCAAAGCACAATCTACTTCCAGGAAAAATCCAAAAAATGTTTGGGGAAAGAGAGGGAGGGTACAACCTAAGAGGGAGAGGGAAGTTAAAGCAACCTTTTGCTCGTACCACGTTGAAAAGTATGTGCATATCTGTCTGTGGAGTGAAACTTTGGAATAGCTTACCAGAAGATATTAAAGATAGTAAAAATGTTGCCCATATAAAAACAATGTTTAAAAATAATTAGGGATGAGCGAGTACAGCATTATCTGTATCTGTATCTGTATCTGTTAACCATATGAATTATCTGTATCTGTATCTGTACTCGGAGTGGGCGGGGCCTAAACCGGAAGTGGGCGGGGTTTAACCCAGAAGTGGGTCGGGTTGTCTTGAAATGGGCGAGGCTTTAACCGGTATGTTATTTTAAACATGCAATTGATATGGATTGATCAGAAATTGTTATATTTATTGCTAATTAGAAAACTGTTTACAGGACAGCATCAGCATTGAGCTTCAGATCAATGGTTTTGATCACGATAGCAAACAAACTATTCATTTACACAACAAGTTTTACAACAATGAATACAACACATGTGGTTGCAATTATTAAGTAAAATGTAATGAACAAGAGTTTTCATACTCAACATAACTTTCTTTTTTTTATTTTAATTTTTTTTTAAATGATCAGTGTGATTTTTAATTTTTAACTTTATTTTATTTCCACACCAGGTGTGTGTGTGTGTGTGTGTGTGTGTGTGAGTAAGAGAGAGACAGCGACAGCTGAAGTCAGCTTCTCTCTCTGTATCACTCATTATTCTGTATCACTGATCATGAGAGAGAGAGGAGGGGGGAGAGAGAGAGAGTGTGTGTGTGTTTTGTAATAGGCCTATTATTTATACCACTACTATTTTTTTTAAAGAAATACAGAAAGAAAGTGTCAGACACTCAGTGCGTGAACTGATTAGCGCCAGCTGACGGTTTAAAAAAAAAAAAAAACTCCGACGAACGGCGGAGGGAGAGAGAGCGTGTGTGAAAAAAAAAAAAAAAAATCTCCGACAGGCAGAGACGCAACGCGAGTCGGCACCACGTCTGAACGAACCCACGTTTACCAGAACTCTACTGGTTCATAAGTAAGTGACTGAAGTAATAACAAAGCTGAAGCTGAAGAAACCCTAAACGTTAAAGGAGAAGACCTGAGAGACTGAGGGAGAGACAGAGAGAGACAGAGAGAGAGAGACAGACAGAGAGAGACAGACAGCTGTCAGCTGTTCTGTGTGAGTGATCAGAGGGACACAGCAACACACCTGCATGTGTGTAGGGGAGGGGCTGTGGCCTATCACACAACGCTGACACAGCCAGCTACCCAATGAGGATTTTCATTCAATCTTTTTTTTTTTTTCGAGCACAGATATTGACTCGTATTACTCGTATAATACTCGTACTCGGCAAAAGTGCTTTATCCGTACCGGATACTCGTTTCAGCCGAGTATCCGGCTCAACTCTAAAAATAATATTTTTGAAAAGTACAGAAGTGAAAATGTAGAGAGCAACAAAGGGAAATAATTAACTTAATTTTGCAACAAACACGAAGTTTTCTTGTTTGTTTGATTCGGACTGTTTTTTAGACTTTTATATAGGATTGATATGGGATGTGTAATGTAACCTAGGAAATTTAGACCTGTTTTGTTTTTGAGTTGTGAAGGTTTGTGGATATAGGATGGTGGGTGGGGGACGTACTGTGTAGGTATATGTGTATGTGTGTGACGTGTATGTATATGCGCCATTCCGATCAGACTGCTTATGGTTTTTAATAATGAAATGAGAAATGAGGGTGCGGCAGCTATAAGCTTTGCTTCAGCCGCAACCCTTTTCGACCAGCTGTATAGTATTTGTTACTACCTTGAATTTGTTCTGTTGAAATTTTGATGCTGTGATCGAAATAAACACTCATTCATTCATTCATTCATTCAAGCTTCAGGTAGGCTACCGTAGGCTATAAGGTGTTCATAATTATGTGAAGATTATCTCACTGAACAAAACTTGTAGTAGCCTATCATAAACTTGTGTGAGTCACAGAGCTGATTTTCTGACATCATCCATAACACAACGCAGAAATCAGTCCTGGCAGCACTATACAATATGTCAGGTATCCTAGTTTAATATTCCACTTGTGACTCTGGTGGGTTAGTTGGTCATTTACCTATTGATCATTTTTAATGGTCTGAGGCTGAGGGTTATTATGGGTCCGTGTTATGGACTATTTGTCTGTAGTTTCATGATAAACAGGGCCATCACAGTAGCTGTTTCCTACCTTACTGACCAACACAAGGCAGAGATGTGTCGTCCAGGCCACCGTAGCCTACAGCTGCTGCTCCGCGCTCAACAGCTTCGGCAGGTTTCGGTCATTTCCGCCGCGGCGTCATCATCATCATCATCGTTCGTGTTGCCTCCATTTTGCTCCGGTGCATGTGTGTGTGTATGTGCGTGTATGTATGTGTATGTGTGTGTGGACGGAGTGTGTGTAGGTGTAAAACTGGAGCGAGAAACAGGATCGAAAGCGGACGCGTTGTTGTGAACCTCTACAGAACAGAAATGGACGGGTAAAGTCTTTTAACTAACTTCACCTCGGTATCTTACGTGCAGAATGAAGCGGTTTCTGGGAACCGACTGCGAAGTGAAATGCGTCGTTTTAATAAAAACACGAGGAGGAGGAGAAATGCTGCTCGGTGTTAACGGGTTTCCATGGCCACGCGCTCCCCTTCCATTAAGGAAGTGCCTAGTGTTAGCACGTTAGCATCGCTGAGCTAACGCCCTCTTATCCTTCTTTTTATTATTATTACATTACCTTCGCTGTGTTTATATGTGATTAAAAATGCTAAACGTGTCGGTACTGATCCACCTTCCTCCTCATCATCCTCCTCCATCACCGCGTCTCATCGCTCTGTGCTAACGAAGCGGCTAGCTAGCAGCTGTTAGCCACCCGTTATGCTAACGACCCTTGAGAGCCGTTGATCCTTTGTGTGTTGTAGCTAAAGCTAACAGCTAACATGCTAACTGTCTGTAGCTCGGTGGCTACAGCTACAGTAGCATTAACATGATGTATGTGTTGGTTTTATTATATTAAATATCATCTGTACGTGGAATAACACTCATCCATTGTTTAGTTTAGTTCAGTTTGGTTTATGTCGGTCCTGTAGAATCAAGTGCACACATCAATTAACAACATTATAACGTTACAAATATGATTTACACATAAATAAACAAACAGTAATTCATTTCTTTCTTTCTTTATTCCCTTTAAAGTTTAGTGTATTGAGGTCCCCTATTGCAAAGCAGCAGCTATGCTTCCTGGGGTCTTTTCATATTCATAAGAGACTCTACAAACCAACTATAAACGACACATAGCCTACTTAATACATACAAAACAAAAAACACATACAAAAGATATATACTTAATAGCCTATACAAATACACACAGAACACCAAACATAAAAATTTAAATCTCTTACACAGAATCATCCCAAAACATTTAGGTGTATATCCTGTTAGACAAAGATACCATGAACACTGAGAACAGGTAGCTCTGTATATTACTGTACGTTGAGAATAAAATAACCTCCAGCAGCATTACTACATGTCGAGTTGAGTAATTATGTGTCTCTGAACTAATAGAAAATGTTTGGGAGTATAAACCCAAAACAAAAGTACCTCGACCGAACAGGTGCAGGCTGAAGCTTCATCTTATTCTGCCTTTGTCTCACATTAACAGTTTCCAACAGCTTGTTTTAGAAATTCAGAAAGAACATGTATTATACATATATAAGGTTGCTGCCTTAACCAAACATGAACAGCTATATGCTAACACTCACCACTACCCACTGTAATAGTCAGATAGTCGGTTGGCATTAATATTAATTCAGATTCAGAATTACTATATTGATCCCTGGATCCTCAATAGTAAGATAAAATCAACATAAAAAGTGTGAGGAGTTGAACAGGATCAAGAAGATAAATAAAAATATAAGCAGAATAAGAACAAAATAAAAAGAATAAGATAGATAGATAGACGTGCAGCGTGTGGCGCTATACACGATGTGCAAACAATCCGATTGTCCGAGTTATTCAGACGGCAGATGAACTTAAACATCACGATTCTTCAAACAGTTTGGAGAGTTTTCAGAATAAATAAAACATTATTATTATAATTCACATACGGTTAGATTATATTTACCACCAGGCCAAAAAATAATCATACAGATGATGAAAACACAATAAGCCCATTGAAACATGATCTAAAAGTAGGACATAATTGAAAAAGAGAAAGATATAACTAAACACCATGAAAGCACGATAAAAACTGAATAAATAGTGAATAAATACAGCTGAAGGAGTCTTTAATAGCAACAGGCGGGAATGATTTCCAGTGTCACTCTGTAGTGTTAGAGTGAAGTGTTTTAGGGTGTCGTCATTCTAGGAATGTAAAGTCGACCTCAGCCTGAGATGAGGATGAACCCTTGGGGACGGACGGAGCTCAGCTATAATACAGAGTTATAACCTACACAGACTTAACTTTAATTAAATGAGAAAGGGAGTGAATTATTCTGATATGAACCGATGCTCTGGGTTCAGGATGGAAACAATGGACGAGCAGCAGTTGTGTGTTGGCTGGTGTTAATCTATTAGGACTAGACTATATACAGTTGGTGCTCAGTGGGATTAGTGTTGGATGTTATTGTGTATGTGGCATCTGTTCTGTGGACTTAATGAAGCCACATTAAAACAGTCAAATAAGTGTTGTTTTGTTCTTATTGTGTTTCCATTGTGACTAAATGTTAAGTCCCCTTTGTCTTTGTCTTTCTCTTTCAGCATGGGAGATGTTGCGGTTGGAGTGAAGGTGAGTTTTAGTTTTTTCTCCCACTGTTCAATTCAACACAAGTCACATGAGCCTGATTTGGACTCTGTAGGTGTTTTTTTTTTCTTTTTCTTTTCCTTTTTCTTTTTTCTTGTTGCATTATGAAACAACATCCACATTGTTTTTACTCGCATACCACAGCTGCTGCCTCAGATTAGACAGCTGATACTGAAGCAGCGTTAGTGAAGGTCTCAGAGAGGGCAGCGCACACACACACACACACACACACACACACACATGGGCTGGTAAATAAAATAGAAGCATAAAAAGAGAAAGAAATCAGCAGATAATGGGCTTTTTTTTAGCTGGTTTCTGTTCCTCTCTGCTTCTGATGCAGTTAGTTTTATGGTTTAGTCGTTTTGAGATGAGACTCAGTTTGACGTCGTCCTGTTGCTCCGGCAGAGGAACAAAAAAAAAAAAAGAAAAGAAAGAAAACTGCAGTGATTTTAATGGAAAAACTGTGAGTCAACCGGGGTCTTTGTGACTGATGACTCATGTCATTGACTTCAGGGGGGCAGCGCCACAAACTCTCATTCTTTTTTTAATATTATTCTGCTTGATTTCTTTTAAAAAGAGGCAGATTATTATGGCTGTAAATGGAGATTATCTCCACCACTGATGTTTGGTTTTTAATTAACCGGTCACTCATTAACACAGATAAAACCAGGCTCCTTCTACTGTACAAACCACTTGTTAACGGTTCAAAATCCAAGGTTAAGTAAAGATGAGCGGGTTAGTTGGTTGAGAGGGAATTCATTTACAACTATTTTTGATAAGTGATAAATCATTTAAATATTTTCCAGCCACTTCTTAAATGTTGAGCGTTGCTGCTTTTCCTGCTATTTTATCAGATTTGATGAGATAAATTTGGGTTTTTGCCGCTGGACAGAGAAAAACAAGACTTTTAATCATTTAATGATATATTTGGATTATTGAAAACATATAAAATTCATATTTGAGACAAGAGTGTATGTTTTTTAGTGTTCTTTAATCAGCTTTCTTGATTTTACATGATCACTTTGTCATCACTCTTTCCTAATCTCTCTCTAATTTAAATTCTGGGCACATTAATATGTAGGTCTGATGGTTAATAACAGAGTCACAGTAGATTTTATGGAACAGAACAGAAGAGAACAGCAAACCTCTGTGAAATAAATTAAATATAAAGACACAATATCAGGATGTTTTCATTGTGGATTTTTATTCTCTGGACAGCGAATCCGCAGGTTAACACGGGAACAATCTGATTTCTTTTAAATATTACAGCGGCTTTAATGAAATGTGTGTGTGTGTTTGTGTCCCTGCTGATCAGTGAACAAACTGTTTCCCCGTGTAAATGCGTCGTCGTCGTCGTTGTTGTTTCTACCTAAACACATTTGCTGAGTGCCAGCTGCAGCACAAAACAAGTTAAAGTGGTGTTTTCGAAGGGAAACGGAGCGGTGATAAAACACTTGATTCCTCTGATGTGGTGGTCTTTGCCGCCCTTTAAAAAAATATATATATTTCATCAATATTTCAACGTCAAATATACAAAAAAAGGAGAAAAAACAGAGAGCGTCGCCACTGCTGCTGCTGCTGCTGCTGCCAGATGTTGGGCCAGAAATCACGTCGTGGGGATTCTCGTAGCTCGTGCACCGCCGTGCTCACATTTTGACCCAAGTCAGACAACTTTATTACCCTTTCAATTTATTTGTGACACCGCAGCAGCAGCAGAAGCAGCAGCAGCAGCAGCAGCAGAAGCAGCGGGGCCTACAACATCTAGTTTATCGTAACCATAAAGAATGTTAGTGACAGAAGAACAATTGGTTCAAATTCAGTCAGACAGAAACAAGGAGAGGGGCTGTATGAAGCTATTATAAAGTTGTGTGTGTAATGGCTCCCCAGCCGGGCTCTCCGTCATCCCATCAGTCAGGTTTAAGAGCAGCAGCAGCAGCAGCAGCAGCAGCAGCAGCACGGCCTTCTGGGAGCTGCTGTAGCTCAGGATGAAATGACACATCTTGACATCTTAAATTCACCAAGATTAAACCCACAGAGGAGGAAGAGGAGGAGGAGGAGGAGAAAGAGTCCACCACCTCCTCCTTTTGTTCCTCTAAACTGTCTTCAGAGATCTCTCTTATTGTTCTCTCTCCTTAGAGCAACCGGCCTTGGAAAATGAAAATAGATTTTTTCTAGAGATGCAACAATTAATCAATTAATCGCACAATCATCGACTATTAAATGAATCGTCAAATAATCAGTTTGAGTAGTTTTTTTAAAGAAAAAAAGTCCAGATTCTCTGATTGCAGCTTCTTCAATGTGAATATTTCTGGTTTCTTTGTTCCTTTATGACAATAAACTGAGTCTCTCTTTGGTTTGTGGACAAAACAAGACATTTGAGGACGATGTCTGGTGGTTTGAGAAACACTGACTGATGTTTTTCAACATTTTATTGACCAAATGACTAATCGATTAATCGATAATGAAAATATTCGTTTGTTGCAGCCCTAGTTTTTTCTTTTACCCTCCCATCATTTCACACCTGTGTCGCCCTAATCGCGTGCCGATCGCTTATCAACTATTTCACTTTTCCTTCTTGAAGTTTTATATTGAGTTGGTAAAACTTGAGTGTGTTGCAGATGTTATATAACGGATTTGGTTGGAATGCCCTTTAGTGGATGCAGGACGTAATAATAAACTGGTATAGGTGAATATGATGAGACTTAAAAACAAAAGCAACATGTTTGTGGTGTTCTATGATAAATACATTTGTCATAATTTCTCATCATGTGAGATATTATTTCATAGATGAGTTAGAGCCACAGGTGGCACATCTTTAAATCAAACTTCTGGGGCTGAGAGAGGAATAAACATAGAAACAAACTGGGTAAAGGTACAAATGTGGAAAACAGCACTTCTCCAAACCATGAATGGGACGGAGGATGTGTTGGCGTTTGGTGGGAAAATGGTTTTAAAGGAAAGAGTGGGGAACCCTGTGTTGGAAAATGATAGTTTTTATTTATTTTCATTTTTTATTTCACGTGTCTGACTGACTGTTCTTTTCTTTTTCTTGCAGAGAGGATCAGACGAGCTGAGTATGTACAACAGTCCCAACTCTGGCATGAGCAGTATCAGTGGTGAGTTCGTTCCGACCGCCCTGACTGATGACCGACCGACTGACCGACCGACTGACCGACTGACTGACCGACCGACCGGTATATTATAATGAAAGTATAAAATTGTGAATCAGTAATGAACAAACATCTCCATCATTATTGGTTAAAGTGATAGTTCAGCATTTTGTCAAATTGGCCCATTGCCATAATCCCTATAGTCATAGCAGTAGGTTCGTTACCTTTAATTGTCGGTGCAAGCTGTTTTTAGAACGGCGGAGCAGAGCCGTGAGCTGCTCAGAGCTACGCTATACGGAGGCTCATTATGGGATTTCTTGGTTTCCCTCATCAAACTCATCAAATACACAATCCAACAACTCCACAACGCTCTGGTGGACAAGTTGTGAGCTGCACATTCACCACGCTATGAGATAATAACACAACGTTACCACACAGAGTTGTTTTAGAGGGAAATACAGAGACTGTTGATGAAAAACTGTCCCTGAAGGCAACGTGCATCAGCGGTTTTGCATGAATTTCCCTCTAAAACAACTCTGTTGGGCCAATTTGCCAAAATGTTGAACTATCCCTTTAAGTAATGGAGGCCGACTGCAGCTGTATCGACCGACCGACTGACTGATTGACTGACTGACTGAGGAGGGAGGGATGAGGGGATTGGCAGGATGTTTCTGCATGCGGCCGTGTGATTGGTTGTGACAGCGTCGTTCAGAGGAATCAGAGGATGAATCGGTGTTTGAGAAGTGAAACAAGGCAGCGCGGTGTTTTACTCTTCTCTCTCTCTCTCTCTCAGGGGAGCTTTGCTTTTTAGTGTCTGAATAACATCACGCTCCTCAGTAGGAGGGCACCCACACACACAGCATGTGACTCCAACACACACACACACACACTGGATTCCTCTGCATGTTAATGCTGCTGCTGCTGCTCAGTAGATGATATCAGAGGAGGAAGCTGCAGAACGAGCTATCGCCAATATATATATTTTTTTCTACTTTTTTGAGAATTTTTACCATTTTCTTCTATAGTTTTTAAGAAAAAAAAATTCAGGAATTTTACCACTCTTTTCTAGAAAATATTTTACTTTTTTTTTTATTATTACAGGTCACTTTTTCTATATATATTTTTTTTTTTTGAGAAATTTTGCCAGTTTCTTCTGGAATAAAAACAAAAAGTGTATAAATATATATATATATATATATATATATTTGAGGAATTTTACGCCTTTTTTTTCTAGAAAATGTTTTACTTTTTTTTTTTAACGCCCTTTTCTAGAATTTTTTCTTTTTTTTTTTAATTTAACTACTTTTTTCTACAAATGTTGAAATGTTTTTGGAGAAGTTGTACCCTTTTTTCCAGAAATTTTTCTACAATATTTCTGAAAATTCACGCCATTGGCCCTAATTTCAACGTCGTACATTGACTAAAAAAGTAACGTTCGTCAGTCACATAACAAATACGTGGTCAGTCTAATCACAGCGACTGGAAACTACGTTTTGACTGCGAAATGTTTTATAATTATTATATTTTTGGGGGCTTTTTTTTGCCTTTAACCGACAGTGTAGTGCTCAGTAGATGATACCAGAGGAGGAAGCTGCAGGACGAGAGGAGAAGGCGACATGGTGAAGTAACAGAGTAACAGACAGACAGAGGGAGGGAAGAGGTGGGAGGTGATTGTCTCTTTAATCAACGTCCCAGTCCACCGCCGCCGCCACACATCCAGCCTAACGTCGCCCCAGGGAGCCGTCTAATAAAGTGAGATAAAGATTCTCCGGCTGCCTTTGTGTGTGGCGGCTTCACAGTATCAGAATAACCAGCGACGGACGACAACGACGACTACGACAGGCGACAGACGCTTCATTAAGTCCAACGCTGCTCAGTCTTCTATACAACACCAGGGATGTCACGGTTATAGATTCACTTGGTCAGAGAAATAATCACGATTATTGTGCATTAATTAACTTTAGAGCTGCAACAGTTCATCGATTTATCAAACAATAAACAATTATTAAAGCAGAAGTAAGTGGTCCGGTCGTTTTGGCTAATGCTGCGTTCCAGGCAGGCTTTTGAAATCGTAAATTACAGCTTCAAGTCACAACTTACGACTTTGTAGCGTTCCAGGCAACCCACTCGTGTTTTTCCGACCTGTTTTACCGGTGAAAGTCACTATAACGGCCACTCGTAACTTCTGACCCGTGAACTCGTACCAGATCGAACTGGTACCACTTCACGGTCGGAAAAATACGAGTTTCCTTGAACGCACCATAACAGTCCTCGTCGCTACGTCGCCACATTCACGGCGTTCCTTGGCTGCACACACAGCCCTGCATGCCGTTCTCTCTCCTCATTGGATAAAGGTTGTAGGATACGATAAATGTTTTCTCTTCGGCTCAGAGCAGAGCAGAGGGACTGACAGACCCGTGTTTCAGTCCAAAGACTCTATGTAAGTGATTGCTGTCGGAAGATACAACTATTTAAGACTTAGATTAACACAAATATATCACTTACTTCTGCTTTAAATGAATCGTCAACTATTCTGATAATCTACTAATCAGTTTGAGTAGTTTTTTAAAGAAAAAAAGTCCAGATTCTCTGATTCCAGCTTCTTAAAGCAGATATCATCGGCACGGCCGTTTCGGCTAATGCTGTGTTCAAGGCAGGCTTTTGAAACCGTAAGTTACAGCTTCAAGTCACAACTACGACTTGGTAGCGTTCCAGGTAACCCGTAGCTCGTGTTTTTACCGTCCTGTTGTCTGTGAAAGTTCCCTATAACGGCCACTCGTAACTTCCGACCCGTGAACTCGTACCAGATCGAACTGGTATGACTTCACAGGAAGGAAAAACACAAAGTACGAGTTTCCTTGAACGCACCATGAGTTAGCAGCCCCCGCCCTTGTCAGGCATCAATTGGTCCTCGTGCTACGTCACCACATTCACGCGCATCCCTTGGCTGCACACACAGCCCTTCATGCCGTTCTCTCCCCTCATTGGATAACACTTGTATCCCACAAGGAAAATTTTCTCCTCGGGTTACAGCAGAGCAGAGTGACGGAGAGACTCGTGTTTAGGCTGAAATACTTCATGTAAGTGATTGCTGACGGAAAATAGGACTATTTAGGACTTATATTAACAAAAACATTCCACTGATATCTGCTTTAAATGTGAATATTTCTGGTGTATTTGTTCCTTAAAGGGGAACTAAACCCCTCAGTTTTGGATGACGTGCTCTAAGCTTGAAATTCAAAAAATGCCTTGATTATGGGCGGGACTCAGGAGCACTCTCCGATCCCCCCTCCCCCCTGCGCCCCATTCACACCCGCGAAATCACACAAAAGAGAAAAAAAAGTAATAAACACACATCGACACTTCTGCTATCGCTAACGAGCTACTAACGAGCTACTCTAACAGCACTAGTAGCGCGGACACTACTAGGAGAGGACGCCAGAGCCGTGACTAGGGATGGGCATTTCGAGTAATTTTCTAACCGAGTACCCGAACCTGGTCCTAATCGAGTACCCGAATAATAAAATATACAGTATGACTCATAAATGCGCTCTGTCCATCAGACAGCGCATTGCTGACACAGCGTCGTCAGACAAAATATCAGATGGTTAATAAGAGTAGATTGGAGTTTAAGATGCACATATGAGTTTATGACTGGGAAAAAAAAGTTTCCCCTCTGGACGGAGCGCATTTATACCCCGGGATTTATTTATTTTTAATAATTAATTAATAATTAATTAATTAGCGGTGCTTATGCTTTCGTGTTTCTTCCACGTCCTAGCAAATAAAATAAAAATGTATAGAAGCTGGTGTGTGGTTGGATTCATTACTACATAAAAAACCCCCATTGTAGAATCGAAAAAAGACCTCAGCATTTTAATGTGGATGGTTATGTGGATGCACGTGAGTGAATCTTGATCGCTTTATCTAAAAGCTGAAGAAACCGGCACAACCCAAATAAGTGTACAGTACACTTAATATGATTTCTATTTAAACAATACGTGTCCAATAAATCGAAATGTCCATACAAAAACCATATTAACGAAGTAAGTTGATTTATTGAACAATAAATTCAATGTTTGTTTAACAGACTCACAACAGTCGAGCAAAAACAAATAGACTACCCGTCCTATTATAAGCAAGCAAGCACAATTAGTTTGAACTCTTATCTAATCTTCCTTTACAAAGTGCAAGATACATTTTTAAATGTAAAAAAAGCGCCGTGAACTATAGCCTCCGTCTTTGCGCAGCCAGGCTCCCTGAGTCCTTCACGTAATGGCAAAAATAAATCAATAAATCAATCAAAGCCTAAATTGAGGCCTAAATCAAGGATTATTCGATTGTCAAACCATCGAACAAATAATTATAAACGCTATTTTAATGCAACTTCACAGTTTAAATGAATGAACATCAGTATACAAACTCTAAAGTGTAAAAAACAATAATCTAACATTAAAGTGTACAAACATGTGTACAACTAAGTGTGTGTGCGTTTGTGCGTGTGTGATGCCAGCCTATTCATTTTTATTTAATGAGATCAGCATGTCGACATGCTCGGGTGAGAGCCGACTCCTTAGTCTGCTGATGATCAGTCCTGCAGCTGAGAAGACTCTCTCTGCAGGAACTGATGTAGCTGGGACACACAAGTACTTAAAGGCAAGTTTGGCCAGCTTGGGATAAATATGACGGTTTTCGTCCCACCACACAAGTGGGTCGCTGGTGAGGGGGATGCATGGCTCCGCGGTGTACCGTAACACCTCATCGACTCCTGTTGTCGCTGGCTCTGCGTAATCCTCGCCGAAGAAGGAGCTGAGGCCATCATCTTTCTTTTTTTTCACTGGACAGGGAGGCACATCTTCCTCGGACTCGGCCTCACCACCATCATTTGCTTCAGCCAACTTTAAAACGAGGTTGTTTCTCACTGCCTCTCTCGTAGCAGCATCGAGGAATCGCAGGCTCTTGTGACGGGGGTCGAGAGCGGACGCGAGGAGGGCCACCTTCCCAGCCATCCCCGGAGCTGGTGGTACTCGTTTCCGCAGGGAAGCCTCCACGGTCCGCTTGAAGTCCGCCACTTTGGCGGAATCGACGCTGTCCCCTCCTGTCCCTTGTTTGACTTTGAGATGCCTACAGTAATAAAAATAAAAGCGCTTTAATCTAAACAAGTATATATAGCCTAATATATAGGCTATATATTATATAGAGCCTATCCTATAATTTTTAGATTCTACAACTTCATCAAACTTAAGTTATGTTTATTGTATCTGCGAGGACGTGGAAGAAACATGAAAGCAGTAGGCTAAGCAAGGCTATAATGACTGAAAAAAAGGCATAAATGCGCCTCGGAGGGGAGAACTTTTTTTTGCAGTCATAAACTCATATGAGCATCTTAAACTTATTATTAAATCATTAAAATACTAATATATAAATAATATTATCTCCCAATTTGTTACCTATTCAGAAGGCTCATGGTCACAGGGTAGACCATGGACACTGAGACACATGACTCGCTGCACAATGCCGTAGTGGCCGTCTTGAGTGACTTCAGGACGGGCAGGATATCCTCCAGCGTTGACCAGCTGGCGTCTGTCAGCTCCAGCGTCCTGGCGTCAGCTAGCTTGGTGACAGTCCGGTCAGAGAGGACTGCTGTGATCGCCCACCGCTGCTCATGGAGCCGCTCCATCATATCACTGACGGAATTCCAGCGCGTCTTACAGGATTGAATCAACTTGTGGCAGGGAAGCTGTTGAAGTTCCTGCTTCTTTTTCAGAGCAGTGGTGGCAATGGTGCTGTGGTGAAAGTGACTCACCAGTCGATTACATGCACCAATTAAGTGATGCATCGCTTGCGCCTTAAAGCCATCATTGATAGCGAGCTGGAGTGTGTGGGCGAAACAGGGCACGGACTCCCACTCAAGCAGGTGCTGGTTTGCCGCAGTGATGTTTGAGGCGTTGTCGTGAACACAGGCCATGATTTTTCCTGTCAGGCCCCACTCCTCCGCAGCCGATGTTAGGACTCCAGCCAGATTTTCCGCCGTGTGTCGTTCCTCCATCGCCCGGGTCTGCAGCACAGCACTACACATTTTCTTTCGATCTGCGTCTGCGATGTAGTGGCACGTGATGGTCATGTAAGACTCGGTGGTCAGAGCCGTCCAGCCATCTGTGGTGATGGCGACTGCCTCGGCCCTCATCAACTGGCTCTTGAGGTTTGATGCCATGGTGTCATAGGTGCTTTCGACCCTCGCAGTCACCGTCTTTCGTGACGGGACTGTATACTCCGGCTCCACGCACTCCATCAATTTCCGAAACCCCTCACCCTCGACAAAACTCAGAGGCAACATGTCCTTAGTTAACATGTTGGTGATTAGGTCTGTTATCCTTTTGGATCTCACGGCATCACATCTTCTCCCAAGTGGGACTGTGAAGGAACTGATAGCCGTTTGCTTGGTCACGGTCTGCCCCGAGGCCTCCCCCAGAGTGCCGAGTCCGGCATGTTTGAACCTTAAATGGTTTCTCATAGAACTCGTTGAGTGGTTGTAAGCCAGTTTAATGTTACAAATGCGACATACAACCTTGTTTGTATCACCTTTGTCCAGATCAAAGTGGTCCCACACAGCACTTCTACTCGCCATCTTCTTTTCACAAAACTGTAACTGTCAATCATGTCAGACTCCTGTCTGTTCGTCAATTTCACTTGACGACCACAAAGCGGCACTGTTGTAAAGCATGGACAACCCTGACATTTACTTGAGTGTGTTTTGTGTGTGTTTTAGTTTGTTTTCTGCAGTAAACACAGGTTCTCATTAATCTCAGGCACATTTAGTTGTCTCAATTTGCATGAAAAGCATACATTATTTACGCATTATTTATTAGGATTGACGGGAGATTTCCTGATAGTAGTGATCACACACGGCAACAGAGCAACCATCTTGATGTAAATAAACGATCTTTGGCAGATCATGTTTTCCCATTGGAGTTTAGCCCGTCATGTGACGGCACACGGGTCCCCTATTGGACAGGCTTGACTGCTCGGCTTCTGGGTAAGCTTACGTTACAAACACACCGGTGGGGTCGATGTAAAGGCTGAAATAGACGAGAAACAGAGCGACTATACACCCGGCATCGCCGACAATGAAATAATCCTAGGTTACCCGGTTACTAATTCGTAACCGATTAGCAGATTGTCTACTCGGGTACCCGAGTATCCGAGTAACCGTGCACATCCCTAGCCGTGACACAGCATCTACAGCTGATCCGCCGACTCGTTAACTCGTTAACGGCTCGTTAGCGCCGGCCGCAATAACGATTCCCGTTCAGGCAGCTGTTAGCAGCCGTTAGCCGCAGCAGAGCAGCTAGAGCGCCTAGCAACCGTTAGCGGCAGGCAGCAGCCGGTGCTGATTGGTCGGGGAGCTGGTGGCCGGTGACGAAAGCTGCCTCCAAAACGTCATCTGCCTCCATCTCAGCCAATAGAAAAATTTGATTGTGCTACCTTATACCCAAATGCATTTGTTTTCAGCAGAAAAAAGTGGTTTAGGGGTTTAGTTCCTCTTTAACCGCGGCGTTTAATACCGCAGTTAATTGTGAAAACAAGTAATCGTGACATCCCCATTAAACACTGATATACACTAGATGAAACATACATTTATAACATTTTAAATGGTTGTAATGAAGCAACTCAGACTTGACAACATTAGAATAACTAATCCTAATCTTCTCCAGTTTTCTAATTGGTTTAAAAAGCCACGATGGGAAGCGGGAGTGAAGGCTGATCGTCATGGAGACAGTAGCTCATCCTCCTCAATAACAAACATATAGACACGGGGATGATGAGCTCAGCTGTTACATACGGTTACTGTTGATCTACAGCTCAGAGGGTTAGCAACAAGCTGCGTGTGTGTGTGTGTGTTTACTGAGGATCAAAGAGGACATGTTGACGTCTGCTTGTTCAACATGGCCGCCCTTAATTAAAGATTCACAGCTAACGAGCTCCGTCAAACGAAACGCCACCTGAGATCTGTCTCTCCCTGGCCTCAGAATGATCCTTCAAAATAAAAGCTTTTATCTGCAACAATTTGGTCCAAGCCGAGTCTGATGATGTACGTTATGTGTGATGTCTAACCATGAACACACACACACACACACACACACACGCTGCAGTGTTTGGTTTAGTGTTTTATAAAATGAAAGTGTAAAAGTGTGAATCAGGAGAACAAACGTCTCCATCGTTATCAGTTAAAAGGGATAGTTCAACGTTTTGTCAAATTGGCCCATCACCATAATCCCTATAGTCATAGCAGTAGGTTCGTTACCTTTAATTGTCGGTGCAAGCTGTTTTTAGAACGGCGGAGCAGAGCCGTGAGCTGCTCAGAGCTACGCTACGGAGGCTCATTATGGGATTTCTCGGTTGGTTTCCCTCATCAAACTCATCAAATACACAATCCAACAACTCCACAACGCTCTGGTGGACAAGTTGTGAGCTGCACATTCACCACGCTATGAGATAATAACACAACGTTACCACACAGAGTTGTTTTAGAGGGAAATACAGAGACTGTTGATGAAAAACTGTCCCTGAAGGCAACACGCATCAGCGGTTTTGCATGAATTTCCCTCTAAAACAACTCTGTGTGGTAACGTTGTGTTATTATCTCATAGCGTGGTGAATGTGCAGCTCACAACTTGTAAAAATAATATCTTGCACCGACAATTAAAGGTAACGAACCTACTGCTATGACTATAGGGATTATGGCAATGGGCCAGTTTGACTAAATGTTGAACTATCCCTTTAAGTATTGTAGGCTGCCTGCTATGTATGGACCGGTGGTTAACCAGTAGCTTGTTCTGCTCTCGTAGACGGAGCGTCCAACGGCAGCGACAGTAAAAAGCTGCGTGTGGAAGAAGCGCCGCCGTCCCGGGTGCTGCACATCAGGAAGCTTCCCAACGAGGCGTCGGAGACCGAGGTCATCGCCCTGGGGCTGCCGTTCGGGAAGGTCACCAACATCCTCACGCTGAAGGGCAAGAACCAGGTGAGTGGGACAGAGATTCACCTTTACCCTCTCCACCAATAAGAAGCTGGTACTGGTTCTTACCTGTTCTAACTTGGTTAAATCTCACGCCTCCAAAGAACCAGTTTGCTTTTCTTCACTCAGAGCCACACTGCCCATGCAGGAGCTGCTAAGTCGCTATCGCTAATGCTTTTTTTCTACGTCTTCTGAGAAAATTTTTACCAGTTTCTTCTATAGTTTTTAAGAAAAAAAAATATTTGAGGAATTTTATCCATCTAATCTTTTTATTTTTATTTTTTTATTTTTTACTTTTTTTGGGATACATTTTGCCAGTTTCTTATAGAATAATTAAAAAAAAAGTATATATATTTGAGGAATTTTACCACTTTTTCTATAATTTTTATCTATTTATTTATTTTTTACAAATTCTACCACTTTTTCTATAATTTTTTTTGGAGAAATTTTGCCAGTTTCTTCTAGAATTAAAGAACAAAAGTATTATATTTGAGGTATTTTACCACTTTTTTCTAGAAAATCTTAAACTTTTTTTTTTTTTTTTTCAATCTTACCACCTTTTTCTAGAATTTTATTTTATTTTTGAGAATTTTAACCACTTTTTTCTAGGAATGTTAAAATATTTTTGGAGAAATTGCACCCTTTTTTTCCAGAAATTTCTCTACAATATTTCTCAAAATGCACGCCATTGGCCCTAATTTCAACGTACATTGACTAAAAAAAGTCAGTCTCAGAACAAATATATGTGTATTTCTGGTCCGACCTGTGGGTGTTGAAGCCCAGACCGGACGTGGTCGGTCTAATCACAGCGACTGGAAACTATGTTTTGCCTGCAAAATGTTTTATAATTAAATTTTTGGGGGCTTTTTTGCGTGTGTGTGTGTGTGTGTGTGTGCAGGCGTTCCTGGAGATGGGCACGGAGGAGGCAGCCATCACCATGGTGAACTACTACACCACCGTCACTCCTCACATCCGCAACGTCCCCGTCTACATCCAGTACTCCAATCACAAAGAGCTCAAGACCGACTCCGGCAATCAGGTAACCAGCGATTTATTATCATTATTTATCATTTATCAACCTGCTGATTGGTTTTTATGAATGATCGATGAGTTTTGATTGTGAGAAATGAACTCGGTGGTTTACAAAACAGCAAAAACCCCAAATATATTCAGTTTACCACAGTGGTTCCCAACCTCTTTTGGCTTTGAGCCCATTTTGACATCACAAATTATAGAATTAATCGATTAATCAAACAATAATCGATTATTACATTAATCGGCAACTATTTTGATAATAGAATTATGACAATAAACTGAGTCTCTCTTTGGTTTGTGGACAAAACAAGACATTTGAGGACGTCGTCTTGTGGTTTGAGAAACACTGATTGATGTTTTTCAACATTTTATTGACCAAACAACTAAGCGATTAATCGTTTAAATAATTGATAATGAAAATAATAGAAAAGAAAATAATAATTGTTAGTTGCAGCCCTATATAGAATACAGTTGTTTAAGATTTGTTCGCCTTTTTTACCTACAGAAAGTACAGGTTTTGAAAAGGGTTTAAGTTCACTTTATAATGGAGTATGTTAATTTATAGGCTCCTACAGTATTTGTGTGCAGATAAATGTTAAAAATGCTAAAGACTAAAAATCATCGAGAGAATCGGCAATATCGTAGAATCACAATTTGAATCGAATCGCCATCCAAAAAAAAATCGTAGAAGAATCGAATCGGGAGAAAAGCATATCCCAGTCCCAGCCCTATTGTTGTGTTTTCCGTGCATTAATGGTGTGTGTGTGTGTGTGTGTGTGTGTGTGTGTGTGTAGCGGACCCAGGCGGTGCTGCAGGCCGTCTCGGCGGTCCAGTCCGGCGGCTCGCCCAGCTCAGACGTGCAGGAGGCGCTGGCGGCCGCGTCCAGCCCCGTGCTGAGGATCATCATCGACAACATGTTCTACCCCGTCACTCTGGACGTTCTGCAGCAGGTGAGGACAGGGTATCCGCAGGGTCTTGAAAAGTATTAAATGGTGATAAATCAATTTTGGGAAAATTAAGACCCTTAAAAAGTATTAAAAAGTCTTTTCACAACTTTATAAAGTCTTAAATTTTGAAGGTGTTTTTTCTGAATTAGCTGTCCAAGAGTTTGAGTCCTAAAAAACAGTGTGAAAGTGTGTGAATTTATTCATTTTATTAAAAAACAAAGATGAACCGGTTCATGAAAAAGAAAAGAAGATTGTTGTTTTTGTTTTTTGAGAGTGGAGCAATGCTTTTTTTATAAACGTTGCCTTTGATTTATTATCCCAGCCTATTTTGAATTCTGTTGTATCATAGTGGTCTATAGTCTTTATCACAAACTAAAACGGAAAAAAGTAAAAAAAAAAGTGTCACTGATGTAAATGGTTACAGCTTGAAGTGGTGGTGAGATATTGAAAAATATTGAGAAGGTCTTGAAAAAGTCTTAAAGTATTAGAATTAACTTCAAGATTCCTGTATATACCCTGTTAAATCAGACTTCTGGGTTTGAGAGAAAAAAATAAATATAGAAACAAACTGGTTAAATGCACAAAATATGGTACGACTGTCCAACTCCAACTTCTCCAAAGCATGAATAGGACGAGGGGATGTACAGTATATGGCCTAATAACACGTCTGTCAGACTGTAGCAGCTAAAAATGTCCTCGAAAAAAAGGAAGAAGCAGCATGAGATCCTCCAGAGTAAAGTTTGTGTATTTCCTCTCTCTCTCCGTCTGTGTCCAGATCTTCTCTAAGTTCGGCACCGTGATGAAGATCATCACCTTCACCAAGAACAACCAGTTCCAGGCTCTGCTGCAGTTCAGCGACCCCGTCAACGCTCAGCAGGCCAAGCTGGTGAGAAGCTATATTTTGTATCGCGATACGATATCGATATTCAAAATTTCGACATATTGATTTTTTTTTCAAATAATAAATCATGTTTCAGACGTAAATCCAGTACAACTTCTACACCTCTGCTCCGCGAGGTGTCACTGTACTGCTGCCTCAGACAGTGTGTTGTTCATGCAGATATGTTGTTGTAACTTGCACTTGTATAGTTACAATAAAATGGCAGGGATAGTTTGAATTACATTGTTTGGTTCTTTAGTACAATGGTTTGCAAAGTGAGGTCCAGGGACCCCCAGGGTCTTTTTCTTTACATTTTACCAGTTTCTTCTAGAATTTTTAATGTTTTTTTTTTATTTTTTAGAAAATTTACCACATTTTTTAGTTTTTTTTATTAGTTTTTAATACTTTTTTTTTGGAAATGTTACCAGTTTCTTCTATAATTTAAAAAATATATATATATTTGAGGAATTTTACCACTTTTTTCTAGAAAATTTTTAACTCGTTTTTTTATTTTAGAAATGTTACCACTTTTGATAGATTTTTTTTAATTCATTTTTTTTACTTTTTTTGAGAAATGTAATCAATTTCTTCTAGAATTTAAAAAAAGTGTATATTTGAGGAATTTTACCACTTTTTTCTAGAATTTTTTTGTTTTTTTTACTTTTTTGAGAAATTTGATCAATTTCTTCTAAAATTCGTCAAGTATCCTCAAGTATCGTGATGCGTATCGTATCCTGAGGTCCTTGGCAATGCCCACCCCTAGTCACATGACCCAGCAGCGTCATGGTAACGCCAGACACCGAGGATGATGATGATGTTTCTCTCTCTGTCTCTCCAGGCGCTGGACGGTCAGAACATCTACAACTCGTGCTGCACGCTGCGCATCGACTTCTCCAAGCTCGTCAACCTCAACGTCAAGTACAACAACGACAAGAGTCGCGACTACACACGGCCCGAGCTGCCGGCCGGCGACGGCCAGCCGAGCATCGACCAATCGGTGGCCGCCGCCTTCAGCAAAGACTCCAACTCGCTGCTCGGTAAGATCCCAGGTACATGCCACTTTACTTTTCCTACTTTTATCATGCTGATGTTGTTGCTGTTGTTGTGTTGTTGAACATTGGTGAGAATGAACGTGATCAGACGCTGCTACCACTTTTTTCTAGAATTTTTAATGTTTTTTTGTTAGTTTTTTTTCAGAATTTTTACCACTTTTTTAAACTTTTTTTTTACTTTTTTAGAGAAATTTTACCAGTTTCTTCTATAATTTAAAAAAATATATAGCTACAGTATATATTTGAGGAATTTTACCACTTTTTTCTAGAAAATTTTTAACTCTTTTTTTTTTGTTTTTTGTACTTTTTTTTGAGAAATGCAATCAATTTCTTCTAGAATTTTGAAAAATATATATTTGAGGAATTCTAGAAAAATTTTAACTCTTTATTTATTTTTTGAAATTTTACCACTTTTTCTAGAATTTTTTTGTTTTTTTTCTACATTTTTTAAGAAATTTTATCAATTTCTTCTAGAATTTAAAAAAATATATATTTGAGGAATTCTAGAAAAATTTGAACTCTTTTTTATTTTTTATTTTACCACTTTTTCTAGATTTTTTTTTTTTTTACTTTTTTTGAGAAATGTTATCAATTTCTTCTAGAATTTAAAAAATGTATATTTGAGGAATTTTACCACTTTTTTCTAGAATATTTTAGTTTTGTTTTTTTTACATTTTTTGAGAAATGTTATCAATTTCTTCTAGAATGTTAAACAATATATATTTGAGGAATTCTAGAAAAATTTTAACTCTTTTTTTTTTAGGATTTTTTTTTTTTACTTTTTTTGAGAAATTTGATCAATTTCTTCTAGAATTTAAAAAAATAT
Organism: Trachurus japonicus; assembly: GCF_045865225.1. NCBI lineage: Eukaryota > Metazoa > Chordata > Actinopteri > Carangiformes > Carangidae > Trachurus > Trachurus japonicus. The sequence goes on from NC_140926.1 coordinate 1,223,191, forward strand.
ATATTTGAGGGTCAGTTGGTCGTGCTGCTCTCCACTCCATGATTGTCGTCTCTCCTCCTCCTCTCCTCCTCTCCTCCTCCTCCTCCTCTCCTCCTCCTCTCTCCTCCTCCTCTCCTCCTCCTCCTCTCCTCCTCTCCTCCTCCTCCTCCTCCTCCTCCTCTCCTCCTCCTCCTCTCCTCCTCTCCTCCTCCTCTAGGAGCTCTGAACCCTCTGAGTGCAGCAGCGGCGGCGGCTGCAGCAGCCGGCCGAGTGGCTCTGGCCGGACAGACCGGGTCCAGCGGCGTCCTGCTGGTCAGCAACCTCAACGAGGAGGTCAGTAACACACACACAGACACAGACACACACACAGAGACACACACACACACACACACACACACACACACACACACACACACCTCCTCCTCCTCCTCCTCCTCCTCCCCCCTCCTCCTCCTCCCTCTCTACTGTTGGTTCTGTGCTGCCATGTTCATTGTGTTGTGTCCTCCATGCAGGAAACACGAAGAAGCTCCACTGTTAAATAAACACTGAACATCTGTCAGTTTAAATAAAGTTGGATCAATAACTTTAAAGGGTTTAAAGGGATAGTATCATTTTTTTAAAAGTGGGGTTGTATGATCTCCAAATAGCCCCCAAGTACTTTAATTGCAGTAGAAGACTCTCTGCACTCCTCCCGTTAGCAACGCCAGCCCATAATAGCCCTGCCCACAGATTTACAACATACAAACTGTGTTTTTCCTGCACTTTGAAGGGCTGGAAAAAATTATATTATAGCGAACAATGGAATTGTGTATTATTTTTCATGTAAAACCTCTTTTAGGCCGTGAAAATAGGCCGTTTCTTTGGGTCTGTTCACAACACTGTGGTTGTGTCCGAAATCACTCCCTCCTCCCTACTCACTATATAGTGAATTCAATATAGTGACTCACTGGTCAAATAAAAAAACACTTTCGGACACTTCTCCGCCGCACAGTTAATGACGTATTACGTCGCGTACGGTAATTAAAACGTTCCGACCGCGATCGTAACGGCCAGTGCAGGAACCATGGATACAACCATGGTAACGGCTGGTGCAGGTACCATGGATACAACCATGGTAACGGCCGGTGTAGAGGAGTAAAGCATTAAGCGGTAATATAAGCATCAAAGATGTTCAATCAAACCCACATAGTTTGAAACAACATTCAAAACACACACAGTCAGTGTCACAACTAAGCATAACGTCCGCTAGCTTAATGCTAACGTTAATGTAAAACTCCATAGACGGGCTAACAGAAATTAGCATCGCTATCCAGAGTCTGTGGTCAGTTTATAACACTTGTTAGGAAATTTGCTCTGACGTTTGACGTTTGTTGAAGCCGCGACCGGAAAACTCTGGCAGCTGGTAACATTTATTGAGGCTGCTGCACTACTGCATTTACACCGGTCGTTCTGGGCCGGTGTCGATCCGTGACCGCAATGCATGATGGGATATCTTGCTCCGGTTAGTGACCATCGGATGCTCACTACATTTCGCGGTGAATTGTGGGATAGATTCAGTCACTATGTAGTGAACATTAATAATCACTAAACATTCGGACACCACTACAAAATGGCGTGGTCACTATATAGTGAGTAGGGGGTGATTTCGGACACAGCCTGTATGTTGTAAATCTCTGGGCAGGGCTATTATGGGCTGGCGTTGCTAACGGGAGGAGTGCAGAGAGTCTTCTACTGCAATTAAAGTACTTAGGGGCTATTTGTAGATCATACAACCACACTTTAAAAAAATATGCTACTATCCCTTTAATGTGTGATAGAGATAATTGATCATTGATCATTGATCATTGATCATTGATCGGTGATCGGTGATCATTGATCGGTGATCGGTCCTCTGCTCCTCTTCCTTTCTAACATGAATCAGTTGTATTGTCTAACCTTTCCTTTGCTGTATCTTCTAGTGTCTTTACTCGTCCACGGCCGCGCTCACGCTCAGTCGCTCACGCTTTGGTTTTGATTTATTTTTTATTTATTTTTCCTTTTTTGGTCGGGACTCATTATGTTCCTGTCAGAGGGGGCGGGGCCTGTTGTTTCTCTCCTCCTCCTCCTCCTCCTCCTCCTCCTGTCAGACTGTATCTAACTCTCTCTGTTCTTCTCTCTGAGCTCATATGAAAGCATTCTGTGGTCTCCTCTTTTCCCCCTCCTTCCCTCCTCCTTCCCCTCTTCCTCTTCTTCCATTCCTCCTCCTCCTGGGAACACCTGAACCTGAACCTGAACTTGTCTCTCACCTTGTTTTCCGTCTCTTCTCTCTGCTCCTTCTGCCTTGTCTTTAAAGGGCTATTTCCAGTGGTAATCCATGTTTATACCTCAGGTATCAGGTCATTTCATACCATCCATCCTCCAACTGCAGCGTCTGGACGTTCAGATTTGTTTTTGTTCAACAATCTATCGTCTTTTCAATGTTCATTAATGGGCTCTGGACTCATTTTAAAATTGTTCTGTGGTTGCAAGAAACGTCCTTGTAACCATCATTTAATTTTTAAAATTCGCTTCACAATAGGGATGTAACGATGCATCGTGACTCGATTAAAAATCGATACAAATGCGTGACGACTCGCATCGGTGAAAAAAAAAATAAATTGCGATGCGTCAGAACAAAGTCTCTGGTGAGAAGTAGCTTACATTATCTCAAAAGTCACTGGTTGATTCATTTGTTCGACACCATACGCCGCCGCCACGCACACTTACCAATTCACTCTCTTTTCTCTCTCTATCTCTCTTGTCCCTCGGTGCTAAATGGTGATGTGCAGTGTATCTGTAATGAAAGGTGAATTTTTCAGACTATCTTTCTCTTATGAATGAAAGATCATTTTATTAGGTCATAATTTGTCTGTAGCTCATTTTTGATCTGAAAAGAATCGTGAGAAAATTGTAATCGTGAACAAAAAAATAGTGAATCGAATCGTGAGTTGAGTGAATCGTTACATCCCTACTTCACAATTAAATTAAATCAAAATTCGGACTTTCCGCGGCTTCCACATTGTTCCTTTACAGGTCAGAGAGCAAACGCCTCAGAGTCCTCAGTGTTTCCTCTACATTCATTTAGGAGTGGCGGGCCACCATTCCTAAATCCTAGCCACCGCTCCTTCAAATTTCTTTCTTTCTTTATTTTTATTTTTTATTGTCGCAAATACTCCACCGCTGCTTGTCTCCACCTTCACAGCAGAGTTCAGATACAGATAACCATCTTGCTCAGTATCTACTCTTTGCACCTCGATGACGGAATAACAACAGTCTCAGTACGGATCAGTGGTCACTGTTGCCGACGTGTTTTTAAAACTAGCGGGTTTGATTCTCGTGTCGGACGTCGCGCTCGAGTGTTTGTGGAAAAGCAAAAAAAAAAAAAAAAAAAAAAAAAAACTGAGTCCAAATTTTGATTTGATTTGAATTAATTTAATTGTGAAGTGAGTTTTAAAATTTAAATGATGGTCAAAAGGACGTTAGCTACTCGCGGTTGCGGCAGTTGGAGTATGGATGGTATGAAATTACCCGATATCTGAGGAAAACACGGATTACCACTGGAAATAGCCCTTTTTAATTTTAATTTTTTATTTTATTTTCTAAACTGTGACTGGATTGCACCTGATTTGTCCCCCCCGATCCCCCCCTCAATCTCTCTCTTCTCTCTCTGAACCAGTTGAAATGAAGCTGTTGAGATTCTCTCTGCTTTTTATTCTTTTTTTGTTATTTTTTTTCCTTTTATCCTCTCAGACTTGTGTGAACGCCACTGCCCCCCCCCCTCTCCCCCAGTGGCCTTCACATCAACTCTGTGCATGATGTTAAACTGCATGTTCTCTCCTCTAACCCCCCCCCCCCCTCCTCCTCCTCCCCCTCCCTCACTGCTGAAAGACTGTAAATCTTCAACTGCTGCATGTTGGTTTTTTCACTTTTTACACTTTTATATTGTTGAGTTTTGTTATGATTTTTGACAACAGAATGTACCTTGTTGCCCTCTTGCCCCCCCTCCCTCCCCCCTCATGCCTCCTCCTGCCCCCCCTCCCCCCTCCCCATGCCTGTCTCCATGGTGACAGCACCACATTTGGCTGAGTTGAGTTGATTGATCTGTGTATTTAGAGTAAAGACGCCATCGAGAAGCTGCATTATTCAGTGTAACTGACCTGTATTTTATTTTTTGTCCCTCCCCCCTCCCCCTCCTCCCCCCCTCCCTCCCCCCTCCTCACTTTTTATTTATTACCCCCCCCCCTCCCTCCCTCCCTCCCTCCCCCCCTCCACCCTCCTCCAATTTGCATTTGCCTCCCTCTTCATCTCTCCCCCCTCTTTCTCTATCTCCCCTCCTTCTCCCCCTTCCTCCTCCCTCCCTCCTTCATATGCTGCTGGGTAATTTTAAACACCTTCCCTTCTCCCCTTCCCCCTCTTCCTCCTCTCCTCTTCCCCCTCTTCTTCCCTTCTCCTCTCACTCTTCTCCTCTTCTCCCCCTCCTCTTCCTCTTCTTCCCTTCTCCTCTTCCTCCTCTCCTCTTCTTCTCTTCCTCCTCTCCCCTTTCCCCTCTTCTTCCCCTCTCCTCTTCCTGTTCTTCTCTTCCTCCTCTTCTCTTCTCCCCTTCCCCCTCCTCCTCCTCCTCCTCCTCTTCTTCCCTCCTCCTCCTCTTCCCTCCTCCTCCTCTTCTTCCGTCCTCCTCCTCCTCCTTCCTCCTCCTCTTCCTCCTCCTCTTCTTCCCTCCTCCTCCTCCTCCTCTCCCTCCTCCTCTCCCTCCTCCTCTTCCCTCCTCCTCCTCCTCCTCTTCCCTCCTCCTCTTCCTCCTCCTCCTTCCTCCTCCTCCTCCTCCTCTTCCCTCCTCCTCTTCCTCCTCCTCCTCCTCCTCTTCCTCCTCCTCCTCTTCCTCCTCCTCCTCTTCCCTCCTCCTCCTCTCCCTCCTCCTCCTCTCCCTCCTCCTCCTCCTCTTCTTTCCTCCTCCTCCTCCTCTTCCCTCCTCCTCTTCTTCCCTCCTCTCCCTCCTCCTCTTCTTCCCTCCTCCTCCTCTCCCTCTTCCTCCTCCTCCTCCTCCTCTTCCTCCTCCTCTTCCCTCCTCCTCCTCTTCTTCCCTCCTCTCCCTCCTCCTCCTCCTCTCCCTCCTCTTCCCTCCTCCTCCTCTTCTTCCCTCCTCCTCCTCTTCCTCCTCCTTCCTCCTCCTCTTCCCTCCTCCTCCTCCTCCTCCTCTTCCCTCCTCCTCCTCCTCCATGACCCACCACCTCCTCCATCACTCTCCGGGGGGAAAACAAAAACCACCATTCCTCCTCCTACCTACCTCGTTCTGGATCGATCTGTCCATCTCTACCTCCGCTCCGCTCCGACTCTTCTACCTCTCTACCTGTCTCACGCTGCTTGTTGCTCTTCTCTCCCTCTAAAGATGGTTACGCCCCAAAGTCTGTTTACCCTCTTCGGTATGTTATCGTTAGCTCTCTCTCTCTCTCTCTCTATCTATCTATCTCTATCTCTATTCTACCTCTCCACCTCTTTTTGTTCTATTTCCATTCTATCTTTGACACATTTGTCATTATTATTATAATTAGTAGTAGTATTATTACGATTATTAGAGATATTATTATTGGTAACTTGAATATAACAAATCTCCTACTTCCAGGTAGAAAACCAGCATGAGAACAATAGTGACGGACGAGAGTTTCACTATATTTAACTCATTTTTCATGTCACTATATCACCGTTTAGACTAATCTGATGTTTGTAAAGTTTATAAAACCAATGATTGGACAAACATTACTATTTCTGTGAGCACATTTTTGTAATTAGTCATGGTTATCATAGATTAGCCGGGCTAACGGTTAGCTACCTGTTTAACTTTAATAACTCAGTGACTCAATAAACGCTCCATGAAAAAATATTTTCTCCAGCGGATATCTGAGTTCCAACATGACTGAGCTAACTGGAGTAGTTTCATGTGGTGTCCCACAACGGGAGGGTTTTAACAGCTGACGTCCTGCTGTTAGCTTAGCTACCGCCGTTAGCTTAGCTACCGTTAGCTGTCCCTGTCAGCTGAGCCACTGATGCTTTCTAGACACTGTGATTCCCCCAAACTGAATAAATACAACACATAGCAACACAAAACACACACACAGAAATAGTAATGTTTCTTCAATCATTTCAGATTTGTCTAAACGGTGATAGGGCGTGAAAAATATGATATATAGCTAAACTCTCGTTCGTTACTATTGATCTCATTCACATTACAGCTGGTTTTCTACCAGGAAGTAGAATGTAAACAACAAGGAGATTCGGTCTATAGGTATTCATCAGATTGACATAACAGCTCATCAATGAATACTTCTGACAGCTGTTGTTAAGTGTCCTTCGGTAAGTTATGTCACTTTTTTAATGCAAAGTTGACATTGTTTGAGATGTTTTTGTTCTGACAACTTGACATAAAGACAATTTAAACTGTCATAACAGACCTAATGGCCAAACTTTAAAAAATGATGTCAAGTTGTCAGAACAAAAACATCTCAAACAATGTCAACTTTGCATCAAAAGTGACATAACTTACCGAATGACACTTAACCACAGCTGTCAGAAGTATTCATTGATGGTTATGACAGTGTGAACACCTATTCAAGTAAAGTGTTACCATATTACTATTATTATTATTATAATTATGATAATTCTCAGTCCTAATCGGAGCTCAGTAGCTTCTCGTCCCTTCCTGTTTATTGGTTTGTTACTTTGGCTTTAATACAGTTAATTTACTGCTAAGTCTTAATTCTGTTTGCATGCTGTTTTTATTTATTTATTTATTTATTTATAGCACCTGACTCAGCTTTAACTGATGTGTTTAGAGGGTCTCTCTCTCTCTCTCTCCTCTTCTCTTCTCTTCGTCTTTCTACACCTCTATCTATCTTTCTCTCTCTTCACTCTCTTTTCTCTATAAAAGTCTACAGTAAATTTCTTGTGTGTACTCAGTTCTCTCTTCTCTCTCTCTCTCTCTCTCTCTTCTTTGCTGCTTGTCTGTAAATATCCTTTTTTCTCCGTTGCTGCCTGGTTTAATTGTCTAACTGTCTGCTTTCTCTCCACCTCCTCCTCCTCCACCTCCTTCTGCACCTCCTCCTGATGCAGGAGTGTATGGTGATGTCCAGAGGGTGAAAATCCTTTACAATAAGAAGGACAGCGCTCTCATCCAGATGTCGGACGCCAACCAGGCCCAGCTAGGTGAGCAGACACGTCTAAAAACACTTCATAAAAGATGCACAATATGTGTCCTGATGGTTTAAAATGTGAAATGTAACCTTTTCATCCATAAAAACACAGTAATATGATGCTTTTAAGTCATAATAACAGGGTTCCTACGCAAGTATGGAAAGTATGGAATAATATGGAATTTGATTTTATACATTTCCAGGTCTTGAAAAGTTTGGAAAATGGAAACTATTGTATGGAAATATATTTATCTTAATACTTATTCAGTCTTATTCACATTTTGTATGCGCTATTGTAGGCTACCTACTGTAGCTACAATCTCCTGGAAATTATTTGGTTTTATAATGGCATACAAATTCAGAATAATGAAAACAAATGATTAATTGCATGATTTATTAACATGATGCACATCTACTTACTCAAATGTCACAAATTTTTATTTTTACTGAGACACTGCAAAAACTTAAATTCTTTCCAAGAATATTTGCCTTATTTCTTGTCAAAATGTCTCATTTCTAGTCAAAACTAATCTCTTTCCACTTAAAATAAGACTCGTCACCTAAAAGTCAACTTGTTTTTAGATCATTTTCACTTGTTTCAAACAAATTTTCACTTGAAATAAGTAGAAAAATCTGCCAGTGAAAGCAAGATTTTTTTGCTCGTAATAGAAAGAAAAAACTTGCTCCACTATTATAATGAGATTTGTTTTGACTAGAAATAAGACAAATAGTCTTGGTAAGATTTTGAGTTTTTTGTAGTGGAAGTCCGGAAATTAGGGTCTGGAAAAAGTATGGAATTTGGAAATGTGTAGGAATGTGTAATAAGTTGTTTTCACAAATACTCGCAGTATTGAATTCCACAATTAATGAATCGCAATCATACCATCACTTTCCAAAAAAAGTAGGTAGGTATTCAAATGTTAGCATGTCATTTGTAATCAAAATAAATGATTAAAATAAACTTAAACATTTGGTATAGAAGACAAATAATCATTGAAATAATTCAAACTTTTTCCCTGGGGGATTATTAGTCGGTCCTGTGTTGTGAAATTAAAGGGATAGTTCGCCTCAGACAGGTCTAAACACTTCATAAAAGATGCGCAATATGTGTCCTCATGGTTTAAAATGTGAAATTTAACCCCTTGATGCATGAAAACTCACTAATGTAATGCTAACTTGTTTTCACAATTGATCGCAGTATTGAATTCCACAATTAATTAATTAATTAATCGGAAACGTACCGTCACTTTCCAAAAAAAAGGATTATGTTGGAACCGTATCGGCAAACAAACGTAACATTGAATTGGTAGGTATCTATCTATCATTTGTAATTTAAAAAAATGATAAAAATAAACTTAAACATTTGGTATAGATGACAAATAATCACTGAAATAATTCAAACTTTTTCCCTGGGGGATTAATAATCGGTCCTATATTAATAGATTTTACACATTCGTAGTTTTGTGAAATTGATTATTCAATGGATAATGATCGTGATAATACTGTGATAATTTCTATATTAAGAAAATCTATATCACTAGTACCTGCAGAATGAATCTGGATTGTTTCACGGTGTTTTTTTTGTTGGATTTTTATTTTTAAAATTTGCAAAACCAAATGAAATTTAATGAAAGAAAACGACTGGAAGCAACAAAAAGCTGTGAAACATCGAGTGTGTTCGACGTGTCGTCCGCTCCAGATCCAGGGAGCTTCACAATGAGGATGTTTTAAACATAACATAATCTAAACTCCTCCTCCTCCTCATCATCCTCTTCTTCCTCTTCTTGTTCCTCTCCCTCTCCAGCCATGAGCCACCTGAACGGTCAGAAGATGTACGGGAAGATCATCCGCGTGACGCTGTCGAAGCACCAGACGGTGGCGCTGCCTCGCGACGGCCTCGACGACCAGGGTCTGACCAAAGACTACGCCAACTCCCCGCTGCACCGCTTCAAGAAACCCGGGTCCAAGAACTTCCAGAACATCTTCCCGCCCTCGGCCACGCTGCACCTCTCCAACGTCCCGTAAGTAAAGCACCAGGCTGCAGGGATCAGGCCTGCTGGACTCGTCAATTTTATTTGGTTTAAACAGAAAAAGCTGAAATCTTTGCACATCTATTTCTTCGGCAGGTGCGTCGGAGGGTGACAGAATTTATTGTATTGCAACGTTTCGGTGCTAGACCTTTTTCAAGCAAATGTTTGCGCCACCACAGGAAGCCATCTTAAATAGGAGTGTCTGTGTGACACAAACCAATCACTTTCCCACACGTCTGGGTGTGAGGAATTCAAATATTACATATCAACATACAAACAATAGAAACAGCATCAATATACAAAGGTAAAGAGCAATGAATACTGTATATACAATAAATACTAAGCTGCCGTGACTGGATACATTAGGTCCTAATGGAAGGTAATAGCTAATAATCACAGTCAGAAACAATAAATACGACAGATACAATAGAAAAATAGAAGACAGAGGGACTTGCAATAAAAAGTGTGCAAGGATACAATAGAAATTTGAAACAGTCTGAACAAATCATGCAGAGTCTACCTGCATATGTTTGGTTTAAACAGAAATCAAACTAAAAAACTCAGATGAAGGAGAAGGACAAACATATTTGAGACCATAAAAAGATCAGATAAACCTGACACTTGGTCTGTCCATGTCCCAGCTGCTTCTCCAGCCTTCACTGCTCTGAATGGAGCTGGGTAGAATAATAGCAGCACCTGTCGACCTGCAGCCGCGAGGATTAATTCAACATTAACTAATATTCTCGTGGTGCAGAAGGTCGAGGTTTGATATGAAAGTTATCTGCTGAAAGCATTAAAACATGGTCATAATGTTAATAATGATGATACAGTTTATTTTTAAACACCTTTCAACTCTCTGAAGGAGATGAAATAGAAAGTAAAAAGTTAAAGGATGTAGAGCTTTGATTAGAACCTGTTGGTCTTTGTGTCTGACCTGTGATCTTCACCTGTGATCTTCACCTGAACAGACAAGACGTGACGGAGGAAGACCTGCGGCTGCTCTTCTCCAACGCCGGAGGAACTGTGAAGGCCTTCAAGTTTTTCCAGTAGGTGGACTTGCTTTGATCCAGATCCTTCAGGTCCTTCAGGTCCTTCAGGTCCTGGTCTTGTTTCTCGTTTCAAAGATGCATCAGGATCGATGCAGTTACGTCACATAATCGATTTTTAAATTCAAATAATTAATTTACGTTTGATGTTGTTCACATACAGAGACAGTTATTTATTTTACTTTAAAGCACAATGCCAGGGTTTTTCTTACATAGAGAATTTGTTGACAGCCGCCACCGTTAAATTTCTCACTGCCAGCAGCTTACGAGTCCATCCCGACCCCCCCCCAAGCTTTATATGCATTTATTTTGAAGACAGAGAGAGAAAGAGAGACAGTAAGGGGCCGTGTCCACCAAACACGCTCTCTATCTCTCTAAGAATGCTGCCGTAACCAGGTAACAAAACGAGCCGTCCCACTTCCGAGCCGCTTGATGAGCGGCGCGCTGTTCCAAAAGTTGAACAGATTTCAACTCCAAACGCTTACAGCGGGAATGAGGCCAGACTCTCCGTCGAAATGAAATGAAATGCATTTCCGCGAGAGGCTGGTTTATGAGGCTAGACGCCCAGAGCGCTGAAAGCGTTTCCGGTGGACACGGCCCCTAACAGAACTGTCTTTAGTTCTCCTCTCCTTCAGCGCCACAGAGTGTCCAGGGATGATTCAATGCCCCACATCTTTAAGTTTTGCACCGCTGACTTGTATCATCAGAACTAGGCTTGGGCATCGTTTAGATTTTAGCGATTCCGATTCCGATTCTCTATTTCGATTCCTGTTCTAAACGATTCTCGATTCCGATTCTTTGAGGTGCAGGTCAACAGGTCACAACTTATTTCACAGGATATTTTTTTATTTGACAAACTCTTCACACAGGCCATTTTTGCATGCATGCTTGGACTTCAAACATACATCTTACACAGCTTGTAAGACCTCCAAAAGGCCTCCAAAAATAGATTTTGCCAACTATGGTATTCAATTAAAAGGGGGGTCCCTAACTGTAACTATAAAACTGAAACTTGGCAAGCAGTCTAACATACAAAGAGCTGCAGAACAGGTGAATGTATATGCAACAAAATAAAACAAACACTGGAGCAGTCATGATGACAAATCAAAAACTGTTTTTGTTTAAGAAGATAATCATGTGTGCCTTCTCAGGCTGAGGAGGTCTGTACACTAGTGACGCGCGGTGCGGGTCAAGAAATGTTTACTTTATTTGCGGTGCGGGGCGCGGTGGGGCGGGTCATTAAAAACACTGATGATGAAGTCCAGAGTGTTATCAGGGGCGCGCTGATGTTGGCGGGAAAAGCCGGCGGAGGTGTGAGGGAACCGGCAGAGCGGGGAGAGAGAGAGGCGGCGGCTGCTGCTGCTGCTACTTATTATTATTATTATTATTATTACTCGCTGCTCTGTGACTCTCTCACTCCTCACGAGCTCCACACTGACAAGCTACCGGCAACACAGTGCCTCTGTCTGCCCTTTCAAAGTAAAAAGCCGCTGTCTGACGTTTAATAGCGGCGGGGCGGGTTGTGAAAATAGATGCGGTGGTGCGGGGCGGGTCAAAATACTTCAAACTAGTGTGAGCGGAGTAAAACAAACAAACTAGTGCGGACATTTAGGAACCGATAAAAAGGATCGAAATTCAAACGGCATCTTAACGATTCCGGAACCGGACGTTAGGAACCGGTTCCTATTTGGAACCGTTTTTCGGTGCCCGACCCTAATCAGAACAGACATGTCCTGTGTAGAAACAGAAAATTGAGGATGTGATGCATCGTAACAATACAACCCATGAATCGTGAGGCCGGTGAAGATGCACACCACGACTCACCCGTGTTTGTCTCTCTTTGTCCCCCCAGAGATCGTAAGATGGCTCTGATCCAGATGTCGACGGTGGAGGAGGCGATCCAGGCGCTGATCGACCTCCACAACTACAACATGGGAGGAAACCAGCACCTCCGAGTCTCCTTCTCCAAGTCCACCATCTGACCTGGAGGAAGGAGGGAGGGAGAGCCGGCCGACCAATCAGACGGCTGTCTGGACACTGGGGGGGAGGGGGGGGGGGGGCTCAGTGGTTTCATCAGTTGTGTTGTTGGGGTTCTGTCGATGATCCTGTCATTCCTTTTGAGAGACACTGAAACTTTGACTTTCATCCTTTTTTTAAAAGAAGCAAAAACACACAAACAAAACAAACTTCACTCTGGATCCTCAGCAGCTGTTTTTATTACTGAAGCTCCGTGTTTCTACGGCGACGAGCTCCGTGTTTCTACGGCGACGACCGACCGACCGACCGCCCGCCAGCCGGTCCCACGTACGTACGTAGATCCACCTTTAATCCGGGTTCAGTTGACGAGATAAAGTACTTAACGTGCCTTATACCTGACATGATGGACGTCTGCGTTAACGACCCCTCGCCCAATCAGCTTCGAGGCACATTTATTATTTGGTATTGAATATTTTTGAATATTATTATTATTATTATTGGGGGGCTGTTTTTTCATCCTCTCTTCTCTTTTTCTTTTCCTTTTTTGTTTTTTGAAGCGATGCCACCGACCAGGCGAAGCTGTTGAGTCTTTGTTTCGGTTTTAGATTCAGAACATTTTCTCTTTTAGTCGAGGAAGAGGAGGAGGAGGAGGAAGATGATTCCTGAGGACACATGTCAGAGTTTTCTTTTTTTTTTTTTTTTGACGGACAGTTTCAGTTTCACATGGATTCCATTTTTTTTTTCCTACGAGTTGAGTTGAGTGCGTTCAGAGGTTGAACTCCACAGCTCAGTGTTTCTTTTCTTTTCTTTCCTCTTCTGTTCTTTCTCTCGGTGTGTTTTTTTTAAGCTTTTTTTTTTCTGTTCATATCAGTGAGACGTGATTGTCAAGTGACGACGTTTGTTTTTTTGTTTCTCTAAGCATGTTGTAGTGACGATACGATCTGATCTGACAGGAGAAGGTGTTGCATGCTGATTCAGAGTCCACTGTGATTTCATTGTCATGTGACAGTTTACTGAGAGAGAAAGAGAAAGAGGGAGAGAGAGGGAGGGAAGGAAGGAGAGGGAGAGCTGCTCGGTTGGACCAAAGTTTCTGTGCCTTTAGTTCCTGTTCCTTTCAAAGGGATAGTTCACCCAAAAATTGAAATTTCATTATCATTATCTACTCTACTACCCCTCATGTGGACTAATAAAGGGCTGGGAGAAGTTTCAGAGTTATCCAGTGCATGTCCATATGACGGTTGCAAATGGATACCAACCAACTGTCTTCGTAACAAAAAGACACACCAAAAAACATCCAGATACCTCCATGCTGCTCGTATGTAATGTCCCTCTTGTATTGAAGCCCCGACATGAGAAATTGTCCTGAAAAAAATGAAATAAGTCTATATTTGAAGCTTGTTTTGTAGCAGAAGCTTCTCGAAGCTCCTCTTCCCAATTCGTTTGACTTATTTAATTTTTTTTCGGGACAATTTCTCATGTCAGGGCTTCAATACAAGACGGACATTACATACGAGCAGCATGGAGGTATTTGGATGTTTTTTGGTGTGTCTTTTTGTTTTTACGAAGACAGTTGGTATCCATTTGCAACCGTCATATGGACATGCACTGCTACGCCGAGACCCCCTGTAACTCTGAAACTTCTCCCAGCCCTTATTAGTCCACATGAGGGGTAGTAGAGTAGATAATGAGTGAATGAAATTTCAATTTTGGGTGAACTATCCCTTAAAAAAAAAGAAAAAAAATCATTTTAACATAAGAAAAAAAACAGAAAAAAGAAACAAAACAAAATGAAAACAAAAAAAAACCACAGTGAAATGTTGAATTTCAGGAAAACGCCCAGAATGTTTTAAGTGTCGAGTAAATTCCCACTCGTTGTTTTGATACAATAAAAACCCGGAGGTTCCTGCTCAGATGAAACTTCTGTATATTTTTCCTCTGTCTGGTTTTCTACAGCTGACGATGATGACGATGATGATGATGATGATGATGATGATGATGTAACCGTTTGGTTTTAGTTTTCAAGAGGCACAAACAATTAAAGGTTGGATTATTTTCTAACACGGGGAGGTGCGACTTGGTTTCCTGCTTTTTTTGACTTGTTTTTTTCCCTCCTCTTCCCTTTTCCCCCCTCATGGTCTTTTTGGTGTACTCTGCATTTCCTCTGTAGCATGCCTAATAAAACTCTTCTGTAGCTCTGCATTCACCTCCTCCGTCTCTCTCTCTCTGTTCTGTTCTGTTCTGTCCGTCCTCCTCCTCCCTCGCTCTTCAGTCTCAGGGTGGGAAGAACAACCATCTTTTCCAAGAATATTTGTCTTATTTCTTGTCAAAATGTCTCATTTCTAGTCAAAACTAAACTCTTTCCACTTAAAATAAGACTCTTCGCCTAAAAATTAACTTGTTTTTAGATCATTTTCACTTGTTTCAATCAAAATTTTCACTTAAAATAAGTAGAAAAATCTGCCAGTAAAAGTGAAAGTTTTTTTGTGCTCATAATAAGAAAGAAAAACTTGCTCCACTGTCAGATTTTTCTACTTATTTCAAGTGAAAATCTGCTTGAAAGAAGTAAAAAGTGTCTAAAAACAAGCTGCTTTTAATGTGATGAGTCTTAGTTTAAGTAGAATGAGATTTGTTTTGACTAGAAATGACATTTTGACTTAAAAATAAGACAAATATTCTTGGTAAGACATTAGATTTTTTGCAGTGTGGTTGTGGATGTGTTTTCCCACCCTGCCGACTGACAACAGTTCTGTTTCTCTGAAGTCTCGCTTCGCTCTGCTCTCCTCTCGCTCGGCGCCGTAGCAACGAAACCATAAGTCATAACTGCAGATGATGTCATCGTTTTGGCCTTTTAAATGTAATAACTTCAAATGTTTCGACCAATAACATTTTTTTTGCCAATAACGTAAGAAATTATTACATTACTGGCTTAGTATTAAAAAAAACTTTTGTCATTGTAATAACTGGAGCCGATAATGTAATAATATATGTATAACTGTGTTTTTTTTTAATTTTTTTAATTTATTTTCAGGGTAGAAGACGCCACATTTGTGTGTCTGTGTCTCATCAACACTCCTCCATGCTTCATGATGAATGAGATTTATTTTCAAGTTAACATAACAGACTGTCTGTCGTAACACACTGACATCTTCTACCCTGAAAATAATAAAAAACATAAAGTGATACATACATTATTACATTATCGGCACCCATTATTACATTTTCAAAGGGGTTATTAATACTAGTCCAATAATGTAATAAGTTACTTAATACATTATTGGCCAAAAAAAATGTTATTACGTTATTGGGTCAAACATTTTACTACATTATTGTCTGGTTGTTACATTTCTCGACTAGTATTAAAAACCTCTTTGAGAATGTAATAACTGGAGGCGATAATGTAATAATATATCTTCCACTTTATTCATTTTTATTATTATTTTCAGGGTAGAAGATCAAGTCGGTGTGTTACAACCAGTTTGTTCATAACCGACTGTTCTTACTGAACTTCCTCCGTTTTCAGACACATGTGAGAAACGGCCAAAGAAATCTCATTCATCATGAAGCACTGGAGGAGTTTACCGTGCTTTAGTTTACTTTAACACATAACTTAAAATGTTTCACAACTCTGACGTCTTCTACTCTGAAAAAATAAGCAAACACATAGTGATACATATATTATTACATTATTGGCTCCAGTTATTACAGTGCTAACAATTTTTTTTTTGTTAATACTTTGCCAATGACGTCATAACCAAGTTCTTACATTATTGGGTCAAACGTTTTATTAAATTATTGACTTAATTCCATTTAAAGTTTCCTGAATGACGACTAAGACGTTATCGGCCGTTGTTGCGTGTTTGTTTCGCTCCGTCTGGTCTCTCAGCTTCCTCTCACAGCTTCTCTGCATGTGATGCTATATAACAGCAGCCGGTTGACGTTGCTACGGGAACGAGCGGAGACGATGGTGGACCTGAACGTCTAAACATCCTCACACATCTGTAAACAGCTGCTCTGAGTCTGGGTCTGGACGGTACCGAGGCGTCGCTGTGTTTGATTTGGAGTCTGGACTCTAAAGAGTTCATCCATCATTTTAGGAGAATCTGCAACTTGGTGAGTTTTACATCCCATAATTTAGAGACTAAGCCCCAAACCCAGCAGTCTGTACAACGGTCCAAAGATCCACAGGTTGGGTTCAATCGGGTACGAGCAGATCACGGCCCATTATACATCAAATTATTATTATTATCAAAATTAAATAGAGTAGAAAATGATAAGAAAATAATAAAACAAGACAAAACCAAAAATGAAACAGAAAGAGAGAAAGCAACAAGATATCAACAAGTGAACATTCTTGACATTTTCTTTTAACTTGCCACTAAAAATCTCTTTATAACACTGAGTTACGTTGGGAAGTTTCTGACTGATCCAGTTAAATAATAATAAACATACAGAGTTGTGTTTGGCTTTTTCATCCGGTGCGTCAAATATTGGTATAAAATTGATGCACTGGCAAAAAAAAAATGGTGAACAGCAGCAACACTGTCCCACTGAAACTGAATGTAAGTTTTGTCTTTTACATGTAATTTCTCTCTCACTCCATCTGGTACCGAACCAACCGTCAGATTTTAAAACAAGCCAGAAAGTTTATCCACCCCGTGTTTAATGTTCTCTGTACAGTTGAGTCCTATAGTTTTATAATTAAATCAAATGATAAAACACTTGCAACCATCTGCAGAAAGAAAAACATTCCCCACCTCCATGATAATCTTGTATATCGTGATGTTTGACAGTTTTAAATCTGTTTTTGCTTAATTAATTCAAGATTCAAGATTTTTTTTTGTCAGTTTTCTATATTTCTTTGTTTCCAAGACATACAGAAGAATTGAAAAGCCGCTTCTCCCGTTAAAATACACAGTATAGAATATAAATAAAGCACTCTAGAAAAAAAAACACAAGATAAAATATAATATTATAATATATATTTATTGAGTTTATTGAATTAGGAACAATGCACAGTAATCAACACATCAGCAGAGAGCATCAGTGTAATAATTAGCCAGAATTACATCCCTATCGTCTTAAGGCAGCTTCCATTAAAACAAAAAAAAAAACAGCTGCAGGACATCACACCATAAAGATGAACAGAAGCACATACAGTAATAATCATCAGATATAAAGTGTAATTAGCTAAAAAGCCTCAGAGGAGAAGACAGATTATATACGACAATATGAGGCGACAAAAGAACAATAATTATATTAAACTGATAAAACACAGAGTCAGATCATCGTCTGTTTCACACACGGCAAAAACTCAAAATCTTTCCAAGAATATTTGTCTTATTTCTTGTCAAAATGTCTCATTTCTAGTCAAAACTAACCTCTTTCCACTTAAAATAAGACTCATCACCTATAAATGAACTTGTTTTTAGATCATTTTCACTTGTTTCAAACAAATTTTCACTTGAAATAAGTAGAAAAATCTGCCAGTGAAAGCAAGTTTTTTGTGCTTTATTTTAATACTCATTTTAAGTGAAAATATGTTTGAAAAAAGTAAAAAGTGTCTAAAAACAAGCTGCTTTTTAATGTGATGAGTCTTATTTCAGGTAGAATGAGATTTGTTTTGACTAGAAATGACATTTTGACTAGAAATAAGACAAATATTCTTGGAAAGATTTTGAGTTTTTGCAGTGTAAAACCTGTTTGTTTTTTCTTTTCTGACTGAATCAAATCTGAATAAAACCACGGCATCGTTGGTGCCTTCTTCTTTAGTTTTCTCAGTTTAAATTATGCACAGCCCACTCAGGTCTGGACTGACTCCAGGTCAGTGGATCCATCAACAGATCCTCCTCCTGCTGCACGATGCTCATTTCACTTCTACGGCAACAAGACGTTTTAACATTTAAAAGCCAGACTGGATGTGTGTTGTAGATATCTGTCATTCAGTTTTGCCTCTTGTCAAAAAGAACCTTTCAGATATCTGTAACTACGTTCTTCCTTCACTGTAACCATTCATGTGTATGGGGTTTGTCATTACAGATATCTACAGTTCAGTTGCAGATATCCACTATGTGAATTACAGATATCTGTAACTGAATTACCACTAGTACTAATTCCAGTTACAGATATCTACAATTTGATTCTGACTAGTCATAATTCCAGTTCTAGATATCTTTAATTCACCTCAATTAAAGATATCTACATGTCCCTTTTCAGATATCCTAAAGGGATAGTATCATTTTTTTTAAAGTGTGGTTGTATGATCTCCAAATAGCCCCTAAGTACTTTAATTGCAGTAGAAGACTCTCTGCACTCCTCCCGTTAGCAACGCCAGCCCATAATAGCCCTGCCCAGAGATTTACAACATACAGTGTTGTGAACAGACCCAAAGAAACGACCTATTTTCACGGCCTAAAAGAGGTTTTACCTGAAAAAAAATACACAGTTCCATTGTTCGCTATAATATAATTTTTTCCAGCCCTTCAAAGTGCAGGAAAAACACAGTTTTTATTTGGACCTAACCAACTGCTGATCGGCGGGCGCTAACCCTGGGCGGAGGGATATGTGAGGTGGTTAGGTCCAAATAAAAACTGTGTTTTTCCTGGAAAAAGTTATATTATAGCGAACAATGGAACTGTGTTTTTATTTTCAGGTAAAACCTCTTTTAGGCCGTGAAAATAGGCCGTTTCTTTGGGTCTGTTCACAATACTGTATGTTGTAAATCTCTGGGCAGGGCTATTATGGGCTGGCGTTGCTAACGGGAGGAGTGCAGAGAGTCTTCTACTGCAATTAAAGTACTTAGGGGCTATTTGTAGATCATACAACCCCACTTTAAAACAATGATACTATCCCTTTAAATTAAGTTATGACTAGTCAGAATCAAATTGTAAATATCTCAAACTGGAATTAGTACTAGTGGTAATTCAGTTACAGATATCTGTAATTCACATAGTGGATATCTGTAACTGAACTGTAGATATCTGTAATGACAAACCCCATACACATGAATGGTTACAGTGACGTCATTTGTCCTAGGAAGAATGTAGTTGTGGATCTGAAATGTTCTTTTTGACTATAGGCAAAACTGAATTACAGATATCTTGAATAAAAAAAATCCAACTATTAAAAATGTAGTTAGGACCAGTCAGAAAGACGTTGTTGATATCTACAATGTTAATTCCGGAGAGTCAAACTTAGCTTTTAAATGTTAAATCAGCTTGTCATACACTTCATCTTCATCCTCATCACTCTCAGCCACAGCCACTATGTAACAGACCATAATAACACCGTCTGTACTGTAGCTGCTGCTGCTGCTGCTGAGTCCAGCCGCTCTGATGAAGATGGAAATAATCAATGATGAATTATAAGTCGGTCCAACATCAACTCTACAGTAATGTCGGTCATTAATTGCAGCGGCGGCGGCCAATCAGAGAGCTGCTGTGGAATTAATAAGCGAATCAGCCGAGAGCTGTTGACGCGGCGCCGCCATTCCTTCGCTCGCTGGCCGACACAAATTAATCAATAAATAATTAATGCAAATGGAAGCACACTGTAATGAAAAATGACCTTTGCACCTTATTAGTCTCCGCTCAGTCACACTGAAGGTAAAACATCAGAATTAAAGCTGCAGCTGCTGCTGCTGCTGCTGCATTAATGCATTAAATATCATTAAACACTGCAAAAACTCACAATCTTACCAAGAATATTTGTCTTATTTCTAGTCAAAATGTCATTTCTAGTCAAAATAAATCTCATTCTACTTAAAATAAGACTCATCACATTAAAAAGCAGCTTGTTTTTAGACACCTTTTACTTCTTTCAAGCAGATTTTCACTTGAAATAAGTAGAAAAATCTGATAGTGGAGCAAGTTTTTCTTCCTTATTACAAACACAAGAAACTTGCTTAAATTTTTCTACTTATTTCAAGTGAAAATGATCTAAAAACAAGTTAATTTTTAGGTGATGAGTCTTATTTTAAGTGGAAAGAGATTAGTTTTGACTAGAAATGAGACATTTTGACAAGAAATGATTATATAAGAAAGAAAAACTTGCTCCACTGTCAGATTTTTCTACTTATTTCAAGTGAAAATCTGCTTGAAAAAAGTAAAACGTGTCTAAAAACAAGCGGCTTTTTAATGTGATGAGTCTTATTTTAAGTTTAATGAGATTTGTTTTGACTAGAAATAAGACAAATATTCTTGGTAACATATTGAGTTTTTGCAGTGTATTGATTTCTGAACGAGGAAAGACGACGTCGCTGCAGCTGAAGGAGCTGATGTGTAAAATATGATAAATAATATATTATAATATAAATGTTTATTTTTGGGTAAAATCTGGGTTGAAATCTGAATCATTAAAAAAAAACGTATTATAAACAGGAGATGAAGCTGTTTTTGATCATGTATATAACAACTTCCTGTTTAGGCCACGCCCCCTTTCTGTGATGGAGCAGCAGCTGATGCATCGACCGCGGCGGCTATTGATTGGCTCCGCCCTCGTACATCATCTCATCGTTGTGTAGAGAGCGGAGCGTTGTCATGGTGATGATGGATCAGGTCGTTGTGTCGGCTCCCGGGGCCGCGGCGAGGAACCGAGCCCTGACAGGAACTCCATCACCGTGCCGACGCAGCAGCAGCTTCATCACGTTCAGACGTTTACACACAGACACAAATTGACCCCGAGTGGTAACCGTGGTGACCGTGGTAACCGTGGTGACCGTGGTCCTCAGGGGGCCCGAAGCTGCTCATGTACGAGTTCATTATTAAATCATTCTGACGGTCAGAAACACACAGGTAGAGAAACAGGAAGTGTTTCTGGGGACACGATAAATGGTAAATGGTCTGTATTTATATAGGCTAGCGCTTTACTATCCACAAGTTTCCGAATGACATCTATGGTTGAAGCCGGTTTTGCCAGTTTGGTGGAATTGTACGTTTCCGTTTCCATGGTTTTCAGTCGTTGTCATAGTTGCGGTAAACGCATGGATCTATTAACGCTGGATTTTAACACGGATGTCAGTCTGTGTGATATCCACTGTTAAAAGCTGCTGTGATTGTATTTTATCTTGCTGTGCAGCACTTTGGAAACCTTTGTGTTTGTTTAAATTGTGCTATATAAATAAAATTGGATTGGATTGGATGCGTTTTACAGATTTTCATAAAAAAAAAAAAATCCATGCATTTACCGCAACTACCGAAACCATGGAAACGTAACCACAACATTCCACCAGAAGAGCAAAACCGGCAAAACAGGCTACGTTTTTGACGTTTGGAAAAAGGTGGATACCTGAACGATACCCAAAGCGCTTTACAGTACATCGCATTCACCCATTCACCTTTAGTCCGTCACTTTATTGTCTCCTCCAGAAACACTTCCTGTCATTGTGTTTTTGTCAAACTAATGAAGTTATTTTGTGTGTGAACTGGACTGAGCTCTGATGTTGGATTATGTTTTTTCTACATGTGTGTAACTCCCCCTCTTCCTCCCCCTCCTCCTCCCCCCCCCCCCCCCCAGGTAAAGATTTTATTACATGGTAATTTGCGACGCGCTTCGTTCATCTCAAGTGTCGCCTCTGGTCGTACAAATCAAAAAGAACCCGCTGATATTTTCATTCCTCGTCTTCCAGAGCCGACACATTATCCTCTTCATAATCTGTGTTTTATTTGCCCCCCCCCCTTCTCCCTCCCCCTACACACACACACACCTCCCCCTCCTCCCCCTCCTCCTCCCCCGGGGTGAGGACACGGATCGGTCCAGCGCCATGGAAACCTGCAGCCTTTATGTGTCTGTGCTGCTTCACTGAGGAGGAGCCGCGAGATTTATCACTTCTTTATGTCACCGAGCCTTTTATGACTCGCATTGATCATCAAGGTGTAGCACCATTATCACACCAGTACATTATCACTCCCCCCCCTCCCCCCTCCCTCCTCCCCCCTCCCTCCCCTGCTGCCACATAACAGGCCTCAGGTCAGGAAGACGTCTGATGATCTGATCCACATCATCATCCGACTCCAGCTGCTTCGGCTGGAAAACCTCCAGATAAAGACCAGAAGAAACATCTCAACATCTCCTCATATCACAGGTTTATTCACACTGGAAAAAATATAATCCACAGGAGATATTGGAGGTCACAAGCTTCACCTGGTGTGTGTGTGTGTGTGTTTCTGTGTGTCTGTGTGTGTGTGTGTGTGTGGCTTCAAACTTGTCGACTGTGACGGTTTAAAAACCCGCTGGTTCACTCATTAAGCTGAGACACTAACAGATATCACCATGAAATTTCCCAAGTTTGCTCCCATCCGGCAGAAGGTTCAGAGTTCCCAGGATGAGCCGGGACATTTTTAAGAAATCCTTTATTCCTCAGGCTATACAAGCTCTGAATATGTTATGATCATTTGACTGCACCTGGCAACCCCCTTAGAGGGCTGTTGTTGTCTGTGACTATTTTGCACAACATTCAGTTTGTTTCCTGTTTCTATGTCTTTTATGTGTATGCTGTGGAGCGCTTTGATTGCTTTATGCTTTGTTGTCTTGGAGAGGCTGAAGACAAATTTCCACTGCGGTGGACAATAAAGTCTTTCTAATCTAATCTAATCTAATCTAATCTTATCACTTACATTGAAACAAATATTTTTTGTATTACAAGTTTTGTCATTTTTTATGTTTAAAGGGACAACCAGGAGTTTCTATTTGGTTATAAAAAAGTCTGATATTAATGTAGATGAATCTCCGTTACCACTTGTTAATGGTCCATTTTAGATAAATCTATGGTTTTGTCTCTATGGTTATTTTGTTATTATTAGTGGTGGTGGAAATGCTGGGCGAGCCGACCAGCGTTTCTTTACTTTCGGTTTCGTGGCGAGTCATGAGAATAACGCCGCCGTATGAATCTCCGTTTATGGTGGGAACTACGACGGTATGTGATCGTCTTCCAACCTCTGACTTTAATTCTTGATGAATGAAAACATGAGTCTGTCTTGACCCGGTCAAAGAATTTCACGGTGCGGAGGCTCATAAATGTAGTGAGAAGACACTTCACTTTAACAAAACTCCTCGTTGTCCCTTTAAATATCTAAATGAGGCAATATCTAATGAAATATGCGCTAATTTGCATATATTTCCAGAACAGAAACCTGAACAATGGATAAAGCTACTTTGTTTTATTGTGTTGACATATTAGAGTCTTTAGTTTTTCCAGAGGAGGATTGTGGATATCTCTTTTTATCACTCTGTAAATGAGAAAATACTGTCACCAGCCCTTTAAAACATCTAATGTCTCCATGTTTTTAGTAATAAAATGTTGTATAAATGAGGCTGTGAATGATATATCAACAATCCCCTCTGTAAAAACCTTCAGAATATAGAAAGGGATCAAAGTGGAAGGTTTAATTCACGTTCATCTGTTGTTCACAGTTAAAACCACAAGCTGCTCGTTCACAAACACAAACCGACTCAGTGGAGTTTTATAAAGAAACTAAATCTACAGTTTCTAACTCGTTAACGACGTCGTTGCAGCTGGAAACATCTGGAACAATCAACCAGCTCACAGTCACAACATGGGTTAGTTTAGTTTAGTTTTATTCTACTTCATCTCTTCTCTGCTGAGGAAACGACAGGAAACAAAGTGAAACGTTTATTTGATCAAACTTTATTTACACAGATCAAAACACAACTCAGAGTTTTACGAGAGAGTAAAAACCAAAACTTAACTTGAAAATGCGAAAAATAAAATAATTAAAATGACGATCTAAATAAAAGAAATTAAAATGATAAAACAAATAAAGAGGGAAAGGAAAAACACAGACGATAATAATGCTCCAGTAAAAAAGATAAAAGAGAAAGAATAAAATTAAACAACTTATTACAATTAATGAGCCAATGAAACGGTTTTTACCAAACAGGAAGTGACGGCAAAGTCGAATGAAACTGTCAGCAGTGGAAATAAATAGTGTAACGGCCTATATGTGTGTGTATATACTGTATACACACACACACACACACACAGCCTATACATATACATATATATTTATACTTTATATAGTACACAGTATGTAGAATTTGTGCTGAATTCATCAATTTTAATCTCAATGTTTAATATTTATAATCTTTTATTTTGAATTTCAGACTCTGATGTTTCCTCCAACTCCTCTGTGTGTGTGTGTGTGTGTGTGTGTGTGTGTGTGTCTCAGGTTGCCGGGCAGCAGAGGGAGAGGTCGCCGTGGTAATGACAGACTGACGGGAGTGTGCGTGTGTACATAATCTATTAATTAAAGGAGAGGCAGCGAAACCAACGGGGAGCCTGTTCCTGTGTGATATCTACACACACACACACACACACACACACACACACACACACACACACACACACACACACACACACACCCTCTACCTCCCAGGTGGTCTGAAATAACACTAATAATAATAATAAAACCCACAGTGAGACATTTATAGAGATTTAAACCAGATCGACACATAAAACGCTGATTTTCTATATTAAACTGAAGTTTATCTAAATGCAAATGCTCCCCCACCCCCACCCCTACCCCCCCCCCCCCCCTCCCAACACAAACACACACTGAGCTCATTTTAATAATTTATATATTTTTCCTCCACATCTATCAGAGTATCTAGTATCGAGTCCGTTAACCAGGTGGAGGGGGCGGAGCTTCACCTGCACATTCGCAGCTGATTGATGACTCATCAGAGTCACTTCACCCAAAATCGACAATTCACCAATCATCTAATCATCTACTCACCGTCATGCCAAGGAAGCCCGGCCCTAACATCCTCGCCCTAAACCCTCTGAGGTTGAAGTGCCATTTTCTCAATTCTTCCATTAAATTCACCTTTTTAGTTGCAGATGTAAAAGGGAGAAAAGCTGTTTGTGCTCTTACTCACTGTCCAAAAAAAGAAACTCTCTTTCCAGGTGCGTAGGCCAACAAACATTTAGGACAATTGTAGATGTAACAACACCTGGGCCGTAAAGTATACCCCCCACCCCCGCCTGTAAAGGTAGGTTTCCACCGAATCAGCAATCTTTTTTTGTTTTTGTTTTTTACCGCAACATAGGTTCAACGTCATGATATCGTTTGTATTTTGAGCAATAAAACTTCCATAGTCCGTAGTTTTCTTTGTTTGATATGTCAAGAGACTTTTGGTCCAAGTAACCATGGACAGCTCCCTCATCATTACCATCATTATGGGTCATTTTTGTTTTAGAGAACTGTAAAAAATAACTAATTTAGGCCAAATGCTGGAAATTTGAAGTCCGCTTTTTGAAAATGTTCAAATCCCTTGTGAAAACACACCTTCAGTCATGAGGACAAACTGTTTTGGTGCTTGAAATATGTTTACCAGAGTCTTAGCTTCACAAAAGCAGTGAAATATGAATAAAGTAACAGATATGTGTAATCTGTTTCTTTTTTTTGGGGGGGGGTCAGAGGATCATGGTATGGTCAGGGGGGCGTTTGGTCAAAAAAGGTTGAGAACCACTGTCGTAGATGAAGACCATTTCAAACAGGAAGTCAAACACTCTGAGCGTCCTGTAAGTTTCAAAATAAAACACAGTGGTTAAACTCCAGATTTCTTTGTCAACATTATAGTCACACTGTAACGGATTACAGTTACTCTTACATGTAATCTATTACTCTCCTCCCAGCTGTGACCTGAAGCTTCACCGTCTCATTAAACTCCTCCGTGTCTCCGTGTGGACGCTCGCCGTGTGAGGTCGTGAACGTGGCGCTGCTGCCGTGGCGACGGCCGGTGAGTCACCGCCGGTAACGAGGCTCCGCGGGCGCCGAGGTGAGGTGAGCCGGGGGAGGTCGTCTCCACGGCGACGGCTAATTGACGATTATGTAGAGAAGAAGGAGCTCCGTTCGTTTTAATGGGCTGATTATTGGCAGGAAGGACGACGGGGTTACACTGTAAAAACTCAACATCTTTACAAGAATATTTGTCTCATTTCTAGTCAAAACTAATCGCTTTTCTCTTAAAATAAGACTCATCACCTAAAAATTCACTTGTTTTTAGATAATTTTCACTTGTTTCAAACTAATTTTCACTTGAAATAAGTAGAAAAATCTGCCAGTGAAAGCAAGTTTTTTGTGCTTTTGTGTAATAAGGAAGAAAAACTTGCTCCACTATCAGATTTTTCTACTTATTTCAAGTGAAAATCTGCTTGAAAGAAGTAAAAAGTGTCTAAAAACAAGCTACACTGCAAAAACTCAAAGTCTTTCCAAGAATATTTGTCTTATTTCTTGTCAAAATGTCTAATTTCTAGTCAAAACTAATCTCTTTCCACTTAAAATAAGACTCATCACCTAAAAATTTACTTGTTTTTGAGATCATTTTCACTTGTTTCACACAAATTTAAAGCAAGTTTCTTGTGCTTTTAATAAGAAAGAAAAACTTGCTCCACTATCAGATTTTCTACTTATTTCAAGTGAAAATCTGCTTGAAAGAAGTAAAAAGTGTCTAAAAACAAGCTACTTTTTAATGTGTTGAGTCTTATTTTAAGTAGAATGAGATTTATTTTGACTAGAAATGACATTTTGAGTAGAAATAAGACAAATATTCTTGGTAAGGTTTTGAGTTTTTGCAGTGTACGGTGGCCTCCGAGGGCCACGCCGACATAACGGCCAGGTCGCCGTGGTGATGATCTAATCTCCAGGCAGGGAAAACAAGTTTAATTTCCTGTGTGTTGGAGGCGTGAGGAGGCGTGACCGCGGCCGAGGCCAGCGATCTTATCACGGTTAATATTTCTCTCTGCTGCTCTAATTGGATCCAGAGCCGCGATGTGTTTTATTATCAACCCCATCATCTGTTACCGTGCCAACAACACGGGACAAACAAGGACCTGACTTCACAACATTCGAGTTAGAGAGAGAGAGAGAGAGAGAGAGTTACATAAGTCAGAAACTCTCCGTCTCATTAAAGCAGCTCCACAGTCTGAGGCTCATTAAAGGTGCAGTCTGTAAAACAGGGAGAAAACCGTGACATCCAGCGTTCAGATTCTAGAAAGCAACCTGCAAACTCAAACATAAGATAACATTACTCTATAATAACACACATTTAACATTACAACATACATTATATAACTCTAACATAGTAATATAACATTACTATAACATAACTTAAAGGGATAGTTCAACATTTTGTCAAATTGGCCCATTGCCATAATCCCTATAGTCATAGCAGTAGGTTCGTTACCTTTTAATTGTCGGTGCAAGCTGTTTTTAGAGCGGCGGAGCAGAGACGGACTTGTTTTAGAGGTAAATACAGAGACTGTTGATGAAAAACTGTCCCTGAAGGCAACGTGCATCAGCGGTTTTGCATGAATTTCCCTCTAAAACAACTCTGTGTGGTAACGTTGTGTTATTATCTCATAGCGTGGTGAATGTGCAGCTCACAACTTGTCCACCAGAGCGTTGTGGAGTTGTTGGATTGTGTATTTGATGAGTTTGATGATGAGGGAAACCAATTAAGAAATCCCATAATGAGCCTCCGTAGCGTAGCTCTGAGCAGCTCACGGCTCTGCTCCGCCGTTCTAAAAGTAGCTTGCACCGACAATTACGAACCTACTGCTACACTGCAAAAACTCAAAAATCTTACCAAGAATATTTGTCTCATTTCTAGTCAAAACAATCTCATTCTACCTAAAATCAGACTCATCACATAAAAAGCAGCTTGTTTTTAAGACATTTTTCACTTTTTTCAAACATATTTTCACTTGAAATAAGTAGAAAAATCTGACAGTGGAGCAAGTTTTTATTTCTTATTACAAGCACAAAAAACTTGCTTTCACTGGCAGATTTTTCTACTTATTTCAAGTGAAAATTAGCTTGAAACAAGTGAAAATGATCTAAAAACAAGTTAATTTTTAGGTGACGAGTCTTATTTTAAGTGGAAAGAGATTAGTTTGAATAGAAATGAGACATTTTGACAAGACATAAGACAAATATTCTTGGAAAGATTTTGAGTTTTTGCCATGTATGACTGTAGTTATTATGGCAATGGGCCAATTTGACAAAATGTTGAACTATCCCTTTAACATAACATAACTCTAACATAATAAAGCATAAAACAACATAATATAATATAATATAATAATAAGAGTGATATGATGCAGCTTGGTCCTGGTTATTATATATACATGTATCTATAGATGTATAAAACTAATGAGTTTCCTGTGGAACCAGTCGTGGATGTTGGTGATGAACCTTCAGCCGTTGCCCATAGCAACCAGCTAGGCGATCCTCGACACTGTGAAGTACTGCAACTACGACTCTTATTATTATAGCCACGGCTCCTTTTTCCTTTTTTTTTTATTACCATAGAGACAGTATAAATACGGAAAATAAAGAGCCAATAAATATTTTGGTCCGAGAAGCAGCCACGTCCTCGTCGTCGTCACACCGAGGCCGTCTGCTCGCCGCGACGACGCCTTAACAAGGTCTCCGCGGCAACAGCATGCAAAACAAAATGTCGGGCCTAATTGGCGCTGGTTTATAATAATAAGTTTATTTCAGGCGCATGGTCGGGTGCTTTTATCGGAGCTCAGAGGGTCGCGGTTCCTCTGAGGCTGCAGCACGAAGTCAATGAAGAACAGATTCTACTAATGAAGCTGCTCAGGGAATATTACACACAGACTGAGAGTTAGAGAGTTATCAGAGCTCAGAGTCACTGAGAAATACAGATAAAACACTCAGAGAAAAGTTGTTGGATGGTGTTGAGGGGGCGGGGCTTAGTTGTGACCTCACAAAGTGACAGGAAGTGGTTTTTTTTAAAGGCTTAGTTTCTGAATACATGTAGGCTGTGTGCATTTCTCTGTGGACTGAGACTTTAAATACTTTCACAGTGTTAATATAGAACTTAGAGCTGCTTTATAATCACACTACACATGGACATCTACCTTTATACTGTATGGAGCTTTAACACAAACATCTACCTTTATTTTGAAGGAGCTTTAACTCAAACATCTACCTTTATTCTGAAGGAGCTTTAACACAAACATCTACCTTTATTCTGAAGGAGCTTTAACACAAACATCTACCTTTATTCTGAAGGAGCTTTAACACAAACATCTACCTTTATTTTGAAGGAGCTTTAACACAAACATCTACCTTTATTCTGAAGGAGCTTTAACACAAACATCTACCTTTATTGTGAAGGAGCTTTAACACAAACATCTACCTTTATACTGAAGGAGCTTTAACACAAACATCTACCTTTATTTTAAAGGAGCTTTAACACAAGCATCTACCTTGATAGATAGATAGATAGATAGATAGATAGATAGATAGATAGATAGATAGATAGATAGATAGATAGATAGATAGATAGATAGATAGATAGATAGATAGATAGATAGATAGATAGATAGATAGATAGATAGACTTTATTGATCCCAAGCTGGGAAATTGCAGTGCAGCAGCAGCATTACACAGACACACATTGACGATAACAACATATAGTATAAGAATATAAAGAATAAGAATATAAAGAACAAACTATACATAATAAAATAGCACAATACTGTATGGAGCTTTAACGCAAAAATCTACCTTTATTTTGAAGGAGCTTTAATACAAACGTCTACTTTTATACCGTATGGAGCTTTATTATAGCATCCGAACTCATTTCCAATATAAATGAAGCTGCAGCTGGAGGCTGTGATGTCGTTTCCTTCCTGCTCTATAGAAACTCTCTGCTTCTTATATATGAAGCGGTTTCTAGGCGACGGCGGTGCAGCAGCAGCAGCAGCTATGGAGATATGAAGAGACAGAGAGTGTTAGTTGGAAGTCTCAACTGAACTGAACTTTGACTAAACTCCATGTGACACCCTCAGATGAACGGAGCGCGTGTGATCAAAGTGCTTCAGCGTGAGATATTAAAACCTTCTTCTTAGAAATAAAACACAGAGAAGAGAAGGAGAAAGAGAATCTACACAAGGCTTGATGTCGGCGCTTCCTCCTCCTCCTCTTATTCGACCTCGTCTTCGTCGTCGTTTCTTTGTCGACTGGAACAAAAGCTTAAATTACAGAAACTCACAGGCTTTAAATAAGATATTAAAACAGCACTTTAGCGGCGAACAAAAAGGGGATTTCAGGCTTTGCACTGTGACTTTAAAAAGGTCTTCAGACTTCAGAGCTTCTCGTGTCGTCGTGTGTGATCGTGTATGGAGTCATGAAGGTGTGGAAAGGAAAACACAATCATTAAATGTCTGTGTATCTGTTGGAAATCCATTCAGTCTGGAATCAAAGAGGAATAAGAAAAAATGTGTTGTTTTTCTTTCTTTCTTTCTGTCTTTTCTCTCCTTTTTTTTTTTTTTTGTAGAGCACAAGCGTAGCTGCACAGTCTGATTCCTTTAATCCGGCCCTCCTGCTGGGAGCATGTTCCCCCGAGACACCGTCTGGGTTTGTTGGCTAATTGGGATGATTTAACCAGAGAAATGTGTAGCTGCTACGTGTATACGCGCGGGGGAAAAAAGAAAGAGTCTAAGAGTCTGCATGGCTCTCTGGGAGGAGGAAACCAAACATTTACATGCTCATTATCGTCCGTCAGCCGCTCTAAAAATACAGCGCGGCCATCACAGGGTTATGGAAGTGTTGCTTGAGACGAGACGAGTTGCTGCTGCTGCTGCTGCTGCTGCAACATCCCTCACATGTTCTGTCAGGAATACACATCCCAACGAACATGACTTCGACACGCACTTCGTCTTTCTTTCTTTTCTTTTTAAAGCTTCTAATAATTTAGGATCAAAGATGTCAGTGTGTTCAACCGCACAATTAAATCCAACCGAGAAAGAAAAGAAACCGAGGTGGAGGAAGTTTCCCCGAGGACGACGGAGAAGAAGAGACGCTGAGTTTCATCTGACAGTGTTTTTATTATTAGTGACATTTACATTTCACACAGTTTCTACTTCGTCCTCAGGGGACAAACGGACTTTAACAGACACCGAGTCCATTAACTGATCAGAGACCAGCAGCTCCAGAGCTCAGCTGGTCCAGTTCGTCTCCAAACACTTAATAAATAAATGAATGAATGAATGATACATTTCATTCATTGCATAAGAAAAATTAAAATTAAAAAAACAGATGTTCAATTCCTTCGGGATTAATAAAGTATCTATCTATCTATCTATCTATCTATCTATCTATCTATCTATCTATCTATCTATCTATCTATCTATCTATCTATCTATCTATCTATCTATCTATCTATCTATCTATCTATCTATCTATCTATCTATCTATCGTTACTCATACTGATGTTCATTACGTAATGTGTATTGTCCCTTTCAAATAGAAGAACAGAAATTAGACATAATTAAACTGTCTTTTAGGTTTTTAGGAGTGATTTGATCTATTTATGTTATAAGATGTTACATAATGTAAATCCATATAAAAGCCTGTTACGTTATGTATCCTGATAGTGTGAGATCATAATGTAAATATATACATCATCAATAAAAAGAAAATAATACAGTTTATAAACATGATATATGGAAATAAACATAAATTGCTTATGTATTTATGTGAACTTACATGCACTGCAAAATGTATTTGTCTTATTTCTTGTCAAAATGTCTCATTTCTAGTCAAAACTAAACTCTCTCCACTTAAAATAAGACTCATCACCTAAAAATGAACTTGTTTTTAGATCATTTTCACTTGTTTCAAACTAATTTTCACTTGAAATAAGTAGAAAAATCTGCCAGTGAAAGCAAGTTTTTTCTGATCAACATAAGGAAGAAAAACTTGCTCCACTATCAGATTTTTCTACTTATTTCAAGTGAAAATCTGCTTGAAAGAAGTAAAAAGTGTCTAAAAACAAGCTGCTGAATGAATGAATGAATGACACTTATTTTAAGTAGAATGAGATTTGTTTTGACTAGAAATAAGACAAATATTCTTGGTGAGATTTTGAGTTTTTACAGTGTAGTTCAACTCATATGACAATAAATTCATCTTCTATAGATTTTCTATATGTTGTTACAAACTTCATTCACCCAGTTGTGTATATGTTCATCATGTGAAGGTGATAACACCATGTGACATATTCGCTGACATCACGCAACACGTATGTTGTGTATCACACGTCTGCAGCTGATGAATAACAAAACAGCGTCCGTCCGTGATGCTAATTAACTAAACGTATAAAACAGATAATTAGACTTCCTGTGAGTGTTGAGAAAGGAGAAGCTGCTGCTGCTCGGCTTCACCCCGACCCCCCGACCCCCCGATCCCGATCCACAGCGACTTCCTGTCAGCTGCTCGTCTGTGATTGACGGCTGAACTGTGACGGCCGAGTCACAGACAGAGAGAAGAGAAGAGACGAGAGGCAGCCAGCGATGACGAGTTGATCTGTTGCAAAGTGACAGTTACAGTCGCTTTAATTAGTCAAGGTTCAAAATCCTGTCAAAGGAAAAAAAGAAAAGAAAGAAAGAGTCTCATTTCTCAGAGTGAAAGCAGCTGCAGCTCCGATGTGTTTCACTCACTAACTCACACAATTACAGTTCTTTATTTTTACATTTGATTAAACTCATCTGGTTTGATCTGTTTGTTGTGACTCCACGTGTCAGAAAGAAACTTTTCCACCTTAACTCTGTAGGATTTCCACTTTAATTCTTTAGTATTTCCACCTTAAGATAGATAGATAGATAGACTGTATTGTTGTCATTGCGCAAGCACAACGAAATTGGTCGCAATCCCAGGTGCAACTCTGTAGGATTTCCACTTTAATTCTTTAGTATTTTCACCTTAACTTTGTAGGATTTTATTTTTATTTTTATTTAACCTTTATTTAACCAGGCAGAATCAATTAATTAAGAACAAGTTATTATTTACAATGATGGCCTGACAAGAGGCATAAGCTTCTTGAGGGGGAGGGGGGCTGTGAGGGAGAAAAGATTAAAAGGTTAAAAGACAATAGCAAATATGCACAACTATACAAACATTCAGCAGAAAACAAGGCATAAAGTTAATAACAAGGATATTCAAGCATAAAAAGACAAGATTTCCACCTTAACTCTGTAGGATTTCCACCTTAACTCTTTAGTATTTCCACCTTAACTCTGTAGTATTTCCACTTTTACTCTTTAGGATCTACCTTTATTCTGAAGGAGCTTTAACACAAACATCTACCTTTATTTTGAAGGAGCTTTAACACAAACATCTACCTTTATTTTGAAGGAGCTTTAACACAAACATCTACCTTTATTTTGAAGGAGCTTTAACACAAACATCTACCTTTATTTTGAAGGAGCTTTAACGCAAACATCTACCTTTATTCTGAAGGAGCTTTAACACAAACATCTACCTTTATTGTGAAGGAGCTTTAACGCAAACATCTACCTTTATTGTGAAGGAGCTTTAACGCAAACATCTACCTTTATTTTGAAGGAGCTTTAACACAAACATCTACCTTTATTCTGAAGGAGCTTTAATACAAACATCTACCTTTATTCTGAAGGAGCTTTAATACAAACATCTACCTTTATTCTGAAGGAGCTTTAACGCAAACATCTACCTTTATACTGGATGGAGCTTTACCTTTATTTTGAAGGAGCTTTACCTTTATTCTGAAGGATCTTCAGGACGTCCCGGGTGTTGTGCTGCTGTTGTGTTTGTTATTTAAAGTGTTTTAACTCTTCAGGTTTCACATCAACAACATTAAAACATTAAAACAGTCGGAGCCGTGAAACACGTTTAATTAAGAACAAAATGAAACAAAGTGGAGTCGTTTTCTCTGTTGGACGTTTCCAAGTAACAAAAAGTTTCCCAGAGAAGTGTGAGACTGTGTGTGTCTGTGTGTGTGTGTGTGTGTGTGTGTGTGTGTGTCTGTAATTAGTGCGTAATTACCAGTTGGGATGTCTGACAGGAGAGAAGGTGAGTCTGGGAGACCTTTAGCAGCGGGGCATCTGCAAATGAGACAGCTTCACAATTAACCAGCGTCTTCTTCATCCCGCCGTCGACCGACCGACGGATTTACACCACTTTCTTTTTATTTATTTTTTTATTTTTTTATTTTAGGAGGCGTTGAAACGAGTCAACAGGCAGAAAATCTCAATTAACTCTCTCAGCCGCCTTAATCGTCCCACGTAAAGAAGATCAACTCTGACCCGAGACGCCGCGGCGGCTTCGTCTTCTCATTAGGACGGAGAACAGAACAGAACAAAAACAGCTCGGACGCTTCTGATTGGACGGATCGGACGGTGAGTTTGAGTTCATCAGGGAGAAGAACAACAAGGAAACAACAAGGAAAGAGGAGGAAGAGGAGGAGGAGGAGGAGGAGGAGGAGGAGGAGGGAACTGAGCTCTGGTCACATGACAGCGTCGACTCAACATCTGTCTCAGGAGACACAGGTGTGGAAGATGCATTCAGGACGCATCGGAAATCTGAACACTCAGACTCCTTCAGAGGTCTGGACCGTCCACTCCTCTGACATTATCTAAAGCATGTGGTTCTGAAACTTTTTTACATCAAGGACCCTAAATTGACACAAATTAGACCACGGACCCCATTGGACAAAATTTTGAAACAAACGCCAGAGATAGGCTACATAAATATTCGTTCTGAGACTGAAGAACGTTACTTTCTTAGTCAATTCAAATAAGCGCCAATGGTGTAAGTTTTTGGAAAAATTTTAGCAAAAATTCTGGAAAAAACTAGTAACATTTCTTAAAAATAAAGTTTAATCATTTCTAAAAGAAATTGTAAAATGTATCCACAAAAGTTTTAAAGGGATACGCCAACATTTTTTTTTTACACTCCCGAGTCCATGACCAGCAGATAGACACCATCCTTTCAACTGTGCGTGCAGTAACCATGGAGATAGAGCCGTATCGCCCGTAATTAACTTAGCTCAAACACTGGAAGTGTATAGGTAGTGTTAGCCTGCCTCCACCTAAAGTCGCTAATTAGCTTAGCTCAAACACTGGAAGTGT
The DNA here is from genome assembly GCF_045865225.1 of Trachurus japonicus. Lineage (NCBI taxonomy): Eukaryota > Metazoa > Chordata > Actinopteri > Carangiformes > Carangidae > Trachurus > Trachurus japonicus. The sequence goes on from NC_140926.1 coordinate 1,258,364, forward strand.
ATAGGTAGTGTTAGCCTGCCTCCACCTAAAGTCGCTAATTAGCTTAGCTCAAACACTGGAAGTGTATGGGTAGTGTTAGCCTGCCTCCACCTAAAGTCGCTAATTAGCTTAGCTCAAACACTGGAAGTGTATAGGTAGTGTTAGCCTGCCTCCACCTAAAGTCGCTAATTAGCTTAGCTCAAACACTGGAAGTGTATGGGTAGTGTTAGCCTGCCTCCACCTAAAGTCGCTAATTAGCTTAGCTCAAACACTGGAAGTGTATGGGTAGTGTTAGCCTGCCTCCACCTAAAGTAACTAATTAGCTTAGCTCAAACACTGGAAGTGTATGGGTAGTGTTAGCCTGCCTCCACCTAAAGTCGCTAATTAGCTTAGCTCAAACACTGGAAGTGTATGGGTAGTGTTAGCCTGCCTCCTACCTAAAGTTGCTAATTAGCTTAGCTCAAACACTGGGGGTAGTGTTAGCCTGCCTCCACCTAAAGTCGCTAATTAGCTTAGCTCAAACACTGGAAGTGTATAGGTAGTTGTCGCTACCCGATCCGCGACGCTACCGGATCCGTGACAGCCACGTACGGCAACTCCACTTGGACAAACTTAGTTGAATTGACTTAGGATCACTGCCCTATGTGCGTCGCCACAGACGGTTTATCTTTTTATTTATTTTTTAAAATACTTTATTAGTAATGTAAATTGAGGGTTGGTTGTGGTGGTCTGGATCTTGATGCTCAGAAAACAGGAACAAAGGCGGACTTTTAATGTTTACTGTCCTCTTTTCTCGCCGGCCTCATCACCATGACAACCACAAACAATTACAACTACCACAACACTCACTGAATAAACGAGTCTGCCGCGGCTGTCTTATGACGGACCTACGCGGTTTTTATTTTATTTTATTTTATTTTTTTAATCATTTTCACAGTACCGTATTTTAATTTCACAGAACTTAAAGCATGTACGCAAATCGGGCAGTGCCCAAATGAAGTTTGTCCAAGTGGAGTTGCCGTAGGCAGCTGTCCAAGATGGCGGCCGGTCTGCGCATGCGCAGACCAGTTTTGTCACGGATCCGGTAGCGTCGCAGATCGGGTAGCGACAGTAGTGTTAGCCTGCCTCCTACCTAAAGTTGCTAAATAGCTTAGCTCAAACACTGGAAGTGTATGGGTAGTGTTAGCCTGCCTCCACCTAAAGTCGCTAATTAGCTTAGCTCAAACACTGGAAGTGTATAGGTAGTGTTAGCCTGCCTCCTACCTAAAGTTGCTAATTAGCTTAGCTCAAACACTGGAAGTGTATAGGTAGTGTTAGCCTGCCTCCACCTAAAGTCGTCAGAGAAACTCTTCAGCAACTCTAAAGGGAAACCGGCGGGCTGATCTTCGTCTCAGAGCTGACAAAACTCTCCGGTAAGGCATCTTGAGCGGTCAAATGCCGCTAACGGGACGAGATCGGTCAAAACGGAGGGTTCAAGCAAAGACGCTTTATTTTGGTTCAAGCTAGCTACATCGAGGGTAGGTTAGCTTCCTATTTCAAAGTAAAAGCACAAATTCTATCGTCATGGTTTTCTGTATGTAAAGGGCAACGGGTGTTTTATTTTGTGAAAGTAACCGGAAGTGCGTTGGTCACAACGGCTAGCTTGAGTAGCGCCGAATTTGTCCCAACAAAATAGTAAACAGCTGGTATTTAGACAAATTAACGACACACTGCTGATCTAAACGGCTACTTTCTCACCTAAACATGTTTGAAATGTGGATAAAGTGAAATATTTACAGAGTTTAGAGCTAAAATGACCGCCCACTCTGTCACAGAGTGATGTTGGTTGATCATGACGAGTTCAGACTTTTATCTGTCGACTTGCTGTTAAGAAGAATCTAAATCTACATTAGAGTGTGTGAGGAGGAACCTTTTCATAAATACACACACACACACACACACACACACACACACCCTGTAATAGCAGAGTTTCAGAGGACGGTCTCTGGTCTCTGGTCTTTGTCTGCTCCGAGTCTTGAAGAAGAAGGGAGGAGAGGAGGAATTCCTTTTGTGAGTTTATCGTAGCTGCAGCGACACACACACACACAAACGTGCCGGCGCCTCCGTGTGCGTTTGTTCTGTTTGTTTTATCTCTGTTTGAGACGCAGAGTCTTTGTTCTACAGAGGAGGACGAGGACGCTCGGTCCCAGAGCTGTTAGAGAGACGAGACGGAGAGATCCACTGCTGCTGCTGCCGTGAACAGACAGAGATAAAGATGTAGAAGGTTACAGAGAGAGGGGGATGAATGATACCGATCCTCTCTCCTCCTGCAGCATCGTGTCACTCACTCTACTACATGTGGTTTTCTAAATTTCACTTATCAGCTTCGGCACTTCAACCTTTCCTCTGATATGAATTCATTTTATCATTTATCTGTGATCGTAATAACAAACTGGGGAAGAAAAATGTCACATTACATAAAGCTCCACTGAGGAAGAACACTGCAATAACTCAAAATCTTTCCAAGAATATTTGTCTTATTTCTTGTCAAAATGTCTCATTTCTAGTCAAAACTAATCTCTTTCCACTTATAATAAGACTCGTCACCTAAAAATGAACTTGTTTTTAGATCATTTGCACTTGTTTCAATCAAAATTTTCACTTGAAATAAGTAGAAAAATCTGCCAGTGAAAGTTTTTTGTGCTCGTAATAAAAAGAAAAAACTTGCTCCACTATCAGATTTTTCTACTTATTTCAAGCGAAAAATCTGCTTGAAAGAAGTAAAAAGTGTCTAAAAACAAGCTGCTTTTTAATGTGATGAGTCTTATTTTAAGTAGAATGAGATTTGTTTTGACTAGAAATGACATTTTGACTAGAAATAAGAGAAATATTCTTGGCAAGATATTGAGTTTTGTGCAGTGATCTGTGCTGTTCCTAGTGTTCATGTCGTTATTCTCTTTGTCTATATTGTCACACACACTGATGGATATCTACGTATTTTCCTATGAATATTGCTCTTTATATTTATTCATATGTATATTTATTATCTGTACTTTATCTCCTTCACTGCTGCAACACACTCCCATCTGCACTTCATGAACACATTTTCACTCACATGTGCATTTCATATTCTTGTCCCTTGACGTGAGATTTGTATTTTGTTTGTTGCGTTGTATTGTTGTTGATATGTTTAATGTGTAATGTTTAGGTCATGTTTGTAAATGAGAATTTGTTCTCAAACATTTTACCTGGATAAATAAAGGTTAAGTAATAAAATGTTCCCATCATGGGGCGAATAAAGGATGATCTTATTTTATCGTATCGTACCGTATCTCATATTGTATATGATCGTATCGTGTAACGGATGTGCACTCACTCCACCCATAAAAAAGGAATCGCATCGCATCGCATCGTATCGCACCGTATCGTATCGCACCGCATCGCATTGCATTGTATCGTATTGCATCGTATCGTATTGCATCGTATCGTATTGCATCGTATCGCACCGTATCGTATCGCATCGCATCGTATCGCATCGTATCGTATTGCATCGTATCGCATCGCATTGCATCGTATCGTGTCGTATCGCATCGTAGCGCATTGTAACGCATTGTATTGCATTGTATTGCATTGTATAGTATCGTATTGTATTGTATCTTATTATGGTATGGTGTCTTACCGTATCTCATTGTATTGTATCTCAACATATCTCATCGTATCTTATGGTAAGGTATGGTATCTTATTGTATTGTAACGTATGGTATCTTATCGTATTGTATCGTATCATATCTTATGGTATGGTCTCTTATGTTATCATATCTCATATCGTATCGTATCTTATCTTATCTTATCTTATCTTATCTTATCTTATCTCATGTGTTCCTCCTTCAGTTGCAGAGTGTAGCTACTTCACTTTTACACCACTGTAATGTAAACACGAGTCGTGAACTGAGCCTGACTCACAGAGGAACACGAGTCGACATCACCGTCTGGTCCAGTAACAACGTGGTGAGTTCAATGTCGGTCTGTTGTAGTGAAACCTGTTGCACCACTGGAAAATCACATGTTTTTACTTGTGATATGTAAATGTATAATGTATTTATCTATTTTACCATAGATAAATACAGTTGTTGGCCAAGGTATCAGACAAGATATTTACTATTTACACACTGATAGTTTCCAAAGGGGGGCTACTATGCAGGGGGCCCAGACCTTTGCTGAGGGCCCTTTTCCTTTTCTGTTGTTTTTAAAATCTATATATATTGCTTGAAATGTAAGAGAGAGATAATTTCGTCTTCCACTTGCTGAACTGTTCAAATTAACAGACATTTGGACCGGGGGTGATCAAACTTTTGCATGACACTGTACGATGCAGTTATCACCAGACAGTAAACTAGAAACTACTATTATATATGGTATGTAGTATATATAAACATTTGAAAACAGTTCAAATTGTACTATCATGTCTTGACTTCCTGCTGCTACTGGGGGCTCAGATGATGTGGAGCTGTTGGTGTTTTGTCAACATGGCCGCCGCCGTTCGAGGAGGAGAAGGAGGAGGAAGAAGATAATCCGTGCTGTACTCGACTCCGGCAGCGAGGGATGGATCACGCAGCGGGACACTCACATCATCTCTTTCTGTCTCATTTCCCATCAGCCACCACGGTCTGATCTCCTGACTCCGTCTCCGTGGGAACCACCGGCTGCTGCAGCTTCTGTCTGTTCCTACAGTCTATGGTCTGTTCACGGTTGAAGTCGAGTCAGTGAACGCACCCTCACGTCTCTGTGAGGCGTTCAGGAGCTGCTGCTCTTTGATGAAGATCTCAAACATCACAGCAGATAAACATGAACTCACTGTCTACACTGCAGTTTCCCAGTACAACGGTTGTCAATGTGAGGTTTAATGTTTTTTGAGACATTTTTACCACTTTTTTTTGTAATATTATTGTTATCTTTTTTTTTTTTTTTTTTTAGAAATTTTACCACTATTTCTAGAATTTTTTTTTTCTTTTACTTTTTTGAGGAATTTTACCACTTTCTAGATCTCATTTCTTGTCAAAACTAATCTCTTTCCACTTAAAATAAGACTCATCACCTAAAAATTAACTTTTTTTTTAGATCATTTTCACTTGTTTCAAACTAATTTTCACTTGAAATAAGTAGAAAAATCTGTTAGTGAAAGCAAGTATTCTGTACTTGTAATACGGAAGAAAAACTTGCTCCACTATCAGATTTTTCTACTTATTTCAAGTGAAAATATCATTGAAAGAAGTAAAAAGTGTCTAAAAACAAGCTACACTGCAAAAACTCAAAGTCTTTCCAAGAATATATGTATTATTTCTTGTCAAAATGTCTCATTTCTAGTCAAAACTAATCTCTTTCCACTTAAAATAAGACTCATCACCTAAAAATTAACTTGTTTTTAGATCATTTTCACTTGTTTCACACAAATTGTCATTTGAAATAAGTAGAAAAATCTGCCAGTGTGTTTTGTGCTCGTAATAAGAAAGAAAAACTCAAGTGAAAATCTGCTTGAAAGAAGTAAAAAAGTGTCTAAAAACAAGCTGCTTTTTAATGTGATGAGTCTTATTTTAAGTAGAATGAGATTTGTTTTGACTAGAAATAAGACAAATATTCTTGGTAAGATGTTGAGTTTTTACAGTGTAACTCCCCCTCCTCCCCCGGCTCAGGGGTCATTGACTCCACAGCGTTGACTGCAGCTCTTTCCACACTACATTGGCCAGATCCACTCCACTAGGCCCACTGTCCTCTGAGCACACACACACACACACACACACACACACACACACACACACACACACACACACACACACACACAGTGTTAGGGGAGAAAGGTGTGTAGACATAAAGGCAGCAGCAGGGAACACACACTCTGGTGCTCACAGCAGAGGATGAAGCACAAATACAAGAAACACACACACACACACACACACACGTTTCAGGAGAAATGTAAATGTCTGGTCCGTCACTTTAAAGGAGAATTCCGTCCATTTTTGACGCCTAAATCGTTTTCCTGATGGTCACCTATAGTGTTTCAAGATTCCAGTCATGTACCAGAGATATTTGACTGTTTTTTTTAGTGTTTGTTGTGGTTGAAAGAATTGCCCCCATAGGTTAGCGTTGTTGCTATCGCTAGCGCCGGGTAGCCATGGTGTAACTCTGGTTTAGGGGTCAAAAATGGCCGGAATTCTCCTTTAATGTGTCCCCCACTGCTCTGTATCACTCCACCTCTTCCACACACAGCTGATAGGCGTAGTGATACAGCGCGTCGTGGAGCCTGTCTGTGTGGAGGGATACTGAGGAGTGAGTTGGTTAGTTCCAGATAAACTAACTTATTTTCTGACTAATTGATGCATTATTCATTTTTACTTTAGATTGTAGGTTGAACTGGTGTATTATTTTGAGACAGGACTACTCGTCCGTGGTGAAAATACGCTGATTAATCGTCATAGACAACAGTGTTTTGGTGCAGCGCGATGCACTGGTGGGGGGAGCAGAGACTTACAACCCTGCTTCAAAAAAGCAGAACTATCCCTTTAAGATACAAATGGAGCAGATCAAGTTAAGGTGAAAAAATCCTGCAGGGATAGTTCAACATTTAGTCAAATTGGTCCATCACCATAACCCCTATAGTCATAGCAGTAGGTTCGTTAACTTTAATTGTCGGTGCAAGCTGTTTTTAGAACGGCGGAGCAGAGCCGTGAGCTGCTCAGAGCTACGCTACGGAGGCTCATTATGGGATTTCTTGGTTTCCCTCCATCAAACTCATCAAACACACAATCCAACAACTCCACAACGCTCTGGTGGACAAGTTGTGAGCTGCACATTCACCACGCTATGAGATAATAACACAACGTTACCACACAGAGTTGTTTTAGAGGGAAAGCAGTCTCTGAATTTACTGCTCCGCTGTTCTAAAATAGCTTGCACCGACAATTAAAGGTAACAAACATACTGCTATGACTATAGGGATTATGGCAAATTTGCCAAAATGTAGAACTATCCTTTTAATCATCCTGTTTTATTTCCTTCAACCTCAGCACTGAGCTACAGCAACCCAGGAGGGACAGAAGAGAAGAGCCAGGACGTGCAAAAAAAAAAAAAAAAAGAGTCGTTTCCAGTCAGAGTGAACGAGAGAAAAACAAAATAATAACACAAACACAACCGAGCTTCACTGTGCTGCGTTCACTTCCCTCCGTTCACCGCTGACTCGACCTCAGTCTCTCAGTCTTTGAGGTTTCTGCGTCGACGGGTCAGAACAATAATAATCAACCACACACACACAGACACACACACACACCGGCCCTTTGTACAAATGGAGCGTGTTCCATCCAGCCACTCTCCCGGTGAGGTAACGGCTTCCATTAGTGTTCATCAGCCCCGAGCCGCCGAGGGACGAGGAAGCACTCAGACTTTACCGACTCTACTGACGTCTGCTTCACGCCGCCGTTCGGCCGCTCGCCGCTCGCTAAGAGCTGCAGCGTCCACCAGAGAGACAGACAGAGAGAGCGGACAGCAGCTCCACCAACATTACTGTAACCGTCGCGGCTCCGCGGCCGCGTTGGGAGCTTTAGAGCCTAAAAGGTTTTTCCCTCCGGTCCCGTGGAGAGTCTGTTTACTAACAACATCACTGTCCAGATTTTTACCGAGCTATCTCTTCTCTAGTAAACTCCCCTCTGGAAGCGTGTAGCCAGGACAGTACGGCGGAAACAACTCCAGTCTCTTTTCTTTTCTTCTTTTATTTATGTCACACTCAGTATCCGATGGTTAGCCTGCCTGCTACAGCTAACGTTACACCGTGGGTTAGCTTCTCGACTAGGTTCGACTAGCAGATTGACGAGATTCGACTAGTTTTGACTAGGTTGTAAACCTAAAAGTAAACACAAACACAAAATGTAGGGGAGCGCCGGGTCGACTGATACACGGGACGATTGATACACAGCGATTTCCTCGAAAACCACACAAGCTTGAGCCGTCAGATTTTGTCACTATGTTCAGCACTCAACACCGACCAATCCTGGGAAAGCTCGTGAAATGACGTCACGCCATTCAAAAGTTATTAGCGCGAACCTGTTTTTTACTACGGAAAGCAAAATGTTACATGCGGTAGTTTTTTTGTGATCAAAAGTTGTATTGTGTGTTTCATGCAATAATAATAATATGACCTAACAACAGATGAATTCGTACATAAACAGGTCCTAAACTATGCAATGTCATAGTTTTGAAGTTTAGAGGCAAAACAGGTTGAAGTGTCAGTAGTCGCTGCAGCTGTTTCAAATGTCCCTCACGCCACCGTGCGTAGTGATTGTGGTCACACTGCGCCATCAATATCTGTATATAAATCACCGTATTAATACTCTATTGTTCTACAATGAACAACAACTGATTTGAATGAACAACATGTATTTTTAATAAACACCACATATTTTTAATGAACAAAACGTGTTTATGACATGAATCAACAGATATTCAGCAAAGTGAGGGGAAAATGCCGAGGGTAAAATGACAATATGTTCAACTGTGTATCCATAAACATGACTCAGGACAGGGAAATAAGTCAATGAAATGAAAATGCAGTCGTCCAACAACTCGTACAAAAGAAGAAAGGCGAGTTTAATCGAAATGCGGATCTTGACAATTGCGCACGGGACAAAAATATTTATTTGACCTATTTATATTGTGAGAAATGATGTGACATTTTGGCAATAACGAGTCCACTAGTATGTTGTCTGATATGCTGCATAAAAACGAGAGTAATGACAGTAGTTTCTGTTTAAAACGCTGTTTCAACTGTCCCAACGACCCGCATAGGTGGGGCGTTTGAGACAAATGTCAACTTAGGTTCAAAGTTATAAAACATCGCGATCATCCAACATATGTGTTAAATTACACTTGTAACTAAGAGAATACACATGTGAGTTGTTGATCACATGATAAAAATGTTTGTGTACATAACGTCATCTTTGAAAAAGACGTTTAAATGAAAAGTGTATCAATCGACCCGGCTCTCCCCTACTGTAAACATCATACAAATATTCATATTAAATGATTTCTTGTTCACAGTTGCATTGAACATTACTCACCGACAAGGCGTACCGGTCCTGACAATAACTCACAAATGAGGTAGAGAAAAAAAAGGTCTATGCCTTGTGGCACACTGCGCATGCTCCTACGCACGCGGTCTGGGAGTGCAACTTAACACGTATCACACATGACAATGAATTAACAGCAACGGCTGCTGGAAAGTTCTACAATCACACATCGGCCAATCACTGTCCAAGAGGAGGATGATGTCATAAAGAGACGCTGCAGGGATTAAAGGTTTAATTTACCGTCGTCGTCTGTGTAAGTGGGCGTGGTCTCTTTAAAAGCTCCTCCCTCTTCGACCATATTTGATCAGCTGAGTTAAATCAGAAGTAAGTGATATTTTTGTGTTAATCTAAGTCTTAAATAGTTGTATCTTCCGACAGCAATCACTTCTATAGAGTGTTTGGTCTGAAACACGGGTCTGTCAGTCACTCTGCTCTGCTCTGAGCCCAGGAGAAAACTTTCCTTGTATCCTACAACCTTTATCCAATGAGGAGAGAGAACGGCATAAAGGGGCAGTCCTCTCTGTGTGTGCAGCCAAGGGATGCGCCTGAATGTGGTGACGTAGGGACGAGGACCAATAGATCCATGACGAGGGCGGGGGCTGCTAACTCCATCTGCTGACAAGACGTTATGGTGCGTTCAAGGCAACCCGTAACTCGTGTTTTTCCGACCTGTGAAGTGGTACCAGTTCGATCTGGTACGAGTTCACGGGTCAGAAGTTACGAGTGGCCGTTATAGTGACTTTCACAGGTAAAACAGGTCGGAGAAACACGAGTGGGTTGCCTGGAACGCTACAAAGTCGTAAGTCGTGACTTGAAGTTGTAATTTACGGTTTCAAAAGCCTGCCTGGAACGCAGCATTAGCCAAAACCACCGGATCGCTTACTTCTGCTTTAATTGCTGTACATGTTTTGTAAACTGCCTTGGCTAATAACTTTGTAATTTTAATCATATTCATATTCTGTTTTTAGGGTTAGGACTTTTTAACATCCGTCTGGGGACTGCAGATGAAAAACAGCCTCTTGGCTAATTCTGGCGCATTTACAGTGATGTTATTAATGTGCACTGTCCCTGTTTTCAAATAAACTTATTATTATTATTATTATTATTAAAGTACAAATCCTCTGGGATATGTACTTAAATACAGTACTCAAGTAAATTTACTCCATTACTGTCCACCATTGCCTGGTGTTTCTCTGGTCTCTGGTGTTTGGCGCTGTGCCGGCTGTGGGGTTGGTGCCTGGCGGTGCTGGGCTTTCCTCCAGCTCCGGCCCCAGTGAGCCGGTCTTCCTGCTGCTGCCTGGAGAAATGAAATTAGGGAAGACATGATGGCACAGCCCCTCCCCCCTCCTCCCCCTCCTCCTCCTCCCCCTCCTCCCCTCTCCTCCCCCGCCCACAGGCTGATCGTATTAGCGGAGCATAAACTCGATTTGCTTCTTTTCTGGGGCCATCGGAGAGGAATTGATTTGGATTTAGCCTAACTGGCTCGGCCACATGTCCTCGGCCGACGGGGATCGTTCCTGAAGAGGAGGAGGAGGGATGATGATGAGGATGATGATGATTGTGACTGTGAGCTCATATGTGAATATGAGAGACAGAGAGCGTCGATGTGACAGACGTTAACTCTCACCTGTGGAGGCGTCGTCAGCAGCTGCAGCTCAATAAATCTGAATATGATGGAAACGTCCAAGTCCGTCTGCAGCAGCTCAGGTCAGATAAACCACAACCAGGTGTGAGCTCATACAGATGGACAGACTTTACATATTAGAGATGCTTTTTCTTTAAAAAATTGGTCTTTTGTAATATTCAAATGTTTTGAGAGACTGAATTTTAGGTGTTTGTTAAATGTGAAGCCAGAATAATGACAATTAAAAGACATTAAAGACATGAAATGTTTCATTCTGTGTGTAATGGATCTGTATAATGTCTTAGTTTCACTTTTTGAATTGAATTACTGACCATAAATAACCTGTACATGCTGATTACCCACAATGCTCCACTGCTTCACATACACAGAATGTCACTTCTGTACAGTCTGAGAACCTCCTTTATCTTTTTATTTATCTTACTTTGTTTAATATTACACATTATTTTTTTCCATTTATCCAATTTTTCTTTTTCTTTTCCTCCTCCATCTTATTTTTCTTCCTCTTTTTAAAACAAACACCAAAACACAAACACACAGATGTAATATAATATATTCTATATATCCACGTACTGTTGTGTTTTTATTCTTTTGTTTCTATTGTCATAAATCTTTGCTGCTTATTTAAAGGTAATAATAATAAAAACACACAACACAACCTTGTGCTTAATGTTGCCGTGTGAATATAAAACATTATATCTGGCTCCTCATTGGCTCACAGCTTGTAGCTGAGCACAAAGCACATTTGTCCCCTGTAAAATAAATCTTATCAATAAACAATAAACGTATTTTTATTGAGTATTGATTCAGTATTGTAAATGTTCATGAACCAGTCGGAGCTGAACGACAACAACCTTTAACTCTCCATTTTAACCCTCCTGTTGAAAGAAGGAAGGACGAAAGGAAGGAAGGAACAACGAAGAGAAAGAAGGAAGAAAGGAAGGAAGGCAGGAAGGACGAAGGGAAAGATGGGAGGAAAGAAAGATGAATAGAGTGAACAGATTCATTCAAGGAAGGAAGGAAGGGGGGAAGGATTGTGGCAAGAAGGAAGGGAAAAGGGAAGGAAAGAAAGATGGAGGGAGGGAACAGATTCATTATTCAAGGAAGGAAGAAGGGAAAGAAGGAAGGAAGGACAAAGGGAAAGATGGGAGGAAAGAAGGAAGGGAGAAAAGATAGCTGGAGGGAGGGAACAGATTCAATATTCAATATCTTTATTGTCCACAATGTGGAAATTTGTCTTTGGCTTCACCACATAAAATACCACATGAAATCACACAATAACACACATTAAACTAGAAAATTTCCTCTGAGGAAATTTTGAAAGGCCCACGGGGCTACTGCCGGTTTTACCATCTCTGTCAACATGGGAATCAAACCCACGATCTTAAGGTCAAGACAGAGCTGATCAGACAGACACATGATCATCTTTCTATAAGCACTGATATGGAGGAGCTGTAACCACATTAGGTTGACTGTGTGTGTGTGTGTGTGTGTGTGTGTGTGTTTGTGTGTGTGTGTATAATCACATGAAGTTACCTGTGTGTGTTAGAGTGTGGGAGAGGAGTGTGCGCTTCCGCGCGCATTTGTATGTTACCTGTGTGTGTGTGTGTTTGTGTGTGTGTGTGTGTGACTGTAATCACATGAAGCTGGCTCTAGAGTCTGTGTGTGTGTGTGTGACTGACTTGTCACATAGTTAGTTAGTAGCTGCATCCTGTGTCAGTCTGATTTAGCTGTGTCTGTGTTTATAAACATTTAAACGAGCGCCAGGTGGATTGTTTATGAAGTTAACGAGCTCTGGCCTGAGGATCAAAGAGGTTACCACGGCGATAGGGGCCCCCGCAGGCTGAGACAGACAGAAACGTGGAGAAAAAGAGCCATTTTCTGCCTCTGCACCGGCCTCACATTTAGGCTTAGGGTGACAAAACGGTAACTCCTATCAGAACAAAACACAGATCAACGTTGCTCTAAGGACTTACTGAAAATTTCGGTACGATTTGGTGTTTCTACAGTAAATATTTTGGCGACGCTGGCAGTTTTAAAACATCGGTCCGTTCTGCTTCTCTCAGAAAATCTTTGTATTGGACTCAATGAGGAGCAGGGACAGATGTGGCCGCACTCAGAGGCTGATTCTGTCAATTCTGTAAGTCTCTCTGATATTTTGAGCACATGATATGAGAGATAACAAGTTTGTCTTACAAATTCTGAAAAAATCATGTGTGTAGAGTGTAAATTGTGGCCGGGCCGAGTGTGGAAAGAGAAAAAATCTGGAGTTTTTCTGGCATCTCTCCCACTCTAACCGATGATGTCACGCGCTCTGACACGAACATTCCATGCAATACACACCCATTATAATCTCATAATTTCTCCAAAAATGATCATGGTCATTGATCAGGGATTGATCAAAAACTATATGACCTATCAAAACGTGGAATAATACCACAATACACAAGACTTGTGTCTACTGTTTAAAGTTTAAATGGAGTCTCTAGGTGAAAGTATGCCTGAGCAGTAGACGTTTGTTAAACTCCAATGATTGGTCTTTTTCGCTCTTTTTTACGCCCGTCCCATTGACTTACATGCAAAATTTTGGACTAGTAGCGAACCGAAATCTGGCCGGAAGATGAAGAAAGAAAACTAGGAAAAAATCCACACAATAACAGTAGTGCCTGGGCTTTGCCGATGGCCCGTGGCCCTAATAAATAACATGTCATTCAATACACAATGAAAAAGTAAAAGAGTAAAAAAGGTGATGTACATGGATCTAAAATGTACATCACCTTTTCTACTCTTTTAATTTTTCTTGGGTCAATTGGGTCAAAAAGGAAGGAAGAAGTAAGGGCGAAGGGAAGGAAGGAAGGAAAAAGGATTGTGGAAAGAAGGAAGAGACAAAGGAAGGAAAGAAAGATGGAGGGAGGGAACAGATTGGGTTGATTGGATCAAAAGAGGAAGGAAGAAGAAGTAAGGACGACGGGAAGGAAGGAAGGGAACAGAAGGACAACAGGAGGGTTAAACATGTGTATGTATGTATCTGTGTGTGTGTGTGTGTGTGTGTGTGTGTGTGTGTTTACTAGCACCATAATAATTAAAACAGAGCTTCGTCTCCTTGATCCCTGTGATATTTAGTTCAGGCTGCAGCATCAAACAAACTCATCACATCCTCAGACAATGATAACACTCTGTTATTTCACATTTCATTTATGCCCCAGTGTGAAGGGCATCCACACACACACACACACACACACACACACACACACACACACACACACACACACACACCTACACACACACACACACACACACACACACACACACTGAAAGCCTCCTGCCTGTTGTAATTATAGGAGTTGATGGTTTTGCGTTGACGAGCAGCCGGAGCTCGGTCCGTCGCTTTGTATCGTTATGCTAATCTACCTCAATGATTACTGTGGTGGCGCCGCTTTTATTCCCCCACACAACCGTATAACCAGTGTGTGTGTGTGTGTGTGTGTGTGTGTGTGTGTGTGTGTGTGTGTGAACCCAAGGTTTCCAGAAGTTGAATGGAAGTTGAATCCTTGAGTTCATTTCAAAGCGGCAGCAGTCAGAGTGAATGAGGAGCGACGACGCTCAGCAGCTGCAGCGACTCAAGGTGAACGACTGAATAACAACTGTTGATAGAGAGACACAGAGAGAGGAAGAAAGGAAGAAGTCACTTCATCCAGATCACCTGAACTACTTCACCTGAGCCTCAGTAGCTGGGTTTCCATCCAAATGGATCGAATTTAAGAGCGGATTTTGTGAAAATGCGCAAAAAGCAAATGTGAATTTATGACCGTTTCCATTCGTTATTGTTTTGCGAATATTGGGAGAGGAGGAGTAGCCTACGCCGTGAGATTACGTCATAAGAGAGCGTGAATGTATCCAACAGTTGACACTCAGCTGACACTCAACATCATGGACAATTTACGTACTTTCCGGACTATAGGACGAATCGCCTTGTTGTTTACAACTACTTCCTGGTAGAAAACCAGCATTCGAACAATAGTGACGGACGAGAGTTTCACTATATATATCTACTTTTTCATGTTACTATATCACCGTTTAGACTAATCTGATGTTTGTAAAGTTTATAAAACCAATGATTGGACAAACATTACTATTTACGTGTGCACATTTTTGTAATTAGTCATGGTTATCATTAGCAGGGCTAACGGTTAGCTACCTGTTTAACTTTAATAACTCAGTGACTCAATAAACGCTCCATGAAAAAATATTTTCTCCAGCGGATATCTGAGTTCCAACATGACTGAGCTAACTGGAGTAGTTTCATGTCGTGTCCCACAACGGGAGGGTTTTAACAGCTGACGTCCTGCTGTTAGCTTAGCTACCGCCGTTAGCCTAGCTACGTTAGCTGTCCCTGTCAGCTGCAGCCACTGATGCTTTCTAGACACTGTGATTCACCCAAACTGAATAAATCCAACACATAGCAACACAAAACACACACACACAGAAATAGTAATGTTTCTTCAATCATTTCAGATTTGTCTAAACGGTGATAGGGCGTGAAAAATATGATATATAGCTAAACTCTCGTTCGTTACTATTGATCTCATTCACATTACAGCTGGTTTTCTACCCGGAAGTAGAATGTAAACAACAAGGAGATTCGGTCTATAGACACACCTGTATAAACCGCACCAGCTACATTTTAAAAGAAAATACTGTAGGCTACATATAGGCTGCACTTGAATATAAGCCGCAGGTTTTCATGTTGTAACATGAGATATTTACACAGAAAGACAGTAGGAACTGTGACAGTCTGTTCTGGTTACGCTCCTCTCCTCCATGTGCATCTGTTGACAACGAAGCCGGTGAAACATCACTAAATGGAGCGGTGGAAAACATTACATAATGATGTTACGGCGCGTGATTGTGTAGTCTTAACCGTCATAAAGAAAAGATTACGGGTTACGGAGCGTGTTTGTGTTGTGGTGCAGCAGAGACGAGAGCTGGGAGGCCGGGGCGTCGTTCTCCATTTGTTTGGGAACGTCGGCGGGTGAAGGACTTTTGGGAAGTCGTCCTCCAACTCTGGCTCAATTCACATACTAATCTGTTTCCATAACAAAAAGTCGCATTTTCATTTAATCGATACGCTGACAAATCCCCCGCCCCAAAGCGTATAAACTTTTATGCGCATTTACTGCCTTCTTTCGATTTTTTTCCGCCATTTCCATCCAAGTATTTATTCGCAATTTTTGAAAAATGCAAATAAAAAAAGGTGGATGGAAACGCAACTATTGATGGGGACGTGGTGGTCGTATCCCTCCGCCATCTACAATAGTTCCAGTCACATCCTGTAAAATTTGAACCACCTGTGAGTTAGTTAGTTTTTTTTAAAGGTGTTCAGAAAAGAAAATTGATTTTGAGTCCATTGTGGGTCTTAACATTAGTGTAATAACTCATCTATCAGACGATGGAGCCCAAACTTTGTGCAGAATTCTATTTTCGAGTGAATCCGGGGCGCCCATCAGACATCGACTGCAGTCGCCCATACTCGTATTCACTCGGTTTTCCACACACACATGTCATTTTCATGTCACGTGTGTGTGTGTGTGTCTCGTGTGCAGACGCAACTGACAAATATTTAGGCTGACAATTATTAAATCAGAAGTAAGTGATCCGGTGGTTTTGTCTAACTTCCTGTCAGCCGATGGAGTTAGCAGTCCCCGTCCTCGTCCCTACGTCACCACATTCAGGCGCATCCCTTGGCTGCACACACAGAGAGGACTGCCCCTTTATGCCGTTCTCTCTCCTCATTGGATAAAGGTTGTAGGATAGGGGAGCGCCGGGTCGACTGATACACGGGACGATTGATACACAGCGATTTCCTTGAAAACCACACAAGCTTGAGCCGTCAGATTTCGTCACTACCTTCAGCACTCAACACCGACCAATCCTGGGAAAGCTTGTGAAATTACGTCACGCCATTCAAAAGTTATTAGCACGAACCGGTTTTTGACTACGGAAAGTAAAATGTTACGTGCGGTAGTTTTTTTGTGATCAAAAGTTGTATTGTGTGTTTCATGCAATAATAATATGACCTAACAACAGATGAAGTCGTACATAAACAGGTCCTAAACTATGCAATGTCATAGTTTTGAAGTTTAGAGGCAGAACAGGTTGAAGTGTCAGTAGTCGCTGCAGCTGTTTCAAATGTCCCTCACGCCACCGTGCGTAGTGATTGTGGTCACACTGCGCGATCAATATCTGTATATAAATCACCGTATTAATACCCTATTGTTCTACAATGAACAACAACCGATTTGAATGAACAACATGTAGGTAATAAACACCACATATTTTTAATGAACAAAACGTATTTATGACATGAATCAACAGATATTCAGCAAAGTGAGGGGAAAATGCCGAGGGTAAAATGACAATATGTTCAACTGTGTCTCCATAAACATGACTTAGGACAGGGAAATAAGTCAATGAAATGAAAATGCAGTCGTCCAACAACTCGTACAAAAGAAGAAAGGTGAGTTTAATCGAAATGCGGATCCTGACAATTACGCACGGGACAAAAATATTTATTTGACCTATTTATATTGTGAGAAATGATGTGACATTTTGGCAATAACGAGTACACTAGTATGTTGTCTGATATGCTGCATAAAAACGAGAGTAATGTCAGTAGTTTCTGTTTAAAACGCTGTTTCAACCGTCCCAACGACCCGCATAGGTGGGGCGTTTGAGACAAATGTCAACTTAGGTTCAAAGTTATAAAACAGCGCGATCATCCAACATATGTGTTAAATTACACTTGTAACTAAGAGAATACACATGTGAGTTGTTGATCACATGATAAAAATGTTTGTGTACATAACGTCATCTTTGAAAAAGACGTTTAAATGAAAAGTGTATCAATCGACCCGGCTCTCCCCTACTTTAGTAGCTACAACTATTTGAATTATCTGTAACTTATTGAATTACATCACAGAAACCAAAGTGAGACAGAGACACAGAGACCAAGATCTTGAAGATGTGGACTGAGAACTACAACACTAGTCTGAAATATAACAGGGTTGCCAACTTTTGGTCCTGGGCTGGAGTGAGATTCTGTTGGCGGGGGGGGGGGGGGGTTTGTCTATAATAATAATAGTTATGTTTATTGTAGTTTTTCTCTCTGTCTCTCTCTGTCTCTCTCTGTCTCTCTCTCTCACTCACACACTCACACACTCTCTCTCTCACACACACACACACACACACACACACACATTATACCAAACGATACCAAACTTACAGCAAACTGAGTAGGCTATAGTAGAATAGGCTAGAGGTGTAATAGGTGACAAAATACGTATATCCCTCTACGGGGGTCTGGGGGCACCCCCCCAGGAAAAAATTGTGATTTTAACATGTATTTGAAGCATTCTGGTGTACTCTGAGAAGAAAATAAAGGGAAAACACAACATTTGCTTCAGCTAACAGGGAAAAAAAGCAGATCTGTGGTTCCTATCATTGTATGGCTGGAGTGTATGAAACTGGTCTAGTGGGGAGCTGTGGCTTTTGGCCTGGACCAGCCTATTGAGCCTATTAATATATGAAAGAACAGAACAGACATGTGATTTTCAGTCTTCTATTACAGCCTGATGATACAAGTCAGGTCCTGAAATGTGTGTTTCTCTTCTGTAATAAACATACCCATTCGGAGTTTGCAGGTGTGGCACACGTGCATGCATGCGCAGTTGCGCACACACGTACACACAGACGTACGTACACACACACACACACACCTGTTGCTGCGCTGTCTCTCTCTCCTCTGCTCTCTGGACTGAGCTGCCTGGCTGTACTTTTGTGCTACCCAGTCTGCATCTTGATGTTATAGTTTTCAACGGACTGGCCCAACCAGCCCGACCGCAGGCGTCAGTTCGAGCCGCGTTCAGTCTGAAAACACTCGGTCAGGTCAGGTTGTGTCTCGGGCTTCGCTCTCTCCCTCTTTTTTTGACCATCGGATTCGGACCAAGTCGGGTCCAGGCTTCAGCACCGTGCCGCTGTTGGTGGGGGGGTGGGGGGGTCGCGGATCGACAACTCCCCGTCCTACTGTGCTGAGCAGCCGTCCAATCGACACGCGGATAAGCATCGCGCACACCAATCAGAGTGCCTATTGATGAGTGACAAAGCTTGCTTTAATTTTTTTTTTTTTTTTTTGCCAAATCGCTTGATTTTGGCGTGAGAATTATTTGAGTGGCGTGAGAGCGTGAGACAGGACCTAAAAGCGTGTGACACACGCCAGATGCGTGAGAGTTGGCAACCCTGAATATAATATAATATAACATAATATAATATAATATATATTGTGTGATTGATTGACAGCAGCGTCTTTCCTCTCTGTCCATCCGCTGCTGCTGCTGGACGGAGGATTTAGTTCTGAGCCTGAACGTCGACACGAGGATTTCTGCTTTAATCTCTCCGGCCGTCAGTCTCTTCTTCCTCCTCCTCCTCCTCCTCCTCCTC
Source organism: Trachurus japonicus (assembly GCF_045865225.1). NCBI lineage: Eukaryota > Metazoa > Chordata > Actinopteri > Carangiformes > Carangidae > Trachurus > Trachurus japonicus. The sequence goes on from NC_140926.1 coordinate 1,277,573, forward strand.
CTCCTCCTCTTCCTCCTCCTCTGGATGTCGGTGGGACCTGAGGCTGATTGACAGGAGTCAGATGATTGAGCTGTGAAGCTGTCGGAGCTTTTCAATGTGAACAACGAGCATCAGTCTGTTTCACGTCTGACAGAGCAGAGAGAAGAGAAGAGAAGAGAAGAGAAGAGAAGAGAAGAGAAGAGGAGAGGAGCGGAGAGGAGAGGAGAGGAAAGAAGAGAAGAGAAGAGAAGAGAAGAGAAGAGAAGAGAAGAGAAGAGGAGAGAAGAGAGAGAGAGAAGAGAAGAGACAGAGAGAGAGAAGAGAAGAGAAGAGCCTGTTGGTGTAACATCTACAGATTCAAGCTGCAGCTGCTGCAGCGGGAAATATTCATGAGCTTTTATAACCAAATGGAGCTGAACGTCTAAAACTGATGTTTTACACCAATAACAGGAAGTGACGAACACACAACACAACAGCATCATGTAGAAACTAATGGAGAAACTAAACAACATGGTTCATAAATGGATGGAAACTAAAGAAACACAGAGAGAAAAACCTTCACCATCACATAATGTTATATTATATTATCATTTATTCACAGACTCCTTGAAGCTCTGCAGTTTTTCAGCCAGGTGACTGTAAAACCAGGTGAGTTCAGGTGCTCTACAGTCAAACACTATAACACGACAAGGTATGGAAGACGGAAAAGCTGTGAAAACATTAGACATTTACAAATTACGATGGAGTCATAGGGCCACATTGAGATGAGATTATTTTTAACAGACTTTGAGAATAAAGTCAGTATTTTACGAGAAAAAAGTGGCAATTTCATGAGATAAAGTCGGAAATTTACAGTTATGACAGAAGTCGTAATTGTTGTGGACACGGTAGCTGCTGTTCTACTTAAAACAGAAGTAGGTCTAAACAAAACAGGTGACAGTGCAACACACAACAGATGCATTTTCTTGCAGATTCTTTTCAAAGTCCTGATAGTGACGACAACGTGGTGATGAGCCAAAAGATGAAGTATCTCCTTGTTTGTGAAACCTACACTTAAGTACAACTTCACGAAATCCACTCCACTGCCTCATTTTAACAACTTGACTCTAAAACAAGGTTACTACTATAACTTTATTCTTGTCAAATTATGACTTTATTATTGTAAAATTGTGACTTTATTTGTAAAATTATGAGTTTTTCGTGTAACATGACTTCATTCTTGTAAAATTATGACTTTTTTCTTGTAAAATTATGACTTTATTCTTGTAATAGGACTTCATTCTTGTAAAATTATGACTTTATTATTGTAAAATTGTGACTTTTCTTGTAAAATTATGAATTTTTCGTGTAATGTGACTTCATTCTTGTAAAATTGTGACTTTTTCTTGTAAAATGATGACTTTATTCTTGTAATATTCACATTTTTATTTGCAAAATCGTGACTTTTCTTGTAAAATTATGACTTTTCTTGCAAAATGTTGACTTTTTTGTAAAATTATGACTTTATTCTTATATATGACTTTATTCTTGTAAAATTATGACTTCATTATTGTAAAATTGTGACTTTTCTTGTAAATGTATGAATTTTTCGTGTAACGTGACTTCATACTTGTAAAATTATGACTTTTTTCTTGTAAATTTATGACTATAGGACTTCATTCTTGTAAAATTATGACTTCATTATTGTAAAATTGTGACTTTTCTTGTAAATGTATGAATTTTTTGTGTAACGTGACTTCATTCTTGTAAAACTGTGACTTTTTTCTTGTAAACTGACGACTTTATTCTTGCAATATTCAAATTTTTTCTTGTAAAATCGTGACTTTTCTTGTAAAATTATGACTTTTCTTGTAAAATTTTGACTTTTTTTGTAAAATTATGACTTTATTCTTGTAATACGACTTTATTCTTGTAAAATCTTGACATTTATTCGTAAAATTATGACGTTATTCTCTATATTCTAAGTTATTTTCTCAATGTGGCCCTAATACTCCATCGTAACAAATCACTAAAAATCCCTGTACGATTCTTTGAAAAGATAACCTCTATTTTCAATTCAATTGTGTAAATAGATGTATACATTTATTCTTTTGGGTTTTGGCTTTGGTTTTTTGGTTTCTTTGGGTGTGTGTATAACATAACATAAAATAAAATGAAATAAAAAAGGTGAGTTCAGGTGAACACTAACACAGATGAGTGTAGAGAAACCTAACGTTAACGTGACAGAGACAAACTGCGGATTTAATGCATGAATGTGGTTGTGTATGCAAACACACACTGTTGTAGTAAACACCCTGTGTGTGTGTGTTGTAAAATTATGACTTTATTCTTGTAAAATTGTTACTTTTCTTGTAAAAATTGTGGCTTTATTCTTGTAATAGGACTTCATTCTTGTAATAGGACTTCATTCTTGTAAAATTAATGACTTTATTCCTGTAATAGGACTTCATTCTTGTAAAATTATGACTTTATTATTGTAAAATTGTTACTTTTCTTGTAAAATTATGACTTTATTCTTGTAATAGGACTTCATTCTTGTAATATGACTTCATTCTTGTAAAATTATGACTTTATTCTTGTAAATTTGTCACTTTTCTTGTAAAATTATGACTTTATTCTTGTAACATGACTTTATTCTTTAAAAAAATTTGACATGTGTTTGTAAAATTATGACTTTATTCTCTTTATTCCAAGTTCTTTTCTCAATGTGGCCCTAATACTCCATCGTAACAAATCACTAAAAACCTCTGTACGATTATTTGAAAAGATAACCTCTATTATCAGTTCAATTGTGTAAATAGATGTATACATTTATTCTTTTGGGTTTTGGTTTTGGTTTCTTTGGGTGTGTGTATAACATAACATAAAATAAAATGAAATAAAAAAGGTGAGTTCAGGTGAACACTAACACAGATCAGTGTAGAGAAACCTAACGTTAACGTGACAGAGACAAACTGCGGATTTAATGCATGAATGTGGTTGTGTATGCAAACACACACTGTTGTAGTAAACACCCTGTGTCTGTGTGTGTGTGTGTGTGTGTGTGTGTGTGTGTGTGTGTGTGTGTGTGTGTGTGTGTGTGGTGCTAAGTGCAGCCCTGCCTCGTCTCTCCTCCTCTGTTTACTCCATTCATCATTGTTCATTCCAGTTTGACTTTGCGAAGCCGTATTGAGTCGACTCTCTGGGCTCTCGGCGGCTGCAGCTCCACTAATCCCTTTGAAATGACTTATTGTATTGTGCTTTACAGACAATGTCATCATTTGTTTTAATAGAGAGCAGCTCCTAATAACATGCCCCAATGAAAAGGTCAATATTATCTCTGCGGCTATGAGCTATATGAGCCGGGGACCGGGAGGAGGAGGAGGAGGACCGGGGGGATGAAGGAGAGAAGGAGAGAAGGAGAGAGGTAGAGAGAAGCTCTGCTGTGCCTATTAACATTTATGAATAATTTAATCCTGCATAGCTGGCCAAAGTCCAAGTGCATAATTCACTAATTCACTAATTGCAATCAGAGAAGGAAAGCCAGGGAAGCACAGCTCTCTCTCTCTCTCTCTCTCTGTGTGTGTGTGTGTGTGTGTGTGTGTGTGTGTTTTTGTGTGTGTGTGTGTGTGTCGGAGAAATGGAGGTGCATGGGGGAATTGGCTTTGTGAGTGTAACATGGAGAACTGAGCCTATCATCCATGCATGGTAAAGCTCTTCTCTCCAGACCTAGCAGCTCTGCTATTACACCAGACAACATGGGAGCCAGTGTGTGTGTGTGTGTGTGTGTGTGTGCGTGTGTGTGTGTGTGTATCAGTGGCCTCGTCTTCATTACAACGGTTTTTATCCAGAATATTGATGTGAAATATGAGAAGAATAAGATGACGTTACTGTGCTGTGTGGTGTCTTGTGTGTCATTCTTTCACTGTTTTCCTATGAACACAGATTTTAAGGTGGACTGAGAAAATAGATCGATGAGGCTGCAGGATATGAAATGATTTCTAAATAAATAAAATAAAATAATTATGTCTTAATCTGTGATTTTGTTTGTCTGGTCAGAAAATCTTTCCAAAGAAGCTTTAAATGAAGGTTCCTGTTGTACATGGTGCTTTTACTTTGAAGGCAACGTTGACCTCTGGCTTTTATTTTGACGTTTCATTCTCCATTATGTTTCTCTGTCGTCCAACATGAACCGTTCAATATAATAACACTAATACACTAACATAATACATCTATAATCAACCAGAGACATATTTTTCCCTCATACTAAATACTTTTATTTTAAATAATGGAAACTTGTTAAAATGCACCTGTTGCCCCAAAGCAACAACGTACCATTATAGAAAATTGCAATGTTGCCTTGAGGCGACAGTGGACCATTATGGAATCAATATTGCATTATGAGACTATGGTAGTGTGTGTTTAGGTGTAAATATAATGTTCAAAAACATATAATTCATCATAATTTTGTTTTTTATCCTTAATAAATGTGATTTTGGATGCAGTAAAGTAAACATCAGGCTGTTATGATGATGATGAGGAAGATGAGGATGAGGCCAGTGAAGGTGAAAGTCTACAGAGACTGGTCGGTGTTTCTAATACAGTAGATGATGAACCGTAATGGTACAATGTTGCCTACAGGAAACAAATCCCCAAAACTTCCAAAAATAAATAATTTTTAAAAATGTCTTTAGATTATGTTTATTTAGTCTATTTTGAGACATAAAAACACTCCAAACATGTTTTCCCCCACTGGCATCATAATGCAGCGTACCATAGAGGGTTAAGGAAGCAAAATAGGCCCAAAAATTCATCAGTGCATTATAAAGATTCTGTCTGTCCATGTGTAGTTTGTGTGTAAAGTGAAACCGTGACAGAAGAGTGCAGGTGTATCTGCAGCAGAGGGAGGAAGCTCAGCATCCCTTTAGGTAGATGTGTTACCACGCCAACCCCCCCTCCCCCCTCCTCAATCATCCATCACCGTGTCTGACAAGTCCCAAATGTCAGACGGGGCGATCCCTCAGAGCAGCGCTAACTAGATAGCGACAGAGGACAGATACGCTATCGAGCGGCGCGGCCGACAGAAAGTTGGGAGATAGTGTTTCTGTTCATTACAGTCCGGCTGATAAACGACTCGCCGCTTCACACCGTTTCAGCTAAACACTTCTCCGTCTTCTCCTCGGTCCCTCGCGGTCGGAGCGTCGGAGCGTCGGAGCGTCGGAGCGTCGACCCGACAGGAATGAAACCAGTCGGCACAGGAAGTCTCCAACTCTCCATCCGTCTCTAGTTGTCAGCAGCGGCGGTGGTGACTGCACTGCAAAAACTCAAAATCTTTCCAAGAATATTTGTCTTATTTCTTGTCAAAATGTCTCATTTCTAGTCAAAACTAAACTCTTTTCATTTAAAATGAGACTCGTCACCTAAAAAATAACTTGTTTTTACTTGTTTCAAAATAAGTAGAAAAATCTGCCAGTGGAGCAAGTTTTTTGTGCTTGTAATAAGGAAGAAAAACTTGCTCCACTATCAGATTATTTTAAGTGAAAATCTGCTTGAAAGAAGTAAAAAGTGTCTCAAAACAAGCTACTTTTAATGTGACGAGTCTTATTTTAAGTAGAATGAGATTTGTTTTGACTAGAAATAAGACAAATATTCTTGGTAAGATTTTGAGTTTTTGCAGTGTGTCGTTGTTGATGATGATGAAACTTGAATATTTGTCTTATTTCAATTCATGCAAAACCACTGATGCACGTTGCCTTCAGGGACAGTTTTTCATCAACAGTCTCTGTATTTCCCTCTAAAACAACTCTGTGTGGTAACGTTGTGTTATTATCTCATAGCGTGGTGAATGTGCAGCTCACAACTTGTCCACCAGAGCGTTGTGGAGTTGTTGGATTGTGTATTTGATGAGTTTGATGAGGGAAACCAAGAAATCCCATGAGCCTCCGTAGCGTAAAAACAGCTTGCACCGACAATTAAAGGTAACGAACCTACTGCTATGACTATAGGGGTTATGGCAATGGGCCAATTTGCCAAAATGTTGAACTGTCCCTTTAACATAAAAATGAGGATCACGCTCTGGGTGGACGAGGGTCTGGAGCTGTGGCCCCCGGTCCAGACCTCAGTGGGTTCAGACACATGAACATGAAGCAGCAGCTTGTGAAGTGACGGCTCAGGTCACAGGTGAGTTTGGACTCAGGTCGACTCTATTAGCTCTAACACAGCAGGGTGGGGGTGGGGGAGGGGGGGGCTGATCAATCATCTGTCAATACTGATGTAGTTTCCTGCTGAGTGAAGTAGATCCTGGTGGTTTTCACCCTGAAGTTCCAACACAGAGACAGAGAGAGTGAATGAAACAGACTCGAGCAGCGTTCAGATCTAATTATGTCCAGACGCTGTGAGAGTCACTGCAGCTGGAACTCAGTCCAACGTGTGTTTCTATCTCCTCTGACTTCCTGGTTCAGGCCTTTAGCCCCGCCCCCTCCACTCAGTTGACAAGCCGGCAGTAAAATGAGTGGAGTTGATGTGTCCCTCCTGTTCAGATGGATTGACAGCACTTTTTTCATAGGTGATCTGCTGACTACAGCCGTGTTTCCTGGTAAAGGGAGGGGGTAGGAACTTCTACAGGAACCGTCCTCTCCCTCGGTCCTCTCGGTGGCCGTGTTTCCACTGCAGAGTCGGACCCCGGTCACCCCGCGGCCATGTCATGAGTTTCCATCGCCGCTTAATCGCCGTGCAACAGTTTGGACCGTGACTCCACCCAGGCAGGTCACAAGCACATGCACACAAATCATAACAACAACGGAGAAGAAGGATGGAAGGAGCTGAGGCGGTAGCCGCGTTTCTGGTTTGTGTGTTTGTGCACATGGCGGTTGATTGTTATCCTGCTTGAGTTTTTTTTTTACTTTTCACAGCATTGTTTTGTGGCGTGATGGATCCCCAGTGTGTCGAGGTGCGCTGATATTTTCATTTTGCCGCGATGACTCAAACCCTCTGAATCTCCTCGGTGCCGTAGACTGCATCAATGTCTGCACCTCATCGTCGGTCCATTTGTCTACATCTTCCTGCTGTTTTCTTGTTGTTTACAGCGGTGTCTGCTAGGCTAATGCCCCTTCTGCTCCCCCTTTTAAAAATGCCGGTTGTTTTGGTGCTTTCTGTAGCGTCAGAGCTGCTCTAGCTTTAGCCAATCAGTGCCGGGTTAACCTCGAGCCCCACCCAGGAGCTTTTCAGGGCCGAACGGAGTACCTACCCTGGAGTAGGTACTCCGTTGGCCCCTGTAAAAGTTCCTGTAAACGGCCCTGTGGGGGAGGTTCCTGCAGTGGAAACACGCACCAACGGGGCCCCGTAAAATTAGGCCCTGTCCCATTTCTCCCCCTTAAATCTTCCACTTGGTTTTGAGTGCCCTCAACCATATATTCCCCTCGTTGAGGGAAAGCGGCAGAAAATCTTTCCCTATGGAAATGTGACACCACTAGTGTAGTGAACGTAGCGAACGTGATAACATACGTCACATGTTTACAATTATACCGGTGGAGCGTGCTATAGCTACTATTTTCATTCATGAAAAATGCCGGCGGTTCCTCTGTTGCGTTGGCTGTGTTTGTTTATCTCAGTCTAAACAATTTTTGTAATTAGTCATGGTTATCATAGATTAGCCGGGCTAACGGTTAGCTACCTGTTTAACTTTAATAACTCAGTGACTCAATAAACGCTCCATGAACAAATATTTTCTCCAGCGGATATCTGAGTTCCAACATGACTGAGCTAACTGGAGTAGTTTCATGTCGTGTCCCACAACGGGAGGGTTTTAACAGCTGACGTCCTGATGCTACCACCGTTAGCTTAGCTACCGCCGTCAGCTGTCCCTGTCAGCTGCAGCCACTGACGCGACACCGTGATTCCCCCAATAAATACCACACATAGCGACACAAAACACACACAGAGAGAAATAGTAATGTTTCTTCAAGCATTTCAGATTTGTCTAAACGGTGATAGGGCGTGACAACGGGTAATTTCATTTTCCACTTCGTTTTAAGCATCGGACCTCACTACATTGTGAGGGCTGATTTTAAGGGCAAAATCGCACTTCCCCTTCCTCCATAGAGTAATGGGACACCCTACCCCTACACGTGAACGCGCAAAATGTAGGGTTAGGGCAAATATTTAGGGTTAGGGGGAGAATTGGGACAGGGCCTTACCCTGAAGTTCCTGCAGTGGAAACACGCCTTATGTAGGGTTTGCAAGTGCAGACTATAAATGGTATCAATTAACTGGAGTGTTTAACTACACGATCATGGATCCATGTCGTACAATGTAAAAAAAACAAACCCCATAATGTTGCACTGCTACTGGCTTTGCCTCTGGTACATGAGATATTTATTTTAATCACTTTTAAACTTGCGCACTGACACTAAGCCCATGAAAGCACACGCCAAGAGCCCAAGTGTGTAAGTGTGATCGAGTGTGCATATTGGGACAGGCCCAGAGTCTGTCCTCAGGTGTATTTAAGCCCCGCCCCCCCGTCTCCACAGGTCGACATGATTGGTTCCTTCCTGCAGAACTTCCTGTTTCCTGTCTGAGCTTCAGTCAAATCTCATATTAAACAACCAGCACACGATGACCGAGGTCGGAGCACAAGTCAGATCCCCTCGTCTGTTCAGTGACTCAGAGGCCGCGAGGGCGAGTTCAACTGAAATGTTATGCACAGTTTAAAGAGGCGTGTTACTATAGCAACAGTTAAAAAGCAGAGAGAGAGAGAGAGAGGATGCTCCACAGAATGAGATTCAGCAACAGTCGGACACAACTTCAAACACACGCCTTTGTCTTTGTCTTTGTCGTTTAAACGTGAGTGAAACGTTCTCTGTCCTCGTGTCACCTCTCCAACGTTTACAACTTTACATCCAATCAGAGTGACTCTTTCAGGCAACAACAAAGGAAACCATGACAACAACATTCACTGATGTGCTCTTTTCAAACACACGGCTGCGCTCAAACGTCCCCCAATAATGAGACTGGAAACCTTGAAGCTCAGTGTACAGACGCCAAGGCCACAACGTCACAACGCCACTGACGGACAGACCAATCAGAAGAGACCAGGCCCCTCCCACTGTCACTGTATGAAGGGACAAAACATGGAAATAAGACAGAGAAACACATTAAGACATGAACACAGAGAACAATAAATAAGATGTTTGTGTTAAAGCTCCTTCAGAATAAAGGTAGATGTTTGTGTTAAAGCTCCATACAGAATAAAGGTAGATGTTTGTGTTAAAGCTCCTTCAGAATAAAGGTAGATGTTTGTGTTAAAGCTCCTTCTGTCATGGTTTTGGTTTTGATTTGGATTTTGTGTTGGCCTGTGCTTGTGTTTCTCTTTTTTTTTCTTCCCTCCGTTTAGGTGTGTGGTGACAGGGGGCGGAGCTGACCCACTTCCAGGTTGCACACCTGCATCCAATTCCACCTTCATCAAGCTCCTCAAAAGCTCCTTCGCCAGTGCACCCAGCTGCCAGATTATTCCGTTCCATGCGGTAGTCACCACTCATTCAGTAAGTCTTGCCTGTCCTGCCAGCACTTTTTAGTAATTCCTCCGTTTTTGTTTCCCTGTTTTCAGACAGCCACGTTTTGGAGTCCACCGTGCCTTGGGTCAGCTCGTCCCCTGCCGCCACCACCTTTTCAGTTCTCGCCCCTCAGTTGGTGGTTGTTTTTCGTTTGTACTTTTGGACTAACCATTTTTTGTTAATAAACTCTTTTCATTACTTGCACCCCCGAGTCCGGCTCCACACTCTGGTCCAAAACCCTCCCACTTGACAGAATAATCTGGCCAAGATGGACCAAGAGGAGTCGGACCGCTTCAACAAGGCGATAACAGCTCATGGTGTTTTGCTCGGACAGCATGAGTCGGCGTTTGCTCACATAATTGAGACTCTACAACGATTAACCACGAACGTGGCGGAGATCGGCGGACGTTTGGACAACGTGGCAGCGCAAGTCTCGAACCTCGCTGGAGCTGCCCATGGACTGGGTTCGCCATCTGATGCGCCAGCTGCGGCCGGCACCAGGGCCGCATCCCCCAGGTTCGGGGCCACCCTGCCTCCTCAGCCTCGAGAGCCTTACATCCCCATCCCCAACAGGTACACAGGAGATTTAGGGACATGTGCTACTTTTTTGCACCAGTGTAATTTAGTGTTCAGCCAACAGCCTAGTACCTATGCTACAGATCGGTCCCGGGTCGCATTTATAATGAGTCTGTGTTCTGATAAAGCTGCAGCATGGACCCTAGCTATGTCAGAGAACAACCCTTTCTTGTGCTCAGACTTTGAAAGTTTTACAGAAGAGATGCGGAGAGTGTTTGACCACCCAGTGAGAGGCAAGGAGGCAGTCAGCCAGTTAATATCTCTTAAACAAGGCAGAGAGTCAGTATCCCAGTATTCTCTGAATTTTCGCATCCTAGCTGGGGAGAGTGGGTGGAATGAGGTGGCGCTCCAAGGTATATATTTAAAGGGGTTATCTGATGAAATCAAGGATGAGTTAGCGGTCCGGGACGAGACCAGTTCCTTAGAGGAACTTATTAGTTTAGCCATTAGATTAGATAACAGACTGAGGGAGAGACGCAGGGAGAGGTCTGAGAGGCAGAGGGTGGTTTCCGACTCTTCCAGCCTTCGCCATCGTCTCCAGCCGGTGGTTCCGGAGTCTACAGCCAGGGTTCCCGGCAAGCCACCTGGAGAAGCCACACCACCCAACTCTTCAGTGGAGCCTATGCAGTTGGGACGCTCTGGATTGCTACCAGCAGAGAGACAGCGTCGGTTTCAGCTGGGTCTGTGCCTCTACTGCGGGCAAGAGGGACATCATCTGGCAACCTGCCCTACCCGGCCAAAAGAGCTGGCTCACCAACCGGTCGGGGGGCGCTGGTGAGCCGCACGACTCAATCCCCTCTCCACACCAGTCGTCTTCTGCTTAAAGGTACCCTACTCCGGTCATTAGATTCGCTTTCTGTGGAGGTTTTAGTTGATTCTGGGGCAGATGATAATTTTATGGATGAGGGTTTGGTTTCCACACACAACATCCCTCTAGTGAAATTACCCCAACCCAAGTCAGTTCTAGCTTTAGATGGCCGCTTGATCTCCTCTGTAACTCATACCACTGTTCCCATTACCCTTGTACTGTCAGGCAACCACACAGAGGAGGTGGTATTTCATGTCATGTCTGCTCCCTCCACGCCTGTGGTATTGGGGTTACCGTGGTTAAGGCTCCATAACCCCACTATAGACTGGTCCACTATTTCTGTCACGTCATGGAGTAGGTTTTGTCACCTTCATTGTTTGAAGTCTGCTATTCCAGCTAGTGTAGCTGAGGTTCCTAGTCCCATGGAGGACATCGACTTATCAGTGGTGCCTAGTGCCTATCATGATTTAAGTTTTGTTTTCAGTAAGGATAGGGCCCTGTCCTTACCCCCCCACAGACCCTATGATTGTGCTATTGAGTTGCTGCCAGGCGCCCCCCTTCCGACCAAGAAGCTCTACAATATCTCCAGACCAGAGAGAGAGGCCATGGAGACCTATATTCATGACTCTCTGGCAGCGGGTCTCATCCGGCCCTCGTCTTCTCCAGTCGGTGCAGGGTTCTTTTTTGTGGCAAAGAAGGACGGGTCACTTCGACCCTGCATCGACTACAGAGGTTTTGAATGACATAACTGTTAAAAACAAGTACCCATTACCTCTGATTGACTCTGCTTTCTCTCCCCTGCGTGATGCCGTCCTGTTCACGAAACTGGACCTCCGGAATGCCTACCACCTGGTAAGGATTAAGAAGGGAGATGAATGGAAGACTGCCTTTAACACTCATTTAGGACACTTTGAGTACCAGGTAATGCCATTCGGCTTAACGAATGCGCCCGCAGTTTTTCAAGCTCTCATGAACGATGTTCTTCGGGATATGCTTGATAAATTTGTTTTTGTTTACATTGATGACATTTTGATTTTCTCCCAGAGTGAGCAGGAGCATGTCAGTCATGTCCGGGCAGTTCTCCAGAGACTTTTAGAAAACAAACTGTTTGTGAAAGCTGAAAAATGCCAGTTTCATGCTCCCTCTGTTGGGTTTCTGGGGTATGTGGTTGGGCAGGGCCAGTTGGAACCCGATCCGACTAAGATTCAGGCTGTTTTGGACTGGCCAACTCCAGAGACCCGAAAACAGCTCCAAAGGTTTTTGGGTTTTGCAAATTTTTACAGGAGGTTCATCAGGAACTACAGTAGGATTGCAATACCATTAACTCAACTCACCTCAGTTAAGCGTCCCTTTTTGTGGACTCCTAGTGCTCAGGAGGCATTTGATGTTTTAAAGACTATGTTCTCCACTGCTCCTGTGCTCATTCATCCAGACCCAGATTTGCAGTTCATCGTGGAAGCTGATGCCTCCGACACAGGAGTTGGGGCCATTCTCTCCCAACGCTCTCCTGAGGATCAGAGGCTCCACCCCTGTGCGTTCTTCTCACGTCGTCTGACACCTGCAGAGAAGAATTATGATGTGGGGAACAGGGAGCTTCTTGCAGTTGTGCTGGCCCTGCAGGAGTGGAGACATTGGTTGGAAGGTGCAGTACATCCTTTCATAGTTTGGACTGACCATAAGAACTTGGCTTATCTTCATTCTGCACGTAGGCTCAATAGTCGTCAGGCCCGGTGGGCTCTGTTCCTGGGAAGGTTCCACTTCACCCTCACCTACCGCCCTGGGTCCCGAAATGCAAAGCCTGATGCCCTGTCACGCCAGTTCGCACCGGTGGTTGAGGAGACTCCGGCTGAGAGGATCCTTCCGCCCACCTGTGTGGTTGGAGCAGCCAGGTGGGAGATCGAGAGGGTGGTCCAGGAGGCCCACCAAGATCATCCACCACCTGATGCCTGTCCACCAGATCGCCTTTTTGTTCCCTCCTCCCTGAGGTCTCCTGTGCTCCAATGGGGGCACGCCTCCAAGGTGGCGTGTCATCCGGGATATCACCGGACGCTTTCCCTCCTTCAACAGCGCTTCTGGTGGCCGTCCATGAGCACTGACACCAGGGAGTTTGTTGCTGCCTGCTCTGTCTGTGCCCGAAGCAAATCCTCCAACCGAGCTCCAGCTGGCCTCCTGCGTCCCTTACCTGTCCCTCAACGACCCTGGTCTCACATTGCTGTGGACTTTGTCACGGGGTTACCACCATCTGAGGGTAATACGGTAATTTTAACCATTGTTGATCGTTTCTCCAAGGCAGTCCATTTTGTTCCTCTGAAGCAGCTCCCCTCAGCATTGGATACGGCTGACCTGCTGGTGATTCACGTTTTCCGCCTCCATGGGATCCCCTCAGACATCGTTTCAGACCGGGGCCCCCAGTTCACCTCCCGGGTGTGGAGGGCTTTCTGCCAGGCGCTGGGGGCCTCTGTCAGTCTCTCTTCTGGGTATCACCCCCAGACCAACGGCCAGACGGAGCGCGCCAATCAGGATTTGGAGGCATCCCTGAGGTGTGTTGCAGCTCAACGCCCAGCCTCCTGGTCCACCCATCTGACATGGGTGGAATATGCCCATAACACCCTGGTCCATTCTGCCACAGGTATGTCACCGTTCATGGTTTCTCTGGGTTTCCAACCCCCTCTTTTTCCTAGTCAAGAGACTGAGATCGCTGTGCCATCGGTCCAGGCCCATCTTCGACGTGCCCGTCGGGTCTGGCAGGAGGCCCGGGCTGCCATCATACGGACCACGGAACGTAATCGCCGCATCGCCGACCGCCATAGGACTCCAGCCCCAGAGTATCAAGTGGGTCAACAGGTATGGCTGTCAGCTAGAGATTTACCGCTGCAAGTGGAGTCCAGGAAACTCGCCCCCAGGTACATTGGTCCATATCCTATTGACAAGATCATTAACCCCTCTGTGGTCAAACTTAAGTTGCCTCCTGCTCTCAAGATCCATCCTGCCTTCCATGTCTCTCTTCTGAAGCCCGTTGCTCTGAGTCCACTTAGCCCTCCGGCCGACCCCCCCCCTCCCGCCCGTATCATTGATGGGCACCCTGCACACACGGTCCGCCAGTTGCTGGATGTCCGTCGCCGGGGCCGTGGTTTCCAATATCTCGTGGACTGGGAGGGGTACGGCCCTGAGGACCGATCATGGGTGAGCAGGGCTCTTATTTTGGACAAGACTCTCCTTCGGGACTTTTATCGACGTTGCCCTGGGAAACCTGGTGGGCCGCCAGGTGGCGTCCGTTGAGGGGGGGGTACTGTCATGGTTTTGGTTTTGATTTGGATTTTGTGTTGGCCTGTGCTTGTGTTTCTCTTTTTTTTTCTTCCCTCCGTTTAGGTGTGTGGTGACAGGGGGCGGAGCTGACCCACTTCCAGGTTGCACACCTGCATCCAATTCCACCTTCATCAAGCTCCTCAAAAGCTCCTTCGCCAGTGCACCCAGCTGCCAGATTATTCCGTTCCATGCGGTAGTCACCACTCATTCAGTAAGTCTTGCCTGTCCTGCCAGCACTTTTTAGTAATTCCTCCGTTTTTGTTTCCCTGTTTTCAGACAGCCACGTTTTGGAGTCCACCGTGCCTTGGGTCAGCTCGTCCCCTGCCGCCACCACCTTTTCAGTTCTCGCCCCTCAGTTGGTGGTTGTTTTTCGTTTGTACTTTTGGACTAACCATTTTTTGTTAATAAACTCTTTTCATTACTTGCACCCCCGAGTCCGGCTCCACACTCTGGTCCAAAACCCTCCCACTTGACACCTTCAGAATAAAGGTAGATGTTTGTGTTAAAGCTCCATACAGTATAAAGGTAGATGTTTGTGTTAAAGCTCCATACAGTATAAAGGTAGATGTTTGTGTTAAAGCTCCATACAGTATAAAGGTAGATGTTTGTGTTAAAGCTCCATACAGTATAAAGGTAGATGTTTGTGTTAAAGCTCCATACAGTATAAAGGTAGATGTTTGTATTAAAGCTCCATACAGTATAAAGGTAGATGTTTGTGTTAAAGCTCCATACAGTATAAAGGTAGATGTTTGTGTTAAAGCTCCTTCAGAATAAAGGTAGATGTTTGTATTAAAGCTCCTTCAAAATAAAGGTAGATGTTTGTATTAAAGCTCCTTCAGAATAAAGGTAGATGTTTGTGTTAAAGCTCCTTCAAAATAAAGGTAGATGTTTGTGTTAAAGCTCCATACAGTATATAGGTAGATGTTTGTATTAAAGCTCCTTCAGAATAAAGGTAGATGTTTGTGTTAAAGCTCCTTCAGAATAAAGGTAGATGTTTGTGTTAAAGCTCCTTCAGAATAAAGGTAGATGTTTGTGTTAAAGCTCCATACAGTATAAAGGTAGATGTTTGTGTTAAAGCTCCTTCAGAATAAAGGTAGATGTTTGTGTTAAAGCTCCTTCAGAATAAAGGTAGATGTTTGTGTTAAAGCTCCATACAGTATAAAGGTAGATGTTTGTGTTAAAGCTCCATACAGTATAAAGGTAGATGTTTGTGTTAAAGCTCCATACAGTATAAAGGTAGATGTTTGTGTTAAAGCTCCATACAGTATAAAGGTAGATGTTTGTGTTAAAGCTCCATACAGTATAAAGGTAGATGTTTGTGTTAAAGCTCCATACAGTATAAAGGTAGATGTTTGTATTAAAGCTCCATACAGTATAAAGGTAGATGTCCATGTGTAGTGTGATTATAAAGCAGCTCTAGGTTCTATATTAATACTGTGAAAGTATCAGAGAAATGCACACAGCCTGTATTCAGAAACTGAGCCTTTATTAAAAACCAGCCGTCAGGACTTCCTGTCACTTTGTGATGTCACAACTAAGCCCCGCCCCCTCACCACCACCTGGACCCACCATCCATCCATGCAACAACTTTTAGGATTTGATTTCTCTGAGTGTTTTATTCTGAAAGGAAGGAAACAAAGGAGATTTTATTTTAAATATTGAGAATATAAAATGTTTAAGACCAGATAATATATTTTTTTAAATCTCTTTTATATGAAACATTAAAACTTCTGACCTGCAGCTGCTGAATAAACAGATGTTTGACTCTTAAATGTCATTGATCCACACACTGTGGTGACATCCCATCATCCCTCTGTGCACAAATCCATCCACCACATTTACATAACGTCTCGGTATCCAGCCCCCCCTCTGGCCCTCTGTAGTGCAGTGTAGGTCTGTGTGTGTGTTAAAGGGATAGTTCACCCAAAATTCAAATTTCACTCATCATCTCCTCCCCCTCATGTGGACTAAGGGCTGGGAGAAGTTTCAGAGTCCTCCGTGGCTTCTCTGAGTTACAGGGGGGTCCATGCAGCAGTATGAATGAATGAATGAATGAATGAATGAATTTATATTTATTTACGTGTCGTGCACCAATTAAGGCGCCCAGCCTATCAGGGCTTACAAGACACATTATCATCATATTTAGACACCAAACAAAATCATCAGAGCACAGACAAAACCAAACAGAAACAAAAACCACATGGAATTCATATAAATAATTCACTTTTTCCTTTTCGACCAGGCACTTTTTATGAAAGTATTTGTCCATATAATGGTTGTCAATGGATACCAACCGTTGTCAATGGATACCAACTTTGTTTGTCCAAAAAGACACACCAAAAAACATCCAAATACCTCCATGCTGCTCGTCTGTAATGTCCCTCTTGTGTTGAAGCCCCGACATGAGAAATTGTTCTGAAAAAAATTAAATAAGTCTGTGTTTTAAGCTTGTTTGTAGCGGAAGCTCCCAGTGTCTCGGTTCACTGCTCTTCCTGTGTCAGTGCAAATCACAACCGGCGGAACAATTTCTCCTGTCGGGGCTTCAATACCAGAGGGACATTACAGACGAGCAGCATGGAGGTATCTGGATGTTTTTTGGTGTGTCTTTTTGTTATGAAGACAGTTGGTATCCATTTGCAACCGTCATATGGACATGCACTGCTACGTCGAGACCCCCTGTAACTCAGAGAAGCCACGGAGGACTCTGAAACTTCTCCCAGCCCTTAGTCCACATGAGGGGGAGGAGATCATGAGAAGACAATGAAATTTCAATTTTGGGTGAACTATCCCTCTTTAACCTGCCCTTCACACACACACACACTCTCCTCTCATTTACTCTCTACAGTCCCGGTGTCGGGCCCCGCGGCCCCTGAGTCTCTCTCGTGGCTCCGCGGCTTTAGATGCAGCTTCATATTCATCCTCTCTGTGTGTGTGTGTGTGTTACTAAACATTTCCATAGCGCTCAGACACACGCGCGCGGACGTGACCGGGGTTTCTGCTCTTTGTTGCGTCTCCTTCGTTTGTGTTTCTGTTGCGGTTGCGTCGTTCGCTCGGGGTCTAATGAGCTTTGCTTGAACTCGCCGGCTTCATTCCAGAGTCGGCGTCCGCGGGATCAATACGCCCATCTGCATTAATGTGAAAACACACACTCGGGCCCTTATGTTAAAGCCGCGCTCTCACGTGTGTTTGCTCTGGTTGCTCGGCTGCGTTTGACCCCCCGATCCGATCGGAGGAGAGAGAGGTTAGGACTCATTTAAATAAATA
Organism: Trachurus japonicus; assembly: GCF_045865225.1. Taxonomy (NCBI): domain Eukaryota; kingdom Metazoa; phylum Chordata; class Actinopteri; order Carangiformes; family Carangidae; genus Trachurus; species Trachurus japonicus. The sequence goes on from NC_140926.1 coordinate 1,295,036, forward strand.
ACACGGAGAGAGCAGCAGCAGCAGCGGGCGACGCCGTCATTAATTCAAGTGCGGCGAGGGAGAAACAACAGCAGATAGGGATCATAGCTGTCATATTATTATATACCTGTATCCGTTAATGGCCCATACATTATGAGTGCTCCAATGTTGTGTCACTTATTAAAGCTCAGATAGATGACAGCTCGTCGCTCTGACAGACATTTGACACTCTGCTCTCTAACTAGCAGCGGTTAATGCGACCTACCAGACTCGTCAGGGGTCAGGCGGCTGCACATTAGCGGGAAGCATCAGTTTCACCTCGTTTGGGAAGCGGATGCAGGGAAGCTGGAACCAAGAATATTTGTCTTATTTCTAGTCAAAATAAATCTAATTATACTTAAAATAAGACTCATCACATTAAAAGCAGCTTGTTTTTAGACACTTTTTACTTCTTTCAAGCAGATTTTCAGTTGAAATAAGTAGAAAAATCTGATAGTGGAGCAAGTTTTTCTTCCTTATTACAAGCACAAAAAACTTGCTTTCACTGGCAGATTTTTCTACTTATTTAAAGTGGAAAATTAGCTTGAAACAAGTGAAAATGATCTAAAAACAAGTTAATTTTTAGGTGATGAGTCTTATTTTAAGTGGAAGACATTTTGACAAGAAATAAGACAAATATTCTTGGAAAGATTTTGAGTTTTTGCAGTGAACAAATGGGATTTTATTTTAAATCAAATCAATCAAAAAAATGTTTTTAATCTCTTTATATTAAAGATTAAAACCTCTGACCTGCAGCTGCTGAATAAACAGATGTTTGACTCTTAAATGTTAAAGCCGCGCTCTCACGTGTTTGCTCTGGTTGCTCGGCTGCGTTTGACCTCCCGATCGGATCATTAATTCAAGTGCGGCGAGGGAGTTAGAGGAGGAGAAACAGAGAAACAACAGCAGATAGGGATCATAGCTGTCATATTATTATATACCTGTATCTGTTAATGGCCGCCCATACATTATGAGTGCTCCAATGTTGTGTCACTTATTAAAGCTCAGATAGATGACAGCTCGTCGCTCTGACAGACATTTGACACTCTGCTCTCTAACTAGCGGCGGTTAATGCGACCTACCGGACTCGTCGGGGGTCAGGCGGCTGCACATTAGCGGGAAGCATCAGTTTCACCTCGTTTGGGAAGCGGATGCAGGGAAGCTGGAACCAAGAATATTTGTCTTATTTCTAGTCAAAATAAATCTAATTATACTTAAAATAAGACTCATCACATTAAAAGCAGCTTGTTTTTAGACACTTTTTACTTCTTTCAAGCAGATTTTCAGTTGAAATAAGTAGAAAAATCTGATAGTGGAGCAAGTTTTTCTTCCTTATTACAAGCACAAAAAACTTGCTTTCACTGGCAGATTTTTCTACTTATTTCAATTGAAAATTAGCTTGAAACATGTGAAAATGATCTAAAAACAAGTTCATTTTTAGGTGATGAGTCTTATTTTAAGTGGAAGACATTTTGACAAGAAATAAGACAAATATTCTTGGAAAGATTTTGAGTTTTTGCAGTGAACAAATGAGATTTTATTTTAAATCAAATCAATCAAAAAAATGTTTTTAATCTCTTTTATATTAAAGATTAAAACCTCTGACCTGCAGCTGCTGAATAAACAGATGTTTGACTCTTAAATGTTAAAGCCGCGCTCTCACGTGTGTTTGCTCTGGTTGTTCGGCTGCGCTTGACCCCCCGATCGGATCATTAATTCAAGTGCGGCGATGGAGTTAGAGGAGGAGAAACAGAGAAACAACAGCAGATAGGGATCATAGCTGTCATATTATTATATACCTGTATGTATCTGTTAATGGCCCATACATTATGAGTGCTCCAATGTTGTGTCACTTATTAAAGCTCAGATAGATGACAGCTCGTTGCTCTGACAGACATTTGACACTCTGCTCTCTAACTAGCGGCGGTTAACGTGACCTCGTCGGGGGTCAGGCAGCTGCACATTAGCGGGAAGCATCCGTTTCTCCTCGTTTGGGGAAGCGGATGCAGGGAAGCCGGAGATACGTCTGTTTGGCCCCGGAGTTCGCCGGCCGCGGCCCCCGAGATTGATGTCGTGATGTTGATATTTAATGATGTGCTGCCAGAAGGAAGGAAGGCCGAATGGACGAGCCCGGCCGGCTGGAAACCAACCAGGACCCGGTTGCTACGTAAATGCCATTCTAATTATCCGGCGCTCTCTGCTCCGAATGCAGAGGTAAACATTTGCACGGTTCTTCTCCTCTGGCCTCTTGATCTTGATCCGCTCATCACCTCCGTTTCTCCGTCCTCCAGGTCCACGCACTGCAAAAAGTCAACATCTTACCAAGAATATTTGTCTTATTTCTACTCAAAATGTCATTTCTAGTCAAAACTAATCTCTTTCCACTTAAAATAAGACTCATCACATTAAAAAGTAGCTTGTTTTTAGACACTTTTTTTTACTTTTTTCAAGCAGATTTTCACTTGAAATAAGTAGAAAAATCTGATAGTGGGGCAACTTGCTTTCACTGGCAGATTTTTCTACTTATTTCAAGTGAAAATTTGTTTGACTTCTTGAACGATTTGGTACGATTTTGGTGTTTCTACAGTAAATATTTTGCAGAAACATGCAAGTTTAAAACAGCGGTCCGTTCTGCTTCTCTCAGAAAATCTTTGTATTGGAGTCAATGAGGAGCAGAGACAGACGTGGCCGCACTTAGAGGCTGACAATTCAAATTCTGTAAGTCTCTCAGATTTTTTGAGCACATTGTGAGAGACAGAAAAAGTTTGTCTACAAATCTGGAAAAAATCATGTGTGTAGAGTGTAAATTGTGTCCAGGAGGAGTGTGGAAAGAGAAAAAATCCGGATTTTACACACCCATTATAATCTACAGATGATTTTTATTACGACCACCACAGTCGAACTGTTTACATACAACACACGATTAAACATGTTTCACAAATATACAGACACATACAACACAGTCACCTATAAGAAAATTTAAATACCTCGCTGGCTGCAGCCCACCGTGCAACAAAATCACTTCTTCTTCAACTTCTTACATCAAAACACGTCCGTCACTCAACAAAGAACAGAAATGATTTCCTCTTAGGCTGAGGTGTTGAATAAAGAAATGAAATATGCATAAAGTGTTAAATAAAATATAATAAATATAATAAATAAATGATAAATATGGCAGCTAGTGGAGCTCTGGTCTTCACAGGTTTGATGTGATCTGAACCTGAGGAGGATTTAAAGCAGAGATTTTTTCACCTGCACGTTAAAACACTTATTTTTTATACAAACCTCTTGTTCTTCTGTTGTTTCTTTCTTCTGGGATGTTTGTCGCCTCATTTGTGTCTATAAGAAAAAGAAACAATTTAGAGGATTATGATGTTACAATAATTTGTTTGTTGAGATTATTATTATTATTATTATTATTATTGTAATGTAATGTCTGTGTGAGGCGGTGGAGGGTTGATCTGCCTGCGGTGACTCCAGTTCCCGACCTCGTCCTATTAACTCGGCTCCATTAGCATCAACACATTTATGGAGATGTTTACATTATGAGCAGAAAAGAGGTTTTTTTTCCTAAATTGGTTCTGAAAGCTGTTTTCTTTTTCTTTTTTACTGTGTTCAATTATCTGCATCACACATGTACAGTATGTTTCAGTTATCAGTTATCAGTTTTAGCTAAATTCAATACATCATTTTAATGGTTTTAATCATTCTACTTGCTATTGTTGTCTGTACTGTTATTTCTTACCTTTTAAATGTATTTTTCTGTTTCCTGTTTTTGACTTTCTTTGCCTCTGTGATCACCTGATTGACTGTGTATGAGCTCAGTTTAGTCCTATTTCCATATGTTTTATAGAAACAGACAGTTTTAGAAGAAAAAAACTCATTTTGAGGCATGAAAGTATTTTTTTTAACTTCATTTATTTGTGTGATAGCTCTGCCTGCTTTGTAGTTAAAGGGATAGTTCAACATTTTGTCAAATTGGCCCATTGCCATAACCCCTATAGTCATAGCAGTAGGTTTGTTACCTTTAATTGTCGGTGCATGCTATTTTTAGAACGGCGGAGCAGAGCTGTGAGCTGCTCAGAGCTACGCTACGGAGGCTCATGGGATTTCTTGGTTTCCCTCATCAAACTCATCAAATACACAATCCAAGACTTTATAGACTTTAGACTTTATTTATTTGCACATAAAAAATTAAACAAAACATTTACTTATCTCTCTTACTAGTAAGAAAGATATGAAAAAGAAATGTGCAGGTGAGGTCTGAAACCCGAAAGGCTTCTAACATGACCTCACCTTGATCTAAAAAATAATTGAAGCACAGTCAAGAAATAATAATCACATACCTTGTGCAAGGTGTAGAAATAATAAAATTAAAAAAAATAGTAGTAAAAATAAAAGTAGTAGTAATGATAACAACACTAAATAAATAAACGAAAAGAGATGAGAAAACAAAGCGAGACAAAGGAAGAGAACTACAGATGAATCCAACAACTCCACAACGCTCTGGTGGACAAGTTGTGAGCTGCACATTCACCACGCTATGAGATAATAACACAACGTTACCACACAGAGTTGTTTTAGAGGGAAATACAGAGACTGTTGATGAAAAACTGTCCCTGAAGGCAACGTGCATCAGCGGTTTTACATGAATTTCCCTCTAAAACAACTCTGTGTGGTAACGTTGTGTTATTATCTCATAGCGTGGTGAATGTGCAGCTCACAACTTGTGTCTCTCCTCCTCCGTGTGGTCGTGGACGTGGCTCCTCGTTAGCAGCAGCAGGTAGAAACTCCTTGATCATGCCTTTTAGCCGACATGTCACAAAACGGTAAAACGGTAAAATGAAAAAAAAGCTCCAGCAAACTATAAGCAAACAAATCAATGTTGGCCCTGTTCAAAGGCAGACATATGACTGTTCTCATAATAGTTGGACTAAATAAAATTATTTTTAAAATATTTATTTTATTGCAGTTTTTCAACATTTTTATGACGGATATTAGCGGTCCCTCACTAAAACAGGCCATGAAAGGGTTAAATTATAAAAAATATTGATGAAATTAATTACACATCATTCATTAGAAGACAACTAACCCTAAGCAACAAAAAAAAAAATATTGTAATACCTATTTTTACTTTGACGTGGTGTGTGTTTGAAAAAAGGGACATTTTTTGTCCCTATCAGGACAACGTTAGTGATTTTTAACAGGATCTGAGGGTTAAAGGGATAGTTCAACATTTTGGCAAATTGGCCCATTGCCATAACCCCTATAGTCATAGCAGTAGGTTCGTTACCTTTAATTGTCGGTGTAAGCTATTTTTAGAACGGAGGAGCGGAGCGGCAGGCTGCTCAGAGAGGCTAAAGGAATTTCTTGGTTTCCCTCATCAAACTCATCAAATACACAATCCCAAAACTCCAAAACGCTTTCGTGGACAAGTTGTGAGCTGCACAACCACCACGCTATGAGATAATAACACAACGTTACGAAACGGAGCCGTTTTCGAGGTAAATACAGGGTAAATACAGAGTCTGCTTGCTGAAAAACTGTCCCTGAACGCAACGCGCACACACTAAAAAATGCTGGGTTGTTTCTGTAAACACATTGCTGGGTTATTCATGCTGGGTCAAAATTCTGGGTTGTTTTGGGTACTGTAAACACACAGTTGGGTTGTTTTATGCTGGGTAAATGGGTTGTGAGGGTTAATTTCTATCTGAACACCCGGTTGGGTTACTTTGACCCAACTGCTGGGTCATTCTTCATTTTCCCGCTCATCCTTTGTCGAACTTTCTGGATCTTTCTGTGAGCAGTTGGACCAGACACATCAGGATTTTCTGGTAGGTTAATATAAATAATAATTTTCCTATAGTCTTGATCGGTTGTGGTAATAGCATGATGATCTCAATATCATTTCACACTCTTGGATCAAAAGGGGGGTTAATGTTGTTGTTGTTTTCTGGGAAGTTAGGCTAGATTTTCCTAGATGCTAGCCAACGTTAGCCAACTTACAATTCTATAACATTAGCCTTTTTGAATTTTGCAATTTAATATGCAGTAGTCTCCGGGTTTATTGTTCATCTGGCTGTAATGTGCCATTGGACATTTTATATCTTCATATTTGTGTAACAGTAGCTGGCAGCTAGCTGTCGTTAGCAGTAGCTAAGGCTAGCCACAGTTAACGAGCTGACAAGCTCCAGCAGAGCCGTTAAACCCAGGAGTAACGGTTAACTGAGGGTGATCAATCAAGGTAACGTTAACATTACTTTAAGAGGGAGGACACAACGTTTTAAACCGACTGTACTTTATCAACATTACTGTATTGTTATCATTATTATGTTTTCTCTTCTTTTTTTTTTACCAGAGAGACAAACAGGAGACTCGCAGCCCCTCCGTGAAGCCCAGCTGTCTGCCGAACGGCGTTGGAGAAACGGTGAGTTTTCACTTCAAACTGCGTTATTTCCCGTTTTATCGGGTGTTAATCACCGGGTCTGTGTGTTGTGGAGAAGAGGAGACCTCTGCGGATAATTCGGCTCACGTTAAAAACCCCTCGAGCGTGTGGCTCTGAGGCTATCAGAGAAACAAGCTGAGCAGTGGTTAGCAGCAGCTCGGCTCCAGCCCTGCAGACGGCCTGTCTGTGTCCGCCAAACAGCGTCAAGTAAACACTGGTTTTTAACACGAAACTGCTTTAGTCGTGCTTTTACTGCTTTTAAGCATCGGGTGTGGGAGAGGGGGATACGGCTACAGATAATTCGGCTCACGGAGTAAAACATCCTGAACGCCCTGATATCAAATTACGTTAGAGAAACAATCGCTGAACTTTTTAGTCTTAACAATTTGACTCGGGAGCGACAATGCGTGCAGCGTAGCTGTGTTGCTGCACAAGCTGTGTAAAAAGCGAGTGGAGTGTGTATTTTCCTTTTACCAGGTATTCCAGTCAAACAACTACTGTTTGAGAAATATCAATTGTTATAGAAACTATTTCATGTTAATTGAACTTGTGCATTTTCTTTTGTCTTTTGTTTAGTTGTTAAAGGTGAGAGGGTGCTGAAGGTCCTGCCAGCTCTGCTTCCTCCATCCATCTACAGGAGAGGAGGACAAGTCTTCAGACCCACTACTGCAAGATCTGTGTGTGTGAGAGAGAACCTGCAAACTGAGCATTGTTACCTATTTGTGTTCATTCAGCCTGTGCACCTGTGCTGGTGTAAAATTTGTTAAACTGCCAATAAATTTAAGTTAACAGTGGCCTATGTGTGTATGGTGTGTGTTTGTATGATTATGGGAAATTACAACAGCAACAATAATGATATAATATATTTTGTATTAATATTAGATAGTCATATAATAGAATCTGATTATCAATTATTTATAATATTTATTATTAATATTATCAATTAAAAAAGTAAAAGTAGCAGGGCAATGGGGCAGGATATAACCCAGCACATGGGTCATTTTAACCCAGCAATAGAGTTAATTTAACTCACTAGTTGGGTCAAATGAACAACCCAACTTTCTGGGTTAAACGGGGGAACCCAGCACTTGGGTCGAAACAACCCAGCGCGTGTTCTGTCCCTATGTTGATCAGCAGTTGGGTTAAGGTTGGGTTATTTTTCAACCCAACAGTTTTTAGTGTGCATCAGCGGTTTTGCATGAAAACAACTCTGTCTGGTAACGTTCTGTTATTATGTCATAGCGTGGTGAATGTGCAGCTCACAACTTGTCCACGACAGCCTTTTGGAGTTGTTGAGTTGTGTATTTGATGAGTTTGATGATGAGGGAAACCACGAAATTCCTTTAGCCTCCATAGCATAGCCCTGAGCAGCTCGCCGCTTCGCTCCTCCGTTCTAAAAATAGCTTGCACCGACAATTAAAGGTAACGAACCTACTGCTATGACTATAGGGATTATGGCAATGGGCCAATTTGACAAAATGTTGAACTATCCCTTTAAATAAGTAGAAAAATCTGATAGTGGAGCAAGTTTTTCTTTCTTATTACAAGCACAGAAAACTTGCTTTCACTGGCAGATTTTTCTATTTATTTCAGGTGAAAATTAGTTTGAAACAAGTGAAAATGATCTAAAAACAAGTTGATTTTTAGGTGATGAGTCTTATTTTAAGTGGAAAGAGTTTAGTTTTGTGGACGTCGCTCCTCGTTAGCAGCAGCAGGTAGAAACTCCTTGGTTGGTTATTCCACCTGCTCAGTATAAATCCAGCTGCAGGGACACGACGGTCGACCGACTCGGAGTATTTTTAGACTCGGTCGACCGTGAGGAGTCACTGCGTCTCAACCTGCGACCGGACGATGAAATGGCAACGTAAAGGCGAAGTGACGTTTGGACTCGGGGAATCAGACAGGTACCCACTGTGTGTGTGTGTGTATGTGTGTGTGTGTTGCATCGTGTCGTGTTGCGTTGCGTTGTGTTGCTCCGGGGGGCTCGGCCTCGGTCTGCTGCCATTTTGTCCTCACAGTGTGACACGGACCCTGAACGCAGCGCCGGCCGGAGAGCGGAGCGCCGGTCGGTCACGCTTGACCTTTCAGAGTCTCCCAGTAAATCAGAGCTGCTCTTCATATCTAATGATGCAGAAACAGTCAAACATGACCTTTAAAGTTACAATACTGCACTGTGGCACCAAGACGACACACCCCACCTCCCCCTCCTCCCGCCACAACACCACCACACTGCAAAAACTCTACATCTTTCCAAGAATATTTGTCTTATTTCTTGTCAAAATGTCTCATTTCTAGTCAAAACTAATCTCTTTCCACTTAAAATAAGACTCATCACCTAAAAATGAACTTGTTTTTAGATCATTTTCACTTGTTTCAAACAAATTTTCACTTGAAATAAGTAGAAAAATCTGCCAGTGAAAGCAAGTTTTTTGTGCTTGTAATAAGAAAGAAAAACTTGCTCCACTATCAGATTTTTCTACTTATTTCAAGTGAAAATCTGCTTGAAAAAAGTAAAAAGTGTCTAAAAACAAGCTGCTTTTTATGTGATGAGTCTGATTTTAAGTTTAATGAGATTTGTTTTGACTAGAAATGACATTTTGACTAAGTTTTTTGTGTTTGTAATAAGAAAGAAAAACTTGCTCCACTATCAGATTTTTCTACTTATTTCAAGTGAAAATCTGCTTGAAACAAGTGAAAATGATCTAAAAACAAGTTCATTTTTAGGTGATGAGTCTTATTTTAAGTGGAAAGAGATTAGTTTTGACTAGAAATGAGACATTTTGACAAGAAATAAGACAAATATTCTTGGAAAGATTTAGAGTTTTTGCAGTGTTGAGTAAGAGTAAAAAAGTACTTGCTTTTAAATGTACTTTAATTCAAAGTCAGAGTCAGAGTAAATGTCTTATTTTCACATCAGTGAATGACTCTAATTGTTTGTAAATGAATGTAAGGAGCTTTTAACTCTTGTTAGTGAGAATGAACTCTTTGCTGCTCAGCTGCACTGATGTGCTGCTTTTAGGGGTTAGGGTTTCCTTCACAGACAAACACAGCTTGTGTCCAATAGGATTTTAGAAAAAGACCTGAAAGTAACCAGTACTTTTCAGCCTTCCTACTAATTAAAGCAGAAGTAAGCGATATTTTTGTGTTAATCTAAGTCTTAAATAGTTGTATCTTCCGACAGCAATCACTTCTATAGAGTGTTTGGTCTGAAACACGGGTCTGTCAGTCACTCTGCTCTGCTCTGAGCCCAGGAGAAAACTTTCCTTGTATCCTACAACCTTTATCCAATGAGGAGAGAGAACGGCATAAAGGGGCAGTCCTCTCTGTGTGTGCAGCCAAGGGATGCGCGTGAATGTGGTGACGTAGGGACGAGGACTGTTATGGTGCGTTCAAGGCAGCCTGTAACTCGTGTTTTTCCGACCTGTGAACTCGTACCAGTTGGATCTGGTACGAGTTCACAGGTCAGAAGTTACGAGTGGCCGTTATAGTGACTTTCACAGGTAAAACAGGTCGGAAAAACACGAGTGCACTGCAAAAAATCAAATATCTTACCAAGAATATTTGTCTTATTTTTTGTCAAAATGTAATTTCTAGTCAAAACTAATCTCATTCTACTTAAAATCAGACTCATCACATTAAAAAGCAGCTTGTTTTTAGACACTTTTTACTTCTTTCAAGCAGATTTTCACTTAAAATAATCTGATAGTGGAGCAAGTTTTTCTTCCTTATTACGAGCACAAAAAACTTGCTTTCACTGGCAGATTTTTCTACTTATTTCAAGTGAAAATGTGTTTGAAACAAGTGAAAATGATCTAAAAACAAGTTAAATTTTAGGTGATGGGTCTTATTTTAAGTGGAAAGAGATTAGTTTTGACTAGAAATGAGACATATATTCTTGGAAAGATTTTGAGTTTTTGCAGTGTGGGTTGCCTGGAACGCTACAAAGTCGTAAGTCGTGACTTGAAGCTGTAATTTACAGTTTCAAAAGCCTGCCTGGAACGCAGCATTAGCCAAAACCACCGGATCGCTTACTTCTGCTTTAACTCCAGTAAAAGTAAAACATATTTGTCTTGGAAATGTATTCAAGTAGGAGTAATAAGTACCAAAGAAATCTAATACTCAAGTAAAAGTACAAACCCTCTGGATATGTACTAAAGTAGCCTACAGTACTCAAGTAAATGTACTCCATTACTCTCCACCCCTGAACATCCACGCGCTGCTGCTTTCACTTCCACGGCTCCTAAATCAAGACAAATGGTTCAGCGCACTAAACATAATCAGGATGTAATTGACATTGATTTGCGAGATTAAGCATGAAAGTGTTGTGAGGTGTGTGTGTGTGTGTGTGTGTGTGTGTGTGTGTGTGTGGTGGTTATGGGATGGATACGCTGCTATAGTATATATATATATATATATATAAACTGTAGGAAGGTGTTTGGATTTCCAGCTCAACGTGGGAGTTTGATTAACTGTTTAAACAGGATCAGTGAGGCGAAGCTGCAGAGCTGTTTACCGCCGAGGAGGAAATAAAGAGCACCGGCGCCGCGGCAACAAGTGGGTGTCACACACACACACACACACACACACACACACACACACACACGGTTTTGTGTTTGTTGATTTGTCACAAATGAAAAAAACTACAGTGAAGCTGTTCTTTTTTAGACGTGAACTCACTCCAGACAAACGACCTCTGAATAAATCTGAAGAAGCAGCTCAAACCGGATTTTATAATCTTTAATTTCCACTAATTCAGCCTCCATTAGATAGCTATTAGTCTTAGATATATTATGGTTTTCTATCCTGCACTGTTTTTAGACTTTATTATTTTACTGTTCTGTTTGTTACATTATTTCATTTTACTGCTTCTAAATTTACCTATACTTTATTATTCTAATTTCCTCCTCATATAAAGTGCTTTGAGCTGCTTTTCATACATTTTATTTGTGCATTTACTTTTAACGTATTCGTGCCGGCACTGTGCAATATCTCTAACCAAAAAACATCTATATATAGTTTTTTTAAAACTCATATTTAAATAACATTTTGTAAATAACAGTACATATTTCTGTTTTTTTATATATTTGTGTAATTAGCGAAGTCTTTATATTTTATTATTGTTGTTATGAAGGAGATTATTCCACCAAACAAACTTGTTAAAACTTGTTCTCACACATTAAAACTGTCTGTCACATCTGTGAAGTGAAGATAAAGGATGTAAGTTGCTTTTTAGGGTCAAAACCTGAAGACTACGTTACCCACAATGCAACTCCACCACGATATTTGGTGGCATGCAACCAATCACAGCTCAGAACTTCTCAAAACATCTAGAAACCCAGAAGTACAGGAGCCTGTTAGGGACATTTCAGGTCGACTGAGACAAACACTCACATGCAAATTAAAACATCATGTTGGTTAAGAATCTGTTTTCATCACATTGTTGGATTTACAGATGTTCCCTGAACGCATCGTGTTTACATGTAACACATTATCAGTGAATCAACAGGTTAGTGAGGAGGAAGAGGGAAAGGAGGAAGAGGAGGAGGAAGAAGAGGAGGAGGAAGAGGAGAAGTAAGATGAGGAGGAGGAGGAGGAAAAAAGGAGAAGGAGAAGGAAAAGGAGGAGGAGGAAGGAAGATGAGGAGGAAGTGAAGGAAGATAAGGAGGAGGAGGAAGAGGAAGATGAGGAGGAGGAAGAAGAGGAGGAAGAGGGGGAGCAGAAGAAGAGGGGAAGGAAGAGGAGGAAGAAGGGGAGGAGGAAGAAAAAAGGAGAAGGAAGAGGAAAAGGAGGAAGAAGGAAGATGAGGAGGAGGAGGAGGAAGAGGAAAAGGAGGAAAAAGAGGAAGAGGAGGATGAGAAGAAGAGGGAAAGGAAGAGGAGGAAGAAGAGGAGGAGAAAGGGAGAAGGAAAAGGAGGAATAGGAAGGAAGAGGAGTCGGAAGTGAAGGAAGATAAGGAGGAGGAGGAAGATAAGGAGGAAGAGGAGGAGGAGTAAAGGAGAAGGAAAAGGAGCAGGAGGGGGAAGAAGGAAGATGAGGAGGAGGAAGTAGAGGAGGAGGAAGTGGAGGAGGAGGAGAAAAGGAGAAGGAAAAGGAGCAGGAGGAAGGAGAGGAGGAGGAAGAGGAAAAGGAGGAAGAAGAGGAGGACGAGAAAAAGAGGAGGAAGAAGAAGAGGAGGAAGAGAAGGAAGATGAGGAGGAGGAAGGAGAGGAGTCGGTTGCTCTGATTGGTTCTCTCTCCCCAGTGTTTTTGGTCTGACAGATTTTCAAAATAAAAGCTCTGAACATCTAAACACACTCTAACAAATGATGTGCTGGCTCAACGTAAAAAAATTGAGGTAACAATTTCCATGGATATTTTTAAGTTATTTCAACTTAACTAGTATTAAGTACATGCCACAAGACTTCTCTAGTTAGGCCAACTTAATTACTTAAGTACAAGCAACATGATTTCCCTTGTCCTCTACAAGCTTATTTAAGTCAAACCAACTTAATTTTAATTGTGTTAAAATTACCCCTTTTAGTTATTCTAACTTATTTATTTTCATTTCATTCTACTCAGAAATGTCCATGGAAATTGTTACCTCAATTTCTTTTAGTAGTAAGAACGTATTTATCTAAGTCAGAATATATCACACATTGAACTTTCAGTTTGATCTAACTGTTTATTCAAAGACAAGTCAGCATCTCACTCTACAGCAACAAGACTGAGTGTATATGATATAAAAAAAAGTAGCATTCATAAAATAAATTAAGAAACTTACAATATAAAATATCCCTTTAAAACAGTCTTTTGAACACAGCATACAATAAATTAGGAAACATACAATATAAAATAGCCTAAAACAGTCTTTTGAACACATTTTGACAGTCATACTCTTGAGTCTGATTTTCCCATGAATGTTGACTCCAGGGCAGGCTGACAGTGGTGATCTGTCTTAATTCTTGGTTTATCTAAATAAAAAGAAAAGGCACAAATAAGTACAACATGCTAATTTATACAATTTGCACACAAACTACTGCAAAGAAATGGCAGTGCACACTCATGCTATTCTAACAACTAGCTTATACTGTAACTAGTCCTGTGGCATCTCAACAATATTTGTTTGTCAATGCAGTTGACAACTGCTGACAGAGAAACAGCATCTAGTGGTGAAAAACGATTTATTGTAGCCTACTAACTGTACTGATAGCTGTTGTGAATAAAACGAGTCAAGATTGTACTCACCAAGCTGTAAAGTTTGCAAATGGGTGTCTCCAACTCTGTGCTCTGGTCACTGGTGTCTTTCCAATCCTGTGCTTCCAACAGGCATGCCGCATGGTTCGCACTAAACATGTAGCAGTTAGCCTGTACTCAACTTCTAACAAAATACAGACACAGATTTTTAAGTTGTGCTAACTGAATACACCTCTATGTTAAGTTAAGGCAGAAATATCTGTTCAAAATTCATGTATTATTGAGTTACGACAATTTTATTTATTTTCATTTAGACCAACTTATCAAATTAAGTTATCAACTCATTATAATGTATATGCATAACAAACTTAATTTTTTAAGCAGAAAAAGCTCTTGATTTTGAGCTATATAAACTAACCCCATGAATCACTTTTTAGAGTGCAGAAATGCAGCAAAGTCAAAAGAACAACTGGTGTGATTGAGGCTGAAAACCTGAAAACAACCGCTCACACCAGAGAGAGGGATGAAGATAAAGATGAAGAGAGATAGAGCATCACAAAGGGAGGATGGAGGTGAAGAAGAGAGAGAGAGAGGACAGACCATCAGACTGACTGTCTCTCTGTCATAAAAGTCTTTACATTTACAGACTCGTCCTTTTCTAATCAGCAGGAAGTTGGAAAAAAAGAAGGAAAAAAGAAGAAAAAACGACTCAAGGACGACAACGTTGTCCTCGTTCACCGTTACCATGGAGATGATGATGATGATGATGATGATGATGATGATGATGATGATGATGACAGAGTCAGAGGAGACGATGGAGTGATGAACCTGCTGCTGTCGATCAGTTTATTGGTTATTGGTTTTTATCTGTTTGGAGGTTGATCAATGGAACGACTGAGATCATCCAGCTGTTAGCGGTTAGCATGTAGCTTCACTCACTTATTATCTGATTAACACTAACTCCTCTTCCCTCCTCCTCCTCCCTCCTCCTCCTAATTCTCTTCTTCCTCCTCTTCCTCCTCCTCCTCCTCTTCCTCCTCCTCCCTCCTCTTCCTCTTCCCCCTCTTCCTCCTCCTCCTCCTCTTCCTCCCCCTCTCTCTTCCTCCTCTTCCCCCTCCCTCCTCCTCTTCCTCCTCTTCCTCCTCCTCCTCCTCCACCTCTTCCTCCTCTTCCTTCCTCCTCCTCTTCCTCCTCCCCCTCCTCCTCTTCCTCCTCTCTCCTCTTCCTCTTCCTCCTCCTCTTCTTCCTCCTCCCCCTCCTCCTCTTCTTCCTCCTCCTCTTCCTCCTTTTCCTCGTCCTCCTCCCTCCTCTTCCTCCTCCTCTTCCTCCTTTTCCTCTTCTTCCTCCTCCTCTTCCTCCTCCTCGTCCTCCTCCCTCCTCTTCCTCCTCCTCCTTCACTTCATCTTCCTCCTCCTCCTCTTCCTCCCTCCTCCTCCCTCCTCCTCCTCTTCTTCCCCCCTACTCTGTCTCTTCCTGCTCCCTCCTCCTCCTCCCTCCTCTTCTTCCTCCTCTTCCTCCTCCCTCCCCTTGTTCTTCCTCTTCCTCCTCCCCCTCGCTCCTCTTCCTCTTTCTCCTCCTCTTCCCTCCTCCTCCTCTTCCTCCTCCTCCTCTTCCTCCTCCCTCCTCTTCTTCCTCCTCTTCCTCTTCCCTCCTCCTCTTCTTTCCTCCTCTTCCTCCTCGTCTTCTTTCCTCCTCCTATTCTTTCCTCCTCCTCTTCCCCCTCCTCTTCCTCTTCTTCCCTCCTCCTCCTCTTCCTCCCTCCTCCTCTTCCTCCTGCAAAGTGAGCCAGTATAGTAGCTTGATGTTGCTCGGTCACGCCTCCTGCTCCTCTGTCAGATTATTATGGTCTGGCTCTTGTGTTTCCGATGTGCTGCGGCTCCTCTACTGTAAAATCATGCAATATATTTGCAAAAATATTCATTCACCAGCAGCAGCACTGAGGCTTAAGACATCGCCGTGTCAACGAGCAGCGATTGCCTGCTCCCTCCAAATGGATTCTACCGGCTCGATATCCCACTTGAGCATTTCCTCTTTTCCTCCTTTCCCCTCTTCCTCCCTTTTACTTAGTATCGGGGGCTTTTACTTGTGCAGCGCAGGTGAAGCTGAATGTGAGAGCATTACCTCCAGCACTTAACAGCTCCTCTGGAAATGGCCTATTTCTGTTGTTGCACAGTCAAAAAAATGAAATAAAATGAAATGAAATAAAAAAAACACGGGCCATGCTGTTTTCCAGGAAGTGGAGAGGAAATAAAATAAAATAAAACAGTATGTCTGATTGTTTCTAGACGGAAAAAACAACTTGTTATTGAAGTGTGATGGAGTCCAGGTGGTGATACAGAGTTTTATTCATGACGCTGCTGCTGCTGCTGCTGCTGCTGCAAAAACTCAAATATCTTGTGTTACCAAGAATATTTGTCTTATTTCTCGTCAAAATGTCATTTCTAGTCAAAACAAATCTCATTCTACTTAAAATAAGACTCATCACATAAAAAGCAGCTTGTTTTTAGACACTTTTTACTTCTTTCAAGCAGATTTTCACTTGAAATAAGTAGAAAAATCTGATAGTGGAGCAAATTTTTCTTTCTTATTACAAGCACTGCTTTCACTGGCAGGTTTTTCTACTTATTTCAAGTGAAAATTAGTTTGAAACAAGTGAAAATGATCTAAAAACAAGTTCATTTTTAGGTGATGAGTCTTATTTAAAGTGGAAAGAGATTAGTTTTGACTAGAAATGAGACATTTTGACAAGAAATAAGACAAATATTCTTGGAAAAATGTAGAGTTTTTGCAGTGTGCTGCTGCTGCTGCTGTTGTCGCCTCAGGACCACGTAGCCACTTTGTGAGGGTCCTAATGCTAATGTGCTAATGCTAACGCCGTGCGCTCTAACTAATCAGCAGCAGACGAAGCGGCGAGCGGCTCAGAGAGGTTAAAGGACCAGACCGCTGCTTCTCTCTGAGCTGCATCATCATCATCATCATCATCACCACAGAGACTCCAGTGTCTGCTCAACAGGAAGTAGATAGGGGGCAAACCGAGGGGGGATTGGACTAGAAAAGTACATGATTATAAATGTCCATTAGCTTTGTAATTTGTTAACAATCTAAGAGAAAAGTTGTTCAAATGTTTCCAGTTTAAGAGGGTATAAAAAGGTGGGGGATTTATATAGCAACATGTTATGAGGGAAGGTAGGCTTTTGGTTTGGATTTTATTTTTAATTTTTCTTTGTATATTGTTGGCTGTGATGTAAGTGTTCTTTGTTTTAAGAAAGGAGCAGCTATTATAAGTTTTCTTCATCCTGCTCCTTTCCAGTCCTAGAATTGGAAATAATAGCCTAAACGAAAAAATGAAAATGAAATTAATATTAAGTATTCACTATCATAACTGCATTTCTTTCTTTTTTTTAAATAATATATCATAACTGCATTTCTGACGTTGACAACAAACCAAACCGTTTGAAAATCAAGTCAAAAACTGATCAAGTTCTGGTTATTTCAGTAGAACCAGAGGCTTAATGCTCTGGAGGGAGCGAGTGGACCGAGCCAAGATGGCGTCCGTGTGGCACCACCGCTGTGTCATTGGGCTGCAGCTTCAGGTGAGTCATCTAGACTTCTTATAGATATCTACTCCAGTGTCTGTTCAACAGGAAGTAGACAGGTGTTAAATACTCTGGTGGAAGGTAGATCGTGAGGGCGAAGCGGTTGCATTATGTAGCCTACATCACAGATATTAAAGATGTAGAAATACTTTAGAGACGTTTTCTGTCAAATAATGAAAAAAAATAAAATAATAATGGAAAGAAATCAAACATCCACTCACCCACAGACTCAGTAATCGTTCCACTCAGAGTTTCAGTCACTTCCTGTTCATCTGGAGGCAGGAAACATAAAAACTTCTTCATAATTACTGAGTGAAGTCTAAAATGTCAGAGGCAGTGTGTTTGCCATTTGCAGTGGGAAGTTGTTTGAAGAGCTCAACATGAAGACAAGAGACTGTTTAAAGGGACAGTTCAACATTTACCATAACCCCTATAGTCATATCAGTATAGGTTCATCACCTTTAATTATCAGTGCATGTTGTTTTGAGATGGGCGGGGCAGAGACGTGAGCTGCTCAGAGCTACACTACGGAGGCTCATTATGGGATTTCTTGGTTTCCCTCATCAAACTCATCAAATACACAATCCAACAACTCCACAACGCTCTGGTGGACAAGTTGTGAGCTGCACATTCACCACGCTATGAGATAATAACACAACGTTACCACACAGAGGGCCGGATTTACTAAGATCCCAGATAGCGGGCGCTATATTGTTTGCACCCGCTAAAATATTGCGAGTTTGGTTAGTGCACGCAAAACAGGTGATCTACTAAGACTATGAGATAATAACACAACGTTACCACACAGAGTTGTTGTAGAGGGAAATTCATGCAAAACCACTGATGCACGTTGCCTTCAGGGACAGTTTTTCATCAACAGTCTCTGTATTTCCCTCTAAAACAACTCTGTGTGGTAACGTTGTGTTATTATCTCATAGCGTGGTGAATGTGCAGCTCACAACTTGTCCACCAGAGCGTTGTGGAGTTGTTGGATTGTGTATAGGGGTTATGGTGAGAGGAGGATCTGACTAAATGTTGAACTGTCCCTTTGAAATACATAAATAACACTATAATTAAGCTCTACATTAAGAATTATGCAACGGTTACATTTTTATAGAACGATACCTGACCTTTGACCCCTGAAATCTACCGAGTAGTAGGCTCACCCTCCATCCATCAGACGTTGTGTCCATGGAAATAGAGACAAACAGACTTAAACACTGAACCTCAGAATCAAACCTGGCATTGCCATGGCAACGGATTAAAACCATGTTTGACTTGATTGTAGTTTGATTCGACGTGTCATAAATAATATAGATCATAAACACACACAGACACACACACACTAATTATCAGTTCATATGTCTGTAGACTTGTGTGTGTGTGTCTCTGTGTGTGTGTGTGTGTGTGTGTGTGTTGGGTTGTTGCCCCTCACTCGTTAATTCCTCCAGATTAGCATATTGATGACAGTCTGGAGAGGAGTGAACATCCTCCACTCAGATTACTGCTGCACACAGCTGAGATCAGCCACGACCCGGACAACATGCTCTGCCTCTGTGTGTGTGTGTGTCTGTGTGTGTGTGTGTGTGTGTGTGTGTGTGTGTGTGTGTGTGCGGTATAGCTACACACTGAGAGACATGGGGGTAGTTGTGCGTTTTATGGAAATTGCCTCCATGCAGGACGCTGCTGTGCTGAGTTGATCTCCGGCTCAGAGGAAACACAATCAGCCGGCGCCGACGGGAGGTCCAACTCCTCTGAAACCGCAAAGCTCTAAATTGGACCAAAAAGGAAATTGGGGGCGAAAGCAAAGCGATAGCAAAGCGCGATGTGGTCAGAAGTAAAACATCGACATCGATTCACTCTGCAGGAAAACAGAGAGAAGAGGAGGAGAGGAGAGAAGAGAAGAGGAGGAGAGGTTTTTATTCTGACAACGAGAAGGAAACAGAAGAGAGAATAAAACATCTGGAAACATCAGAGAATCAGAGAGAGAAGGGACACACACATGAATTTGTAGGCTTCAACTTGTTGAGAGAAGAGTGGCGGGGAAGCTACCTGTCTCTGTTGCCATGGTTACTGTAGAAACAGCCCCTGTGTGTGGTTCAGGATGGAGAGAGACGGAGCTGGTCTAATAGGAACTTCAACGTCAACATCATTTACATTCCACTAATTACATGATAATAATTATATTATGTTATAATGTCAAGAAAACAGCAGAGAAATAATAACGGTCAGTTTCATTGTAATGTCATAAAGGTAATAGATTACACATAATTTTTATATTTTGGGAAAGGCCAGAATTTTCTCAGTGGAAGTGACCGTTACTTCTGGGCTGTTTCTTGACATTATCACGCAGCAGCAGCAGAAATGTGAACATTAACTTCTCACAAGTCGCTGCTACTTCTCATACAGCACTTTACTAATGTTTAATGCTAAAATTAACTTGTGTTTTAATCTGAAATGTAGCTATAACTGCAGCTGTGTTTACTAATTCATGGTGCCTATTCACTGTATTATCCACTGTATTTGTATAATTGCATTTATTGTATCCAGTATATTTTATCCTATTCTAAAGTCTGACCAGGGACAAAGACTGCAAATTAGCTGAAGCTAGACATCTTATATGCATTACATTTTCAATATTGTCCCTGTTAAATAAACATTAAAATAAAGTTTTTTACACTGACGAGTCAAAACAACCTGATGCTTCACTCACAACAGTCAGAGAGTTGAGTGTGAACGATGGAAACTCGCAAGGAAGGACGTCTCTATTCTGACAAGTTGTCTCCGAACCACGTCATAGCTCATTACCCTAAAGTTAACCAAGACTCAACTTCTCATCTGGTGACGCTTTGGAAGCTTTGGAAGTTTTGGAAGTTTTGGAAGTTTTGGAAGTTTGGGAAGCGGCTGACAGCAGTTAATGCTTTGGTTGCTCAGTGTCACCGGGCTTTTTTGACGCTTTTGGTGTGAACGTACAGTCAGGCGTTCATTATCACTAATTGAACTTACAAACAAAACAAACCGGTGGGTGTGTAGACCGGCGACAGGAGCGTCCAAAGAAGAAGAAGATGTTGGCGACCGTTGTGATGGTTAGTTCCAGTAAGTTCACAACGACAGGGTTTGATCTGAGACACTAACTGTGGAAATTCACGCACTACAGAAGTAAGAACATAGGTAGATAGTAAACTACATGACAGTGACAAAGCTTCAGAGTGAGTGAATTAACATATCTTTCATATAGAACTAAATATAAAGATAAATATACATTAATATAAATATAAGGTGTAAATGTCATAGTGTGTTATAAATCACATGTTGACATCACATGTCAGCTTAATTGAGCTATGCTCAAAATTTGATTTGGGCGTCCAATTGGACTTCTGTCCTCGTCCCAGTTTACATGCAACAGAGAAAATCTAATAACTGGCGGTGTCGACCTCCTCAGGCGGCGATATGAGTCGTTCCAGTGGATTAATACGGCCCCCTGTCCTGTTGACTTTTCTGTCCCAGAGTAAAAAACTAAATATAAACAACTTAATAAGATTAATAAATCCTCAACTAAGCCCCCAACCTACCAGACGCCGGTCTGGTTGGGTCCGGTTCGGACGGCTTCTCTGCTCCACTTTGTGCTGTCTCTACTGTTGTGGAGCATGAACACATGAGCATCGTCCAGTTTTAGTCCGA
Source organism: Trachurus japonicus (assembly GCF_045865225.1). Lineage (NCBI taxonomy): Eukaryota > Metazoa > Chordata > Actinopteri > Carangiformes > Carangidae > Trachurus > Trachurus japonicus. Next base: position 1,315,949 of record NC_140926.1, read on the forward strand.
TTAAGGCGAATACATTCTGAAGAAAGTCCAATTCCAATCGCATTATCTGGGCGTCTAATCGGAGTTGGAGGACTCAGATATTAGACTATAACTGACTGATGCATTTACCTGCACTTTAGTTGTCCAGTTGTAGTCAGATTAAGGCCATAATTGGGTTTTTTCCAAGTGTCATGTAAACGTACTGAGTGTGTAGTTCATGTCAGTGAACCACCTTGTTGTGTGTCTTTCTGTGGGTTTGAACCTGTTATCCTGTGATGTTATAACAACCCACTGCTCCACGGTGCCGCCCCGTCATGGCGGCGGCGGTCGGTCAGTTCCTGGTCCATCAGCGGTTATTGATCTGATTGATGTGTTCCTGTGACCTGCAGCTCAGACTCAGGTCTCAGGTGAAGACTCTGACATTTACTGCAGCTCCGCTCTCGCTCACGTTGACATTTCTACTTCAGTCTGTTGGACGGATCAGATGGATCGTCCTCAAACTCTGAGATGAACTTTAATAACCTTCATGTCTCCACCAACTTCTCCTGCTGCAGCACCGTTCACTTCCTGTCCACACGTCTGCAGAGCTCAGGCCACGCCCACTTCTCCTCTACGCCCACATGTCTGTCAAACAAACAAACTCATCTTATGGTCAAACCTAAAAACTGCACTGCAAAAACTCAAAATCTTTCCAAGAATATTTGTCTTATTTCTTGTCAAAATGTCTAATTTCTAGTCAAAACTAATCTCTTTTCGCTTAAAATAAGACTCATCACCTAAAAATTAACTTGTTTTTAGATAATTTTCACTTGTTTCAAACTAATTTTCACTTGAAATAAGTAGAAAAATCTGCCAGTGAAAGCAGGTTTTTTGTGTTTGTAATAAGAAAGAAAAACTTGCTTTCACTGGCAGATTTTTCTACTTATTTCAAGTGAAAATATCCTTGAAAAAAGTAAAAAGTGTCTAAAAACAAGCAACTTTTTATTTGATGAGGCTTATTTTAAGTAAAATGAGAATTGTTTCGACTAAAAATAAGACAAATATTCTTGGTGAGATTTTGAGTTTTTGCAGTGTAACAGGAGCACCTCGGCCGGTAACACTTTACAATAAGGGTCCCTTAATTAACCTTAGTTAGTACATTATTAAGCATTAATATATAAACTAATGTGTTAATTAATGCTGAGTAATGCATACATACAGTAATGATAACCAATTACATTATTCAACTTTTAATTCGTTAACTAACTTTGAGTAGTAAACATTAATCAACTGCTTACTAATATGCTACATTAATTAATGTGTTTCCTAATCCTAAGTAATACATAATAATGATTGTTAATATATCTGTAAACAGTTAATTAATGCTTAATAATGTACTAACTAATGTTAATTAAGGGACCCTTATTGTAAAGTGTTACCGTTTATTTTTTTTTACAGGTCTGTAGCGCCACATTATGTCATATTGTAATAAAAATTTCACCTCATGGGATGGCAACCGTCATTCCGACATCCCACCAGTCCGACATCGACCTCTAATTGTCTAAATGGCAACACTTAATTTTCTATCAAACGTCCCGTCATTCCGACAATTTTTGCCTCCTATTTTTTTCTTTTTTAAACATCCTGCCTTTCCGACAATTCCTTTAATAGCGTGTTTTTTCCCCAAAAAAGATTTTGAACTGGTTGGGTTTAGGCGATGAAGAAAGGAGTTGGTTAAGTTTAGTAAAAAGACGTGGGTATTCCTCTATCAGCATGTCTTAGAGAAGGGTTAGCCTGTTGAGTAACGCACATTTCCTAATATTAAAGCCTTGTCGGAATAGTGGGACGTTCACATGTCGGAATATCGGTATGTCAGAGTGGTGGGATGTCGGAATGACAGCATGTAATTATTACATGTTGCGTTCAAGAATTTTATTACAAAATGTGACAGATTATTACAAAATGCAGCGTTATTACATTGTGAGGTGAAAATCTATTACAATATTAGCTACATAATGCGACGCTACAAGGACGTTAGCATTTAACTCATTGAGTGCCAACCACGTAATTTCTCGTTTTTCGTTCCCATGCGTTGAGTGCCAAAAACGAAATTTTTCGTTTTTTGCTTTTTTTTTAAATTATGAAAATAGACACTTTAATACACATTATATGTAAATTTGGGGACTCTACGACGAGGAGAACTGAAATAGATGACGATCAAAGTCACATGACAGCTCATGATCTGGAAGTTTTTATCATAACTCAGCTTCTGCAAACGGAGTTCTGCATGCAGATGCAGCGCAGCTGCTCCGCTGCTGCTCCGCTCTCACCCGCGAGGCTGCAGCAGCTGGGAGCTGAACCAGGAAGCTCTCAGCCCACTGTCCCGCCCGGTCTTCATCTGGAGCAACACCGTGTCCTCCCCAAAGTCCTCCCGCGGTAAAATCTGATAGTCTCTGGACCAAAGCAGACCGGCACCACCGACCCGTACCACAGAAGGACCGCGACCACCGGCGGGACCGGTGTTCGCGAGCCGCTGTGGCCGGCAGAGCCTCACGTTCCGCGGCGAGAGGCTGTGACACGGCACGGTGCGTCTGTGTTATTGCTGTTTAGTGGCGCCCCCCCCGCCCCCGATGGTGGTTTTGTGAATAGAACAACAATTGTTGTGTATATTTATCTTATACGAGCCCTTTGATCCAGAAATGCGAGTGTCTGAAGAGCGACAGACACAAACAGCGCACCTTTCATAAAAGACGCTCTATCTCCTTTTCTAGAAAAAAAGGAGGGATTTTGGTGAAACCCAGCCATGTTTAGCTTGACTTTTCTCAGGAACGGAGGCACGTAGAAACAAACGGTTTGTGGCCATTTGAAGGATAAAGTTAAACCTTTCAAATGAGCTACAGTATGTGTTGGTGGCAATAATATAGAATACACTATGGCTCTAAAATAAAAAGTCAAATATGGTCTAATTTGCCGGTACACTTGACTAAAACTTTGGAAAGGAGCGCGGCACTCAATGAGTTAAAGGGATAGTATCATTTTTTAAAGTGGGGTTGTATGATCTACAAATAGCCCCTAAGTACTTTAATTGCAGTAGCAGACTCTCTGCACTCCTCCCGTTAGCAACGCCAGCCCATAATAGCCCTGCCCAGAGATTTACAACATAGGCTACAGTGTTGTGAACAGACCCAAAGAAACGGCCTATTTTCACGGCCTAAAAGAGGTTTTACGTGAAAAAAAATACACAGTTCCATTGTTCACTATAATACATTTTTTTCCAGCCATTCAAAGTGCAGGAAAAACACAGTTTTTATTTGGACCTAACCAACTCACGTATCCCTCCGCCCAGGGTTAGCGCCCGCCGATCAGCAGTTGGTTAGGTCCAAATAAAAACTGTGTTTTTCCTGAACTTTGAAGGGCTGGAAAAAATTATATTATAGTGAACGATGGAACTGTGTATTTTTTTCAGGTAAAACCTCTTTTAGGCCGTGAAAATAGGCCGTTTCTTTGGGTCTGTTCACAACACTGTATGTTGTAAATCTCTGGGCAGGGCTATTATGGGCTGGCGTTGCTAACGGGAGGAGTGTAGAGAGTCTTCTACTGCAATTAAAGTACTTAGGGGCTATTTGTAGATCATACAACCCCACTTTTAAAAAACTATCCCTTTAAGTAAATATATAAAATGGGTAACCCATTAATTTACAGGCCACTACTTAACGTGACAATTACTTGATAATGTCAAGAAATAGCCAAGAAAAAACAATTAATTGCGTAGTAATGTCAAAGAAAAAGCCTAGAAATAACGGTCACTTTCATAGTAATGTCATTTTTTTCATCCAGCTGTTTTTCTACAGACGACTGAAACCGTTTTAATGATTCTGCAAAAATAACTGTGATCAGGTGACGACGTCGTTCACCTGCTTGTTTCTTCTTGTTTCACGCCGTCGTCGTCGTCGTCGTACACGCGGCTCTATTAGGAAAAAACATGGACTTATGAATAACCAACAACAACAACAAATAGATGGGAGGAGGAGGAGAGGAAGAGGAGAAAAAAGGGGGGATGAGGAGGGGAGGGGGGGGAGAAACAGAAGGAAGACGGGTGAGGAGCATAATAATAATTGTGTGATTTATCCTCAGTGAACCGGCGCAGTCACAGCATAATTAAACATGAAAAGCTAAATTTATCGTGGTGCGCTCAGCCTCCTCATTAATTTAAAGCTGAGACATTCAGAGGCCTTTTTCTAATCCACCCACTGCTCCTCCTCCTCCTCCTCTTGTTGTTGTCTTCTCCTCCATCCCTCCATCCCTCCATCCATCCATCCCTTCCCATTACGGAGCATTAAAATGTATATTACCCTCAGAGCTCCATCATCATAAACCACAGCAGAGAGAAGGAGAGAGGGAGAGGGAGAGAGTCCGTTAGGCTCATTAAGGATAAGAAAGGCGTCTCATTAAGACGGCGGTGCTGTCATGGCGGCCGTGTCCTGCCTGATCGCCACCTATTTGTTGCCTAATAGCTGCAGCCGCTGCAAACGTTGTGCGATTCATCTCCTATAATGAGACCAAGCAGAGGTGACGCCTCTCCTCTCCCACCCAGAATGCCGAGCTGCCTCCGTCTGCGTCATTAACAATCAAACCCACATCCACTAATTGGCGTGTTTGTGTATTAGTTAGTGTGTTTTTTTACCTCTTCTTTTTCTTTTTCTTGTTTCGCACACGTTTGGTTTTGCAGCCGCAGACACAAACCGACCGACTTGTCACCGGTTTGATTTGTTTATGTGTTCTATTTGTTCTACTCGCTTCCTTAAACTGTAAATCAGAGGAGCAGCGTAGCATGGGGAGCTAATAACCCGCCTTGTACATCTGCCTTCATAAATTATGCAGCAAGCTGTGCTGCAGCTTGTTGTCTGTCAAGGCGCGTTGCTCGCTGCTCGCTGCTGTCAGCGCCCACCGCATCCTCCACACCGCATCCACCGCCACATCCACCAGGCGATGGCGAGCAGAGAGAGAGAGAGAGAAAGAGAGAAGCTGGAGCAGAGTGAAACTGTCAGGATTCACTTTAACTCCTGCAAGAAGAAGGAAAAGAAAAAAGAAAAAGTTCATCTGCACCGGCAATTAAAAAACTTCCTCCTAATGAGCAACTGTTTGCACTTTGCCTCCTCCACTTTGTCACTGCTCCAGTTGAGTCAGTCTTGGTTTTGGGCATGAAGCAAAAAAATAAAAAATAAAAATAACACACATACACATACACATACACATACAGAGCTCACAGACCTGATGCCAATTAAAGGCGAGGAGAAGCTTCATTAACGTTTAGCTGGAACAAAGCAGAGCGATGTGTGATGTTGTAGTTTGAGCTGAGTCACACAACAAACAACTGTTGGTTCGTTAGTTAGTTAGAGACAAAAAGAAAGAAAGTGGAGATGAAGACAAACAACATGTGGCTCCTCTGACCAGAGCTGGTTTGTCCCACGGTCACGACTGACCCTGAAGGTCACATGTCTTCTCTCTGTCATTCTGGATTCTAGCCTCATTTTTTTATTTATTTGTATTCTTCTGAGATGTGACACGTCCTATCAGGCTGTGACCTCATTAAAACACTTGTTTCAGACGTTTCTCAAGACTTCACACACAAGTTTAATATTTTCATATAGATAAACAGGAACTAGTTTGAGTGGCGGAGGGATACGAGGCATCTTTATTTATATAGCACATTCAATACCAAGGGGGCAACTCAATGTGCTTTACATATAAAGACAAATATTTAACAGTAAGAACTGGAAACGAAAGACAAGCAGCATAAAACAGAATAAAAACATAACATTTTAAACATTAAAATAAAACTCAGAATAGTAAAAAATGTAAACATTAAACAAAAAATTAAAAGCAAGGAAAAAGAATTAAAAAAGTACAATAAAAAAAGTGAAAAAGTACATTAATTGTTTTGGAATTATGAGAGTTAAAGTATCGGCACGTTCCTTCTCGAAGTACGATGCAATGTTCAGGTAAAATGGGTCAAGAGAGAACAGCACAGTAGCTAATTTTAGCAGAAATCATCTAAATTTGCAAGCGAATGCGCCATGTCTGTAATTTGTAAAGTAAAAATTCCACCGCAAATTACCGACCGCATTTCGCCAAACACAGACATTTATTGCAGTCCTTTTTCTACTTCTTTCCCAGTTGGAACATGGCGGCTGCGGTGGAAATTATTAGCGACAATTTTGACACCATTTCAGGTGCAAATACAGTCTTGTCTCGGTGCTGGAGACCCAATGGAAGAAACAGCTCAGATGCATAAAAAGAGCGAAATTTTGGAGGTTATTGAGATGGACGACATGCGTAGCAGCATGCGGGAAGGAACATTTAGGGCTTAATACAAACGCACACTGTTCCGATGTCACGTTGCTGCTTTGACATTTTATTTACAGTTGTTTGCACCGCAAGAAACACACGCTTATGACTGTGTTTATATGTGGCCCATTTTAGCTGAAATTTGCGGCCCATTTTAGCTGAAATTCGGGGCCCATTTTAGCTGAAATTCTCCGGCCCATTTTGGCTGAAATTCGCGGCCAATTTTAGCTGAAATTCGCGGCCCATTCTTGCCGAAATTCGCGGCCCATTTTAGCTGAAATTCGCGGCCCATTTTAGCTGAAATTCGTGGCCCATTTTAGCTGAAATTCGTGGCCCATTTTAGCTGAAATTCGTGGCCCATTTTAGCTGAAATTCGCAGCCCATTCTAGCTGAAATTCGCGGCCCATTCTAGCTGAAATTCGCGGCCCATTTTAGCTGAAATTCGCGGCCCATTTTAGCCGAAATTCGCGGCCCATTTTAGCCGAAATTCGCGGCCCATTTTAGCCGAAATTCGCGGCCCATTTTTGCCGAAATTCGCGGCCCATATTAGCTGAAATTCGCGGCCTATTTTAGCTGAAATTCGCGGCCCATTTTAGCTGAAATTCGCGGCCCATTTTAGCTGAAATTCGCGGCCCATATTAGCTGAAATTCGCGGCCCATATTAGCTGAAATTCGCGGCCCATTTTAGCTCGCTGCCTAAGATAAAATGGGCCGGTACCTAAAATGACATTTTTCACAAAAATCAATGTTTCTTTTTAAATTTGACCTTTTTTATTTGAAAGAGCCCGTCAATACATTGTTCATAAGAGTTTTTTTTGGCGATGCAACATGGCCGCCTCGGTTCGTTGCGTCGCCCACTTATGTATTTGTAACGACTTGTAACAACTCATTCTAAGGAACCAGAAAGCTTTCATTTGGATGCAGCTGTGATTCACCTTCAGTCAAATACGGATTTAGGAAAGACATGTTTGATTTTTGATCATAAAAAAACAAATAAGTTACATACTAGGGTTTTAAGGTGATTGGTTGTTAGATGTTAAAGAGCTGAGATCAGTCACATGACCAGTGGTTTATCTGAACAGGGATCGGATGTGATGAAGGTTTCAAGTGTGGATCTTTAGCAGCCTCTGCTCCTCCTCCCTCCTCCTCCTCCTCCTCTCCCTCCCTCCCTCCCCCTCTGATCCTTCAGGTCCTCCCCCGTCCCCCCTCCCCCCTCCTCCTCCTGTCCTCCCCCTCTTTATCTCCGACCACAGTGAAGATGAACAGTTATTACCTCCTCCTCTCTGGGCTGTTTCATTAGACAGACTGCTACCAGGCCCCAGAGACACTCCGGACAAATAACTCCCTCTTCCTCTTCCTCACCCCTCCTCTTCCTCTTCCTCCTCCTCCTCCCTTTCTTTCTTTCTGTGAAGCTGAACCTTTGTATTTTCAGCAACAGGAAACACACCCAGTCTTTATCTGATCACAGATCATTCATCTACACTGCAAAAACTCAAAATCTTTCCAAGAATATTTCTCTTATTTCTTGTCAAAATGTCTCATTATTTCTAGTCAAAACTAATCTCTTTCCACTTAAAATAAGACTCATCACCTAAAAATGAACTTGTTTTTTAGATCATTTTCACTTGTTTCAAACTAATTTTCACTTGAAATAAGTAGAAAAATCTGCCAGTGAAAGCAGGTTTTTTGTGTTTGTAATAAGGAAGAAAAACTTGCTCCACTATCAGATTTTTCTACTTATTTCAAGTGAAAATCTGTTTGAAATAAGTAAAAAGTGTCTAAAAACAAGCTGCTTTTTATGTGATGAGTCTTATTTTAAGTAGAATGAGATTTGTTTTGACTAGAAATAAGACAAATATTCTTAGTAAGATATTGAGTTTTTGCAGTGTAGGCTATAACTGACTTTTCTCTAATCATGTGTATAATTGTCGTATTGATCTCATTGATTCTGTTTAACTGGAGTTTAACGAGGATTAAAAGTTCTTCTCACTTGGTTTTATTAAAACTGACAGAGAGTTACAGTTAGTTACTAAATATAAAGAAGAAGGAGAGTAGAGAGGATTGTTCAGTGTTTGTTCAGTGTTTCACCTGTGGGTTTAGTTCTGTTTGTTCTGCTCCGGTCGTCACCACGGAGACGAAACACCTTCACACTGGTTTCACTTGTGACATCACAGTCCTCAGCTAGCGACCCTCTCTGATTGGCCGGCTGCTAAAAGAGCATCCTCTCCTCTTCTTCCTCCTCTTTCCTCCTTCTCCTCTTCCTCCTCTTTCCTCCTTCTCCTCCTCTTCCTCCTCTTCCTCTTATTTCCTCCTTCTCCTCTTTCCTCCTCCTTCTCTTCCTCCTTCTCTTCCTCCTTCTCTTCCTCCTCTTTTCTCCTTCTCCTCTTCCTCCTGTCACCTCCTCCTCTTCCTCCTTCTCCTCCTCTTTCCTCCTTCTTCTCCTCCTCCTCCTCTTCCTCCTTCTCCTCTTCCTCCTCCTCCTCTTTCCTCCTTCTCCTCCTCGTCCTCCTCTTTCCTTCTTCTTCTCCTCCTCCTCCTCCTCCTCCTCCTCTTTCGTCCTCCTCCTCTTCTTCCTCCTCTTTCCTCTCTCTCCTCTTCCTCCTCCTCCTCCTCCTTCTCCTCCTCCTCCTCCTCTTCCTCCTTCTCCTCCTCCTCTTCCTCCTCTTCTTCCCTCCTTCTCCTCCTCCTTCACCTCTTCCTCCTCCTCCTCTTTCCTCATTCTCCTCCTCCTCTTCCTCCTCTTTCCTCCTCCTTCTCCTCTTCCTCCTCTTTCCTCCTTCTCCTCCTTCTCCTCTTTCCTCCTCCTCCTCTTCCTCGTCTTTCCTCCTCCTCCTCTTCCTCCTCTTTCCTCCTCCTTCTCCTCTTCCTCCTCTTTCCTCCTTCTCCTCTTTCCTCCTCCTCCTCTTCCTCGTCTTTCCTCCTCCTCTTTCCTCCTTCTCCTCCTTCTCCTCCTCCTCTTTCCTCCTGTCAGCTCCTCTTCCTCCTTCTCCTCTTTCCTCCTCCTCCTGTCAGTTCCTCCTCCTCTTCTTCCTCCTCCTCTTTCCTCCTTCTCCTCCTCTTCCTCCTTCTCTTCCTCCTCTTTCCTCCTTCTCCTCCTCTTCCTCCTCTTTCCTCCTTCTCCTCTTCCTCCTCTTTCCTTCTCCTCCTCCTCTTTCCACCTTCTCCTCCTCTTCCTCCTCTTTCCTCCTCCTCCTCCTCTTCCTCCTCTTTCCTCCTCCTCCTCTTCCTCCTCCTCCTCCTCCTCCTCTTCCTCCTCTTCCTCCTCCTCCTCTTTCTCCTTCTCCTTCTTCTTCTCCTCTTCCTCCTTCTCCTCCTCTTCCTCTTCCTCCCCCTCCTTTTCCTCCTCCTCCTCTTCCTCCTCTTCCTCTTTCTTCTCCTCTTCCTCCTCTTTCCTCTTCCTCCTCTTTCCTCCTTCTCCTCCTCCTCCTCTTCCTCCTCTTTCCTCCTTCTCCTCCTCCTCCACCTCCTCCTCTTCTTCCCCTTCCTCCTCCTCCTCCTCTTTCCTCCTCCTCCTCCTCCTCCTCTTTCGTCCTTCTCCTCCTCTTCCTCCTCCTTCTCCTCCTCCTCTTCCTCCTCCTCTTTCGTCCTTCTCCTCCTCTTCCTCCTCCTTCTCCTCTTTCCTCCTCCTCCTCCTCCTCAGTGTTTCGTGCTGTTGCGATGCGTTCAGGGACCAGTTCGTTCGTGTCGACCGTTCTGTTGCCACGGCGCCCAGCACACACACCTACAGAGCTGGGAGCCTCGAACGGCTCGATGGAGTGTGTGTCACGCTGAGAGACATGGAGCACACACACACACACACACACACACACACACACACACAGTGAGGCGTTCAGGTGCTCAGGTTTTCACATATTTACATGTTTTGTTTTGCAAAATGTTTTTTTATCTGTTTCTTACAAACTCTCACCTGAGTAAACAAACACAGGTAAACAACGGTCTCTGGTCGAGGTAAACAAATAAACAAACCCTCGACCTGATCAACATCAACACAATTAACACAAACGTTCATGAATAAAGATTCAGATTCAGATCAACGTCCTCTGAGCTCAGATTCACCTCAAACCGGAGCTCAGCATTCTCCATAGACCCCCATGTTAAAATCACCCACTTTACATCCAATACACATCCAATACATCCAATAATTTACATCCAATAAACATGTTAAAAGCCTGGTGTCAACACGTTTTCTGGTCTCAACCGATAGTTTCTACCCCCGCACACACTCTGAGGGGGTTTAACTCTACTGTTTGACTGTTATTAGGTTAAAATTCTGGCCAATTGACCTATGGCTAAGCCACGCCCCCAAACGCGATGAGCCAATCACAGTGAGCATAGCTAGCCCATACACTGGGACATTCTCTGCTTCCACGTCCGTTGAAATGCATTGCAGTTAGTCAGTTTTCATTCGTTTTTATATGTTTTTTCTTGACATTTTAAGTTTAAAATGGTCAAACGGTGTTCATGGGGTACATGCAACTCCCACACCAAGCCACATCTCAACCCAGAGAAGTGTCTGCTCTGGATAAAGTTATGCAGTAGACCACAACACCAACTAAACCTGGATAAACTTAACAAGGATGTCTACATCTGTTCTAAGTTAAGTCAACAACGTATTTGAGGCAACATATTGTCAGAGATGTTTAGATGTTAGCCAGTATCACAACTAAGCATAAAGTCCGCTAGCTTAATGCTAACGTATAATGTAAAACTCCATAGACAGGCTAACAGAAATTAGCCCGTCGCTATTGGCGTTTCACGGCAACCGACAGCCATAGCAGTGAAGCTAAGTGAAGTTTTGGTGACTTCCAGATGATATTTAATCTTTCTGTCTCCAAAAACCATCAGTTGCCTCCTGTGAAATGTCTCCTACTGTGACAGCTGTTGCCATAGCAACTGTCACCGAATGTTGACTGTTTGTCAACGAGTGAGTGGAGGGGGCGGGGCTTAGCCAGAGGTCAATTAGGTCGCGGAAACGTTGAGTGACAGGTCCGAGCAGCTCCGTGGACAGCTGCTTCGAGGCCAGTGGGCGGGTTCTCGGCCGGCCAATCCAACATGGCGCTGTTCAGGCCGCCATGTTGGAGTCACAACCATAGATATATAAACGTAGATGCCGCGTTCTATATCTGGCAATACGTCAGCGGGGCCGCCATATTGTGCAGGACACAGAACGTCTAAGCCTGTGAATATTCTCATTTCTCCAGGTACAAGAGGCTTCATCAGTTCATGTACGCGTCAGTTGCTACATGAACTGATGAAGCCTCTTGGATGAAGGTGAAACGTCTTCCTAGACAAAATAACCCAGTCCAGTTGCGTTTGATTTAAATTTCTTTGGGGATATCTACAAGTCTACAGCTCTAGGTCACTGAATTGATAGACTACACTACAGTTTGGTCATTTCAAGTTGCTTATAATATTAATTTATATGCGGATCAAGAGTGAGCAAGCGCGAGAGAAACAGCAGATGCACCAGATGCAGATGCAGGTTAGATGTTGATTTTGTATAGGGACTTTGTTGCACCCAAACATTAAGCATATCACCGTGGTGCGTCTTGAAATCCCTCTTTGTCCAAAGCGGGAGATGACAGAAAGAGTCTGAGAAGTGAACTACTTAATTGAAGCTACATTGTTGTGAGTTGGCTCCGGCGTACAGGAAGCTCTGCGCCGTGCTCAGTGTTTCAGCTGCTTCTAGGATCATGTAGTAAATGACGCCTGTGAATAGATTTAATCAGAAACTGGGTTTACAACCATGGTTACAGCGTTTAGAACGTCAGTCCTTTAGAACTTCAGTCCTGCACAAACATGGCAGCCAGCAGACGCATGGTGGCGCTGTTCGGCAGTATGGAACGCGGCATCTACGTTTATATATCTATGGTCACAACAACGACTCCCCAAAACCAATGGGTAACGTCACGGATGCTACGTCCATTCTTTTTACAGTCTATGGTCGACTATGGAGGACGAGAAGTAGAAGAACAGCAACAATTCAAGGCTCTTATAAAACATAAACTAACAGAAATGTGAACCTGATGTTCTTGAATGATAAAATGTTTGTATTATTATGTCAGTTGCTTTTATTATCGCTGCTGCACTAGTTCAAAAAATAAAGGTTAGATAATTGGAGCAGGAGAACGGACCAATGAAAATCCTGGAGTGGATTTTTCTCCAGAGCAGAAACTGGATGAAGACACTGGACTCTGTTGGTGTGTGTGTGTGTGTGTGTGTGTGTGTGTGTGTGTGTGTGTGTGAGTGTGTGTGAGTGTGTGTGACACCTGGGTCTCTCACCGTCCATCTATCCATCCATCCATCCATCCATCCATCCATCCATCCATCCATCCATCCATCCATCCATCCATCCATCCATCTATCGATTCATCCATCCATCTGGCCAACCGCCCATCTATCCATCCATCCATCCATCCATCCATCCATCCGTCCGTCCGTCCGTCCGTCCGTCCGTCCAGCTATCCATCCATCATCCATCCACTTTAAATTAATCTGCAGTTTAATCTGTGAACGTCAGGATCGGATCAGAGTTTCCTGGACATAATAAAAGTGTAACATGGTGCATGAATGTTTATTATGTGTGTGTATTATATTTCTATATTGTGTATTTGTGTGTGTGTGTGTGTGTGTGTGTGTGTGTGTGTGTGTGTGTGTGTCTGTGTGTGTGTGTGTGTGTGACACCTGGGTCTCTCACACAGGTGAACACACCAGTGGATTATTTACGACTTCACCTCCTTGATCCTGTCTGTCTCCATCCATCTGTCTCTTCTGCTGCTTCCTCCTCTGTTTCCTCTCCTCCCTCCCCCCCCCCCCCCCCCTGTGTGTTATCCCTCCATCCTTTTTCATCAAAGGCCACTGCCCCCCCCCTCCCCCTCTCCTCCCCCCCTCCTCCCCCCCTCCCCCTCCTCTTCCTCCTCCCCCTCTTCTTCCCCCCACCTGTGCTGTGCAGTAAGTAATGTGATCGTGTTAACCCCCGCTGTGTGTGTCTATGTGGGTGAGTCATGCTGTGGTTTCGTGTCATCGCCCCCCCCATCCCCCCCTCTCTCTCCCCTCCACACACACACACACACACACACACACACACACACACACACACACACACACACACCCCTCTGCCTGCGGGCCAGTGCTGCCCTATGCACCACAGGTGAGCTGTCAGAGCCGATCTGAGCCGCTGACACACACACACACACACACTGTCCTGCCAGGAGGAGTCTCAGTCTCAGCTGCAGCGTGTGCATGATACACACACATACACACACACACACACACACACACACAGGGACACACACAAACACATATACAGACACACACAGGGGAGACACTCACACCTGCCTGCACAAGTGAAGTGCGCAAACACGACCAGTCAGAAGTTTTAAGTTGCTGCTGTTGTTTAACATCCAGAGAACTGAGTTAAACTGAAGCTGCACACACACACAGACACACAGCTACATACACACACAGACACACACACACACAGCTACACACACACACACATGCACACACACACACACACACACACAGCTACACACACACACACACACACACACACAGCTACACACTCCTGCAGCGCTACACTGTAGTGTAAAACGTCCATGTTGCTGCAGCAGTTTTAATAAACAACCACCTGAACGTGTTCGAGTGGATCAGATCAATACGATCCAGAACTAATCAAACTCATTGATCTTTTATTTTTTTTATACAGAGCAGCAGGAAGTAGCTTATTAGGGCTGCAACTAACGATTATTTTCATTATCGATTAATCTGTCGATTATTTAACCGATTAATCGATTAGTTCATTGGGTCAATAAAATGTTTAAAAAAATGTTATTACATGGCTCTACTGAATGCTGCTCTCTGATTGGTCCATCGCTGCTTTCTACGGTCCGTTATTTCTGTATAATGACCGTCGTCAAGTATAACAGACCGTTGCTATAGGGACGCCACAGTACTTAAACTGATTGATTATCAAAGGCTTCAAATGCACGACCGGGAGGAAGCTCAGTGACCGGACTCGCAGATTCACTAAATGGTGCAGTTATAAATCGATAAAAGTCGTATTTTGATCAACATTATGCTTCAAATTAATTATTTCACTCGCAAACCGTGTAATAAGCAGGATAATGTAGAGTTCGGAGGTTGTTATGGAGAAATAAACCCCGACAGGTTGTATGGAACCCTGACGCGAACCCCTTACTTGAAAAACATCAAACCACCAGACGACATCGTCCTCTAATGTCTTGTTTTGTCCACAAACCAAAGAGAGACTCAGTTTATTGTCATAAAGGAACAAAGAAACCAGAAATATTCACATTGAAGAAGCTGAAATCAGAGAATCTGGACTTTTTTTCTTTAAAAACGACTCAAACTGATTATTAGATTATCAGAATAGTTGACGATTAATTTAATAATCGATTATTGTTCGATTAATGGATTACATAATTGTTGCAGCTCTAACGTAAATATGCAACGTTTTGTTTTAAATATGTGAATGTGACGTATTATAATATATTACATACACGCACATGTCCTGTTGTTGTCGACCTTTGGCTGCAGTGTGTAGTGTGACTGTGTGTGTGTTGTGTTGTGTTGTGTTGTGTAGTTTAGATCCAGATGTTCACAGCTGCTGAGTGATGAACATGTGACCGTCCATCGACCTCCACTTCCTCTCTCCTGAGGCTTAGAGAATAAAAGTCTTTTCCCACATGCAGTCTGTGTGACACCGTGAGTGTGTGTTTGTGCGTTTGTGTGTGTGTGCAGCAGAGAATTATTATTCCTCCTTATCACTCCTCTGATATCCCTCCTCCTCCTCCTCCTAATTCCCTCTCTTTACTTCCTCCTCCCTCCTCCACTCATTTAGCATTAACATATAACTGCTGTAAGCTCTGCCATAAACACAATGGGAGACTTCGCTGCATGTGTGTGTCTGTCTTGTGTGTGTTAGTGTGTGTGTTAGCGTGCTGCTGAGGAAGCCGGCGCCTTTGATCCGATAAAAAGCTCTAATTTGGCCGGTTGAGAGAGTTTACACGGGAGCGTCGGCTGAGCTGCGGCTCCACACGAGGAGGAAATGTTTTGACAATTGGCTTTGTTCAAATTTGGTTTGAGCTTTCTCTCTGCGTTTGCGCGGCCGAGCATTAGATTAACGCCGCGCTGTGTAAATCCTGTGATTGATGTTCTATTTCAAAGTGAAGCAACAACAAACAAGTTTCCGCGGACGGAGCGAGAGCGTTTGAACACAACACAACACCATCATTCATCACCGGCACGTTCACGTCGGCCTTTTACATGAGTGGCACCAACAGCTCCACACTCACTTCTATTACACAGACTTTTCTTTTTTTTTAACTTTTGATTTGATTCAGATTGATTTGAAAGCGTTTGTTTAAGAAGTTCTCAGAAACAGAAACCCAGAAGCAGCAGCAGCAGATCTGATCCCAGAGCAGCAGCAGCAGATCTGATCCCAGAGCAGCTGCAGGAAGCTGAAACCTGCTGAGTCACAGCTCAACACGACTCCATCAAACTGACTCAGTCTGGAGACCGATGAGACTCAACGGTGTCGTCCTATGAGGGGGCGTGGCCTCTGTCAGTCCATTCATTCATCTATTGGTCCATCTATCTATCCATCCATCCATCCATCCATCCGTCTATTGGTCCATTTATCCATCCATCCATCCATCCATCCATCCATCTATCCAACCATCCATCCGTCTATTGGTCCATCCGTCCATTCATCCATCCATCTGATCAACCGTCCATCTGTCTATCTGACAATTCATCCACCCACTCATCCATCCATCCGTCCGTCCATTCATCCATCCATCTGACCAGCTGTCCATTCATCCATCCATCCGTCTATTGGTCCATCCATCTATCTGCCCGTCTGTCCATCCATCCTTCCATCCGTCCATCCATCCATCCATCCATCCATCCATCCATCCGTCCTTGCGTCTATTGGTCTATCCATCCATCCGTCTGTCCATCCGTCCATCTATCTGTCCATCCATCCATCCATCCGTCCATCCATCCATCCATCCATCCGTCCTTGCGTCTATTGGTCTATCCATCCATCCGTCCATCTATCTGTCCATCCATCCATCCATCCATCCGTCCGTCCATTCATCCATCCATCCGTCCATCCACACTGTAAAAAAAAAAGAGCTGTTCCAATGTAAAATCTTTCAGTAACTAATTCCCTAGCTATTGTTAATTTACTCAATTTCTCTGTTCAAGTAATTCTCTCAATTAAAAAATCTTGGTTGGCTCAATTTGATTTGTTTGCTTGCCCAACCATCAGAAGAATTCACTCAATTAAAGTTTATCCATTATCTTATCATACTTTCAATTAGAAATTCTTCATTGGGCATCCCAATGAAAAATAGCTAGGGAATTAGTTTCTATACAATTGTTCATTAAAGCAATCAACATAAAATTCTTAATTGGATGTAAAACTAGACATACTGAATCAACAGAATGAAAGCAGCAATGTTTTTTTAACACAACTTTATTAAAAATGCAAATAGTGCAACTTTGCAGGAACTGGCACCAACTCCAGGATGTCGACCTTAACTCCGTCAGTTGCAGTCTCCACATCAGCTGTCTAAATTAAAGTACATACAAGACTCGTTAAAATCTTTCAAGATATTTATAGCAGAAGTGTTTCCCCCTGATGCCTGAAATGTTGATTTACCTGACATGTCTTCATGATAGTGTAGGTTCTTTGAGAAAGTACTGCAGGCCTTGGATTGCAACCGATCTTCGATGCATGGTAATGTTGTGTTCTGTATAGAAAGAACAATTAGGAAATTGCATCACACAATGTTCAACACTGCATTATTACTTGCACCGATAGGCCACACGTGGGAGATAATATTTACTAACATTAAAATTGTTTCACATTAATAAATCATAAAACAATATACACAGTGGGTCCTGCATATATCATATGAAAAAAAATATTGCTTAAGTTACAGCAGGCGAAAACAGTGAAAACACAAGCGCGTCACAAAGAATTTCCCTCTGTTGTATGTTGATTAGATTAAATTTAATGTAGACCAATCAGTTAGGCTAATTGTGAAACATGAATTTATTGATATGAATGTGATGATTTCTGTACATCCAGAGCCCCGGGGCAGCGCTACTCTTCTGACCTGGAGCCTCACTTTTCATTTAACAAACCATTCAATGAGATCATGAATTAACCAGCTGCTGAGTCCTTGACGACCCTCTACTCTCTGTGGCTGCTCCCCAGGTGGAGCTTCACTTCTCCAAAAACGTGGGAGCAAATTTCCAAACAGGCGTCATTTGGATTACAGTAACTGTCCGCAGATTGGGACTCTAAATGATTTCTTTCTCGCATGAAAAAATATTAAAACTAAGCGTTAGTTTAGCTGATGGCCGGTATCCTCCAGCCAACATTAACATTAGCTAGTCAGTCTGTCAGCTAGCTAATGTTAGCTAACTAGCTAGAATATCAAAGCCAAAGAAATATTAAGACAGTTATTTAACTTGTTCGCTAGGAACACGTCGACCATGATGAGTTAAGATACAACTACCAACAAAGTAGAGTTTATTATTTAGCAACTTGATGTGAATAAACTCACCTTGTCTGGTCTCTGAAGATGCTGCTCCTCGAATGGCACATTTGCACTGGCCTTGTGGACAAGTTTTGACTTCATTCACTTAATTAATCATTTGTCATTGACTGAACGAGTCACTCGTATGAAATGTCACATGACAGCCAGCATCTCTTTGACTGGATTTATGTCTTTTAATTGAGCCAACAGCTAACTGTGGGTGTTCACTGTATTTGAATATGTTAGTTCTTTCAACAATTTCCAAAGAATGATCATTCCAACATAGATTAACAGGTTCAGTCAATTGATACCACGCCAAGAAATTGATTCAGCAATATATTTTTGGTTAGCCCAAAATGTCATTCATTGGGTTTTTTACAGTGCATCTGTCTGTCCGTCCGTCCATTGGTCTGTCCATCCATCCATCCATCCATCCATCCATCCATCCATCCATCCATCCATCCATCCATCCATCCATCCATCCATCCATCCATCCATCCATCTATCTGTCCGTCCGTCCATCCATCCATTGGTCTATCCATCCATCCATCCATCCATCCATCCATTGGTCCATCCACTTTAAATTAATCTGCAGTTTAATCTGTGAACGTCAGGATTGGATCAGAGTTTCCTGGACATAACATGTAACATGAATGAATGAATGTTTATCGTCATATATGTGTGTATCTGTATTTTTATATTGTGTATTTGTGTGTGTGTGTGTGTGTGTGTGTTTTCATTCAGGAGATGAACCTGGTCTGAAGGAGTTCTACAATAGATTTAAATGACTGGAGCTCATTTTATTATTTATGACTTAACGTTATTGATTCATCACATTTTGTCACTCGTGTGACTCCGTACAAACATCCACACTGATATATGCACACACGCACACACACACACACACACACACACACAAATGTAAACACAACATCACAACATCTTTTATTCATATCCACGAGGAAACAATATTTTATCAAGGGTATAATAATAACAATAATAATGACACACACACAACTCAACACAGACACATGGAAATATAATACATCATAGAAACGTATGGAGGAAATAAAACACACACAGATAGACACACACACACTATCAACACTCTCTACCATTCATTAACTATTCCTTTCAGTTAATTAAAGGTTACTCAGATGGAATAAGGCTTATCTGGCAACTCCTGACACACACACACACACACACACACACACACACACACACACACACACACACACACACACACACACACACTGCAGCCATTCACTGCTCTTATCTCAGATCTGCATCACACACACAGATTCTTTGTGTCTTTGTGTTTCCGTCTCTGATACTTCACACACACAGACACACACACAGGTGAGATAAAATGAACCTATCTCCCAGTGTGTGTGTGTGTCTGTATGTGTGTGTGTGTGTGTGTGTGTGTGTGAGGATCAGCGTCACAGGAAGTTGTTTCCATTCAGCTCTCGACTAACGACACGCGAGGAGGAACGCGGTGGTGGCGTTTTACCTTTCGCACACCGACAGTCGCACAACACACCGTTTCCTCTGTGTGTGTGTCTGTGTGTGTGTGTGTGTGTGTTTGTGTGTGTGTATTTAAAGCTGCGGCGACCTCCTGCTGAGTTAAATGAAGGCAGCACACACACACACACACACACACACACACACACACAGACACACACACGCTGTCATTAGCAGCACCATTAGCATAGAGCTCGTTACCGCTGGGCCTGTTAGTGAGACGGAGACGAAGCTGCTGTCTGTCGGTCCGGCTCTGTGTGTGTGTCTGTGTGTGTGTGTGTCTGTGTGTGTGTCTGTGTGTGTCTCTCTGTGTGTCTGTGTGTCCCCATTACAAACAACATGGAGATCAGCTGCACGACCAACAGAGAGGGGGTAGAGTAGAGGTGTTAATGTGGGATATTTCCTTTAGTTTAACAGGAGTGGTGAGAACTGAAGCTGCTGCAGGAGGAGAAGGAGGAGGAGAAAGAGAAGGAAGAAAAGAAGAAGATGGAGGAGAAGGAGGAGGAGAAGGAGAAAGAAGAAGGAGAAGAGGAAGGAGAACAAGAAGATTCTCAACTGGATCAATATTGATTTCACTGTGTGAATCATCAGCTGATCGTTGTCAATGCTCTAGTAGTTAATTGATGATCAGGTGTCAGTGTGTTTGCATCAGTCCAGAGATTCAACAGCTGGATTCAACTGCTGAGTGAATGATGTGTTCAAGGACAGCACGTTAAATTGGTAAAATTGGTACAATTACAATTGGTAAAAGACCATTTATGTACAAAGCGCCTTCAGACTGGAATAATCTTCCTTTAAATTTACGCTCATTGACCTCTTTTCATAGGTTTAAATATTCTGTGTCTTCTTATTTTGAGTTAAATTGCACATGCTTCAGATGATTTAGCCTATATCTTTTTTTTTTTTCTTTACACTGTAATTTTTTAATTTGAATATTATGTTATTATTTTACATTTCTCTTAGTTTATTTAGGCTATTGCTATGGCCATTTGCGGCCATCGAGAGGTTGTGTCCATTTTTGTACTCATTTCTTTTATGTCTGTGCTGATGTCTGCTGTCTTTGTTGTTGTATGTTTGTAGATTGTTGATTGTGTCTTGTCTCTTTTTGGTTTGTAATGTATATTAGGACCCCCTCGAAAACGAGAGGATTCCTCTCAAGGGGTTTATCCTATTAAATAAAATTTCTGAATGAATGAATGAATAAATCTGTGGAATCCATAGACTGTAAAGAGAATGGCCGTAGCACTGTGACGTCTCCCATTGGTTTGGGGGAGTCTGTTTTGTGCCTCTACTATGGGGGTTTGAACTGCGCCGCCCTCTTGGATTTTAGGTGGAGTGTAGGCCTACTTGGCTGAGAACCCGCCCACTGAACTCGAAGCAACCAATTAACGGCCGGTAAACTGTCTGTGAACCTGTCACTCAACGTAATTTATGCGCGAATTTGAAGCCTAAACCGCTAAAACAGTTGTGGTACAAACACAGTGTTCACGGAGGTGGAAACTATCGGTAGAGACCAAAACAATAAAATGTACCAGGCTGTAAATATGTTTTTTTAAGATGTAAAGTCTAAAGGCTGTTTTAACATGGGACTCAATGGAGAGTTGCTCCCTTCTGGTCCCAGCCCCCAGAGGAAGACGGAGAACTGCAGCTTTTTGAATGCGGAAGTGGTCTTCACTTGGAGAACTACAACTCCCCCCTTGGAATCACCTTCAGATGGTTCTTCTCCTCCTCTTCTTCCTCAGATGAACCAGCTCAGACCTCGGAGGTGCCGTTTTGTTTTAGTGTCGTCCACATTGATCGGTCTCTGGCTGAGCTCTTTCTGTGCCGTGTTCGATTCCCTTGTGTGGTGTGTAAGTGTCTATTGTGTAAGTGTGTGTTGTATGTGTCACATGCAGCTCTTAGCTCTGAAGCCTAAACGCTCTGACAGCTTCAAAATGTTCCAGCTCGTCTTTATTTTACCTGGACGAATTAATGTAAACGTCTTTAAACATCTGTAAAAGTGCATTATAAATAAAATTCATCATTATTATTATTAAAGCTGCAGCCTCCATCTTTCCTCACAGTCGACTGGAGGCGGCGGTGCTCCACCATGTTTATTTATCTTCTTAGTCAGAAACCTGTTTAAAAGTGTCCCAATGTCCCCTAAGAATGTAAAAAACTGTTACACTAAAATACAGTGATTCCTTATGATCTGATACTGAATCAATTATTTGGAGCTTTCATCAATATCTGATCAATAGTTTAGGACAGTGAAGTCCTCTGTCTGAGCCGCCTCAGTCCAGTAAAAACCAGGAGCTGCAGCTCGTCTCCTCTCTGACATTTTACTGTGCCAGTGAACTCCTTGTGACCTTCGACCTCACGTCACTTCTCCTTTAACTCAGAGGACCGAACGGCCTCAGGTCTGAGTCCACGGGGAGAAAAGCAGCTGGAGGAAGCAAGAACACTTCACCTGTAGGTTAGTTCACCTGTCAGCAGAGCAGGAAGTGGACCGACTGAAGCCCCGCCCCCTCTGAGCTAGAGTCAAACCAATCCAAACCAACCAGACCAAACCAACCAAATCAAAACCAACCAGACCAGACCAATCCAAACCAGACCAAATTAAACCAAACCAAACCAATCCAATCCAATCCAAACCGAACCAACCAGACCAAATTAAACCAAACCAAACCAAACCAGACCAAACCAATCCAAACCAGACCAAACCAAACCAGACCAAACCAACCAGACCAAATTAAACCAAACCAAACCAATCCAAACCAAACCAATCCAAACCAGACCAAACCAAACCAGACCAAACCAACCAGACCAAATTAAACCAATCCAAACCAGACCAAAAAAAACCAACCAAACCAAACCAACCAACCAGACCAAACTAATCCAATCCAGACCAAACAAACGCAACCAAACAAACCAGACTAGACCAGAGCAGACCAGACCAGACCAAACCAAACCAGACCAAACCAAACCAGACCAGACCAGACCAGACCAGACCAGACCAGACCAGACCAAACCAACCCAGACCAAACCAAACCAAACCAACCAAACCAAACCAAACCAAACCAAACCAACCAACCCAGACCAAACCAAACCAAACCAACCAAACCAAACCAACCAAACCAAACCAAACCAAACCAAACCAAACCAAACCAAACCAAACCAAACCAAACCAACCCAACCCAAACCAAACCAAACCAGACCAGACCAGACCAGACCAGACCAGACCAAACCAAACCAAACCAAACCAAACCAAACCAACCAAACCAGACCAAACCACACCAAACCAAACCAAACCAACCAAACCAGACCAAACCACACCAAACCAAACCAAACCAAACCAAACCAACCAAACCAAACCAAAGCAAACCAACCCAATCCAGACCAGACCAACCCTCTCCCTCTTGACGCTCTGAGTAAAAACAGAAAACTAGTTAAACATAAACAAACTGTTGAGCTGCAGAAACTGAATCTGATGAAGCAAAAACTTCCTTTTATCCTGTAATTAAAGAGATTTCATTAAATCAGGGTGGCTCAGCCGCGGCTGCTAATGATCCCGTGTCGAGGGATTTTATGAGGCGAACAGGTGAAGGCGGCAAATACCAAAATATTAAACCAGTGAAGAGGAAAAAGAAAACAAAGAGCAACACATTTATTCACAGGATGTGATTCAATTTGCATGTTGATTCTAAAAGTGATTACTCCCCCGGCTCACGAGTCAGGAGGAGTTTCAGCTTAGAGACTCTGACACTCTCCAATAAAGAAGTTCAATTACTGGTCCCAGCGGCGCGCACACACACACACACACACACACACACACACACACACACACACACACACACACACACACACACACTGTACAATGGCTGCAACACCACCAGGTTTAGTAGAAATTAACCTGATGTCGCATAATATCTGTGGACGTTACAATTTACAGTCTAGATGACCCCTAAACGCCTCAAGAGCAGGCGATCAATGGATGCTATGATTTACAGATGTTCCCTAAACACCTCATATGCATAATAGTTGCAAACATTACAATTTACAGACATAACCACAAGCAGGCTATCAATGGATGCTATGATTTACAGATGTTTCTTAAACACCTCAAATTTTGGATGATACAATTTACAGATGATCCCTAAACGCCTCATGAGCAGGCGATCAATGGACGCTACAATTTACAGAAGTTTCCTAAACACCTCATATAGATAATAGTTGTGGACATTACAATTTACAGATGACCCCTAAACGCCTCACAAGCAGGCTATTAATGGATGCTACAATTTACAGATGTTTCCTAAACACCTCATATGCATAATATTTGTGGACGTTACAATTTACATATGACCATTAAATGCCTCACAAGCAGGCCATGATTAACCGATGTTTCCTAAACACCTCATGTGCAAAATATTTGTGGATGTTACAATTTACAGACATACTCTAAATGCCTCATGAGCAGGTTATCAATGGACGCTACGATTTACAGATGTTTCTTAAACACCTCAAATTTTGGACATTACAATTCACAGAGGATGCATAGCCTACTATTTGTGCATGTTACAATTAACAGATGACCCCTAAACGCCTCACGAGCAGACTATGAACGGATGCTACAATTTACAGATGTTTCCTGAACACCTCATATGCAAAATATTTGTGGACGTTACAATTTACAGATGACATCTAAACGCCTCATAGGCACTATAGTTGTGGACGTGTGTTCATGTGTGGATCGAAGCGTTTGATTGACAGATGACAGATGACATCATCATACCCATGACATCATGATGACATCAGAGCAGTAACTTCCTGTGTGTGTGAACACTTCAGGTTCCTCCGTAACTCTGAGCGTCTGGCGCATTGAATTAAAAGCTGCTCTTCTATCAGATCAGTCGGCCAGACCGCTTCATCTCCCTACCTGTAACCAGGGCCACCGTGTGTGTGTGTGTGTGTGTGTGTGTGTGTGTGTGTCAGCTGATCACATTAGCGCTAAGCGGCCCACGCCGCCGGGCTCTGACCTCATTGATCACAGTCAGACGCTGTCAGCGCTCATTTAGCTTCCTGACGTCTAACTAACGTCCTTTAGCAGCCCAACAACATGCAGGTAGACAGACGGTGTGTGTGTGTGTGTGTCTGTGTGTGTGTGTGTGTGTGTGTGTGTGTGTCTTTGTGTATCTGTGTGTGTGTGTGTGTCTGAAAGAGAGATCATTTCCTCCTCGGCTCAGTTTAAATAATGTGAATCAAACACCGAGGAGATGAATCGTGTGTCAGCATCAAAGTTTCTCCACATATTTCACCTGAGCACTGACACACACACACACACACACACACACACACAACTAGAACCAGAACCAGAACTAGAGTGTGTGTGTGTGTGTGTGTGTGATCAGCGTAGGAGAAAATTGAGCCGGTGGTGCGGTGCGTTCAGGGGAAAATGGAAATGACGACAGCGTTTCGATAAGATTATCAATGTGTTGATGTAATTATGAAGAAACAAAAGGTGTCTGTGTGGGAGGGGGGAGGAGGATGGGGGGGGGTCTCAGGAGGAAACGACACAACACATGATTATTATTATTATCATCATCAGTGTTGAAATGAAGGTGAAGCTGCAGCGGGAAGTGATTGAATATTGACGAGAAACGATAAAAACAAAGTTTTACTGAAGGGAACAAATTCTACAGGAGATGAAACACCAGGAAGTGGTCAGAGGTCATGTGACCCTAGAGCTGCTCTGATTGGCTGATACAGTGAACTGGTCCAGGATAGATAGATAGATAGATAGATAGATAGATTTACTTTATTAATCCCGAAGGAAATTCAGGTGTGGTCAACTGCTCACAGAGAATCAGTCACACACACATACGATAAAAACAGGTTATAAATATCTAAAAAAATAATTATAATAACAATAAATAAAAACTGGAGGTTAGACTGGCTTGAGGACAAGACAAAACCACACACAACAGCAGAAACAGAAACAAGAAGGACAGAAGTGTTCCAGCACTTCTGCCTTTGGATTTCCCCCCACACCGCTTCTTCTGCTACTCCTACTACTACTCCCCCTCCCGCCTCTTCCTCCCACTCAAGGAGTTGTGCAGCCTGATGGCTCGGGGGACAAATGACTTTGCGTATCTTGTGGTTGAACAGTTCAGTGACCGCAGTCTGTTGCTGATGGTGCTCCTCTGCTGGTTAAAGGCAGAGCTCAGTGGATGGTCGGCATTGTTCATGATTGCCCTGAGTCTGGTCAGTGTCCTCTGCTCCGTCACCTCCTCAACAGAGTCCAGCTTCAGGCCCACCACTGAGCCTGCCTTCTTGATGAGCTTGTTCAGCCTCTGTATGTTCCTCTTGCTGCCACTGCCGCCCCAGCAGGACACGGCATAGAACAACACACTAGCCACTACAGAGTTATAAAACATCTGTAGGAGCTTAGTGCAGATGTTAAAGGATGCCAGCCTCCGCAAGAAATAGAGCCTGCTCTGGCCCTTCTTGTAGAGGTGATCAATGTTCTGAGTCCAGTCCAGTTTATTGTCCAGTATGAGTCCGAGGTATTTGTAGCAGGGCACTATCTCAACCTCCTCACCCTCGATGCAGACAGGGAGCGGGGCGGGGGGCTGGCGCCTGAAGTCCAGCACAATCTCCTTTGTTTTGGTGGTGTTCAGGAGCAGCTGGTTCTTCTGGCACCACCCCACAAATTCGCTCACCAGTTCCCTGTATTCCCCCTCCTCATTCTCCCTGATGCAAGCTACAACTGCTGTATCGTCCGAGAACTTCTGCATGTGACAGAGCTCAGAGTTGTGTTGGAAATCAGCGGTGTACAAGGTGAAGAGGATGGGGGACAGCACGGTCCCCTGCGGAGCTCCAGTGCTGCTGGTGATGGTGCTGGAAATACTGCTGCCGATCCTAACAAATTGTGGTCTGTTGGTCAGGTAGTCAGTTATCCAGGAGATGATCAATCATTGATAAACCATTTCACAAAAACCAGTTTCAGTTCAGTTAAAGCAGAAGTAAGTGATATATTTGTGTTAATATAAGTCTTAAATAGTTGTATCTTCCGACAGCAATCACTTCTATAGAGTGTTTGGTCTGAAACACGGGTCTGTCAGTCACTCTGCTCTGCTCTGAGCCCAGGAGAAAACTTTCCTTGTATCCTACAACCTTTATCCAATGAGGAGAGAGAACGGCATGCAGGGCTGTGTGTGCAGCCAAGGGACGCCGTGAATGTGGTGACGTAGGGACGAGGACTGTTATGGTGCGTTCAAGGCAACCCGTAACTGGTGTTTTTCCGTCCTGTGAAGTGGTACCAGTTCGATCTGGTACGAGTTCACGGGTCAGAAGTTACGAGTGGCCGTTATAGTGACTTTCACAGGTAAAACAGGTCGGAGAAACACGAGTGGGTTGCCTGGAACGCTACAAAGTCGTAAGTTGTGACTTGAAGCTGTAATTTACGATTTCAAAAGCCTGCCTGGAACGCAGCATTAGCGAAAACGACCGGATCGCTTACTTCTGCTTTAAGTAAATAAAAAACACACACAAGGCACCAGCTGTGATCACATGTATGTGTTGAAACTAGAATATACAGATGTCCCCTAAACACCTCACACACAGGCTGACACACCGAATACTATCATTTACAGATGTTCCTAAACGCCCCGCCTGCAGCAGACTGTTAGAAGATGCCTCACAATGCAGACTTTAGATTCAGACGTTTCGACGGAGTTACTCATGTTTATCTGTTGTTTTATTTTATAACTTTATCCACATGTTTCTCTCTTCCTTCACTTCCAGCTCTGTTATGATGTGATGTAATGAATCTAAACTTTATTGCAGTGATCTCTGCTCAGTCTTAGCGTGTATTCAGTTCTGAAACAGGAAGCGTTTCACTTTTAAATCCAGGTTAAAAACGTTCCTTATTTCACGTGCTTATAGCTGAGCTCTTTTTAACAACTTTAAACTTTATCTATTTTCTTTTATTCTACTTTTTATCCTTGTTTGCTCCTCCTTTTAACTCTGTGTTTAAAAAAAAAATGTTTGTTTTTATGCTGTTTTATGTTTTGTCTTAATGCAAAGCACATTGAGTTGCCTTGTTATGAAATGCGCTGTATAAATAAATATGCCTATAGCCTAGAAATAACGGTCAGTTTTAATGTCATGTTTTTCACAAAGGTAAAAGATTCCACATGATTTTCATGCTGTGAATTTATGCTGTGAACCAAGTCCTTGGAATTGATGGTTATTTCTAGGTGATTTCTAGACATTATGGCGCAATTAACTGTTATTTCTAGACGTTATGGCGCAATTAACTGTTATTTCTAGACGTTATGGCGCAATTAACTGTTATTTCTAGACGTTATGGCGCAATTAACTGTTATTTCTTGGCTATTTCTTGACGTAATCATGTAATTATCGGCCTGTAAATTAAAGAGTTACATAAAAATGCAGCAATTGCATCAGTCTTATCCTCGTGAATCAGAACAAAACCAACGAGCCACAGACTGTCCCTTTAAATCCTCTACAACCGAAACACAAACACCTGATGTAGTGATGAGTCTGTCACATCCTGTCAGTGGGAGGTGTGATGCTGCAGGTGAACGAAGCAACTAAATACAGCCTCACACACACACACACACACACACACACCTACACACACACACACACACACACACACACACACACACACACACACACACACACACACACACACACACACAGACACACACACCGACATGTACGCTGGTTGAAGAATTTAATCGCTCCAGTAAATCAGTTATTTCAACGACAGCGGCTCAGTGTGAGGAGCAACTGGAGCTTTAGATTGAGTTAGGTATGCTTCAACACACACACACATCCACACATCCACACACACATCTACACACACACATCCACACACACACCTACACACACACGTCAAACACCTGTCCGGGTCATAACACCTGTTTGCTCGGTACAGTCAGACGCTGGAGGCTCAACAACACGACGACGTGTTCATTGTTTCACGCCGTGTCGCCCGTCGTCCTTCACATCACACACACACACTGACACACACACACACACACACACACACACACACACACACACACACACACAGATAAACACACACACACACACACACAGAGCTGCAGTGAGCCGGTGTGTATGAGCTCTGACAGGTGAACTGGATCGCTTCAGACTTCAGACGCTGCAGCGCTAAAATAAAAATCAGCTCCAATTGTTTTATTTCTGTTACATTAAATTTTTACTCTGATTACACACAAATAAACAACGCACACTAACACGCTTCAGCTGTAAATGTAAAATGAAAGTGTTTTCAGCTCAATAAAGATACCGTATATCTAAATAATCTACACATTTTTTTTTAAATAAGAAGTTTTAATCTTTTTTTTGGTTACACTGCAAAAACTCAAAATCTTTCCAAGAATATTTGTCTCATTTCTTGTCAAAATGTCTCATTTCTAGTCAAAACTAATCTCTTTCCACTTAAAATAAGACTCATCGCCTAAAAATTAACTTGTTTTTAGATCATTTTCACTTGTTTCAAACACATTTTCACTTGAAATAAGTAGAAACGTTTTTTGTGTTTGTAATAAGAAAGAAAAACTTGCTCCACTATCAGATTTTTCTACTTATTTCAAGTGAAAATCTGCTTGAAAGAAGTAAAAAGTGTCTAAAAACAAGCTGCTTTTAATGTGATGAGTCTTATTTTAAGTAGAATGAGATTTGTTTTGACTAGAAATAAGACAAATATTCTTGGTAAGAGTTTGAGTTTTTGCCGTGCAGCGTCCTATGTTCTTATTGTGTTTTTGTTCATATTTCCATGTTGTGAGTTTGACTGTGTGTCGTTGTGTTTCCATTTAACAGAGACAAACTAACTAACTGACTGTGGATCAGTTTTAACTTCTAATAATAAACTTAGTTTATTGTCTCTGTTCAGTTATTTTTACCGTGTCGTGTTCAGTGTGGATGAACTCGGTGTTGTGAAGTTGTTGTGAACAGAAACACAACCGTCTCCATGTGGACGTGATAATTAAACGTCTCATCTCAACTATTTTTAAAAAATATAAAAAAAAACTCGTCTCATTATCATTTAAAAGTTTGGTCCTGTGGTGTTTTTTTATCTCCATGGTAACGGGAAGTTTCTACACATCTTCTCTCCTCCGTCACTGAACTTTCTGATCCTCCGACTCTGCTTTCTTTATTTACTCCTCTTCTCCCTCTTCATCTTCATTTATTAATTTATTTATTACTGGTAACAGGTGTTTAGTGTTTTGACTCTGTATCTGAGGTGATAGATAGTGATAGATAGATGATAGTTAAAGGGATAGTTCAACATTTTGTCAAATTGTCCCATTGCCATAATCCCTATAGTCATAGCAGTAGGTTTGTTACCTTTAATTGTCGGTGCAAGCTGTTTTTAGAACGGCGGAGCAGAGCCGTGAGCTGCTCAGAGCTACGCTACGGAGGCTCATTATGGGATTTCTTGGTTTCCCTCATCAAACTCATCAAATACACAATCCAACAACTCCACAACGCTCTGGTGGACAAGTTGTGAGCTGCACATTCACCACGCTATGAGATAATAACACAACGTTACCACACAGAGTTGTTTTAGAGGTAAATTCATGCAAAACCGCTGATGCGTGTTGCCTTCAGGGACAGTTTTTCATCAACAGTCTCTGTATTTACGTTGAGAACTCAAACTGAGCCAAGGAAAGAGGCGGAGCCTATAAACAGTCTGTGGGCGGAGCTACACATTTATTCAGAAGAAGGTGAATGGGAGCTGATTAACACAGACCTGTACTTGTCCTCACACACACACACACACACACACACACACACATTAATGCGCTGACACGTGCTGCTACACGCTGCGTTAACGCCTCAGCAGCTGGAAACAGGAGGATGGAAAACGTTCTGGAAGAGTGAGCTTCAACAGAAAATAGAGAGGCCATGAATATTTCCAACTGCTTTGAATATGAATACACACACAGACACACACACACACACACACACACACACACACACACACACACACACACACACACACAGACACACACACACTGAGCCGTCTCCCTCTGCAGACATGTTGAGTTTTCTTCATCGACTCCTCATTGATCTGCAGCTCTGTGATGGAGGGACCGAGTCCACAGCTGCTTCCTCTCTCACTCCGTCCTGCAGCCTCATGATGTTGTTGCTCTGGACTGACCACAAACCAACAAACACACACACAAACCAACAAACCAACAAACAAAACAAACCAAAACACCTTCACACAAACACCTGCAGCTCTTCTTCTTAAAGTTCTGATCCAACACATCTGTGTCGTTATCATGGTCGTCAGGTCTCAGCGACTGCCCCATCTCTGTTCATATGAGAGGTTTGTTTACTATCGTCACTGCCGCCCCTCCCACAGACCACGCAGATTCGCTAGGGCACCGCCAATCAGAATGGACATAGCTAGCACACAGCCAATCAGAGTATCCGATAGCTCTAATCCTCTGATGACCGACGGTGTTCCACTAACAGTCACGAGGGACCGAGGTGAAGTGACGATTTGTGGCGGTTAGCGGCACTGAAGTCAAACTCACTCACCCATAAAAGACGTGCTACCCAAACTGCCAAGTGGTCACTGACATCTTGGCGAAACGGTTTGCGAAACGTGTGAAGCACTTTGTAATTTAATTTTGATAAGTGCAATAGAAAAAAAGTTTATTAGGGCCACGGGCAATCGCACCGGGCACTGGTCCCAACAGCTATGAAATAGCTGTAGGGACCAGTGCCCGGGCGAAGCCCGGGCACTACTGTTATTGTGTGGATTTTTTCCTAGTTAGTGTGAATGCAAAAGGCATTCACACTATTGTTATTCAAATCTTTATTCTCTTTTTTTATTCTTACTACTTTCCTCCCTTTTACGGTCTTTAACTAGTCCTTCATACTTTGTGCGATTTCAACAATTCATATATCAAAACGTGCAGCTTTTTTTGAACTTTATCGGCATTACTTTTCTCTTTTTAACTATTTATACTTTTTAAAATATTTAACTTTTTCTGCAAATTTTTTCCCATAGGAATGCATTGAAAATGTCTTCAAACTTTTAAAATCTTCTTACTACTTTGAACCTCTAAAACTTCAGCATACTTTCTCCCACAGACTCCATTTGTCTTTTAAATTGTAGACAAACTTTTAATCTATTCACATATTACTCAGCTTATTAATATCTTCAACAGTTTCTGATATGTGGCCGTTTTAAAATCATTAAAATTTTCGACAAAATCCAACTTTATAATGGTTGTGTATTGCGCTTAACGAGCAGGGCTTAGAGTGAGTGACATCATCGTTAGAGTGGGAGGGATCGAAAAAACATCCTGGATTTTTTCTGGATAAATTGCCAGCACGGCCACAAATTAAACTCTAGACACATGATTTCCTCACCGGTTTGTAGCCACACTTGTCGTGTCTCATCTGATGTGCTCAAAACAGCAGACAGACTTACAGAATTGTCTCAATGAGCCTAATTGTCCAGCTAGACCCGCTCCAGTGGCTCATCCACTTCAATATAAAAGTAGGAGCTGATTTTTTTAGAAAAGCAGAAATGCCCCCCTTTTCTACCTTGCGATTCTGAGAAAAGTTTTTGCCCTACAAACATTTAATGCACATCAATGTGCTCAGGAGGGTCTCCTTGCCCAGTAGTCATGGCCACATTCTGATAAGAGTTACGGTTCTCTTTTTCTGGGCTGTTTTCGGAAGCTGCACAGAGCTCAAATCTCTCTGCTCTGCTCTGCTCTGTGTGCAGTTGGTCCAGCTGTAGCGGCCAGCTCGTTATCATGTCTATTAATAGAACAGGTCAGGTGCAGCCTGGCCGCTCGTTAAGATGTTTTTAAACACAGCCCCACACACACACATGATAAACCAGACTGACAGAGGATGTCCACGCACAAACACAGGCATCACACTCACACAGACAGACACACACAGACGCTCACACACAGTCACACATGCACACATACACAAACAGACAAACAGACACAACACAACACTGTTCCACACAGTAAAATGTAAGCATGGTAGTCGCCATGGTAACTTCTGAGGGCAGGCTGCCACGCAGGTGTAATCAATCAGATCATTAGGGAGAGAGGAGTTCTGTGGCGCTTATCAACAGTTTTACTTTCTGCACATGTACACACAGACAGAGAGACCGCCAGACTCACACACCCAGACACACACACAGGTTTTCAGCTCAAATTCATCAGCCTCTCAATTACTTTATACTTTTGATGTAAACATCTCCAACAATTTATATTTTTCTCATGAATTTAAGTTCAGACGTTTAGTCTTTCCAACTCTATTAATAGTAGTACAATTACAGGTGGAGCCTGGGATATAGGATGCAGCTTTTAACATGTGTCAAATCTATCTATCTATCTATCTATCTATCTATCTATCTATCTATCTATCTATCTATCTATCTATCTATCTATCTATCTATCTATCTATCTATCTATCTATCTATCTCTTCAAACCCTTTGTCTCTTTTTTCACTTTTTCTTTCCTTCTTTTACTCCTTCATTTGTATTTTACATAACTTATTTCTATATTTCCCTCTCCATCCATCCATCCATCCATCTACTTCGTTCTATCTATCATCCCCCTCTCTCTTTTTCTTCTTTCTTTCTTTCTTTCTTCTACCCCATTTATTTTTACTTCTATGTTTCTTTCTACTCCTTTTCTCTTTCTTTGTTTCTACCCCATTTCTTTCTTTCTACCGCTCTCCGTATATCTCTCTCTTTCATTTATCCACCCCAATTTCTTTCCTTCTTTCTTAGTACCCCTCTGTCTCTTTCATTCATTCTCTATTCTCTTTATCTTCTATCTTTCTGTTTTTCTTTCCTTTGTCTTTCTCTATCTACCCTTCTCTCTGTGTCTTTTTCTTTCTTTCTGTTCTTTCTTTCTTTCTTTCTTTCTCCATCTACCCTTCCCGTTTTCTTTCTTTCCTTCTGTCCTTTTCTTTTTTCTCTCTTGTTCCAATCTTTTTCTTTCTTTCTTTCTTTCTTTCTACTCCTTTTCTCTTTCTTTGTTTCTACCCCATTTCTTTCTTTCTTTCTTTCTTTCTTTCTTTCTTTCTTTCTTTCTTTCTTTCTTTCTTTCTTTCTTTCTTTCTTTCTTTCTTTCTACCGCTCTCTGTATATCTCTCTCTTTCATTTATCCACCCCAATTTCTTTACTTCTTTCTTACTACCCCTCTGTCTCTTTCATTCATTCTCTATTCTCTTTATCTTCTATTATTCTGTTTTTCTTACCTTTTTCTTTCTCTATCTACCCTTCTCTCTGTGTCTTTTTCTTTCTTTCTGTCCTTTTGTTCTTTCTTTCTTTCTTTCTCCATCTACCCTTCCGATTTTCTTTCTTTCCTTCTGTCCTTTTCTTTTTTCTTTCTTTCTTTCTTTCTTTCTTTCTTTCTTTCTTTCTTTCTTTCTTTCTTCAGCTCATTTAGCATTGTTTCAACAATTTCTTCAGCTCATTCAGCATTGCGTACAGCATTCACACCATTTCCATTCTTGGAAATGTTTTTTCTAGTTTTTATTATTTTTCATCTTCCGGCCAGATTTCGATTCGCTACTAGTCCTGCAACTCGAAGAGTTGCAGGACATATTATATATCAAAACGTGCGTCCTGATCGGGATCGCTGTGCTATTACTTTTCTCAACAGTTTACGAATTTTTCGCGACGTAGTCGCGAAAACCTGCGCAAAAATTTTGCATGTAAGTCAATGGGACGGGCGAAAAAAAAAGAGCGAAAAAGACCAATCATTGGAGTTTAACAAAAGTCTACTGCTCAGGCATACTTTCACCTAGAGACTCCATTTAAACTTTAAACAGTAGACACAAGTCTTGTGTATTGTCGTATTACTCCACGTTTTGATAGGTCATATAGTTTTTGATCAATCCCTGATCAATGACCATGATCATTTTTGGAGAAATTATGAGTTTATAATGGGTGTGTATTGCATGGAATGTTCGTGTCAGAGTGCGTGACATCATCGGTTAGAGTGGGAGAGAGTGAAGAAACATTCTGTATTTTTTCTGGATAAATTGCCACCACGGCCACAATTTACACTCTACAGACATAATTTTTTCAGAATTTGTAAGACAAACTTGTTATCTCTCATGTCATGTGC
Organism: Trachurus japonicus; assembly: GCF_045865225.1. Taxonomy (NCBI): domain Eukaryota; kingdom Metazoa; phylum Chordata; class Actinopteri; order Carangiformes; family Carangidae; genus Trachurus; species Trachurus japonicus. The sequence continues at coordinate 1,350,520 of NC_140926.1, forward strand.
TCAAAATATCAGAGAGACTTACAGAACTTACAGAATCAGCCTCTGAGTGCGGCCACGTCTGTCTCTGCTCCTCATTGAGTCCAATACAAATATTTTCTGAGAGGAGCAGAACGGCCTGATGTTTTAAAACTGCCAGCGTCGCCAAAATATTTACTGTAGAAACACCAAATCGTACCGAAATTTTCAGTAAGTCCTTAGAGCAACGTTGATCTGTGTTTTGTTCTGATAGGAGTTACCGTTTTGTCATGCTAAGCCTAATTGTGAGGCCGGTTTAGAGGCAGAAAATGGCTCTTTTTCTCCACGTTTCTGTCTGTCTCAGCCTGCGGGGGCCCCTATCGCCGTGGTAACCTCTTTGATCCTCAGGCCAGGGCTCGTTAACTTCATAAACAATCCACCTGGCGCTCGTTTAAATGTTTATAAACACAGACACAGCTAAATCAGACTGACACAGGATGCAGCTACTAACTAACTATGTGACAAGTCAGTCACACACACACACACAGACTCTAGAGCCAGCTTCATGTGATTACAGTTACACACACACACACATACACACACACACACACACACACACACACACACACACACACACACACAGTTAACCTAATGTGGTTACAGCTCCTCCATATCAGTGCTTATAGAAAGATGATCATGTGTCTGTCTGATCAGCTCTGTCTTGACCTTAAGATCGTGGGTTTGATTCCCATGTTGACAGAGATGGCACAACCCGCAGTAGCTCCCGTGGCCCATTCAAAATTTCCCGAGAGGAAATTTTCTAGTTGTTTATTATTATTATGAACAAGTGAACAGAGACCAGCTCTTCAGCCGGGACTGGGTTCACTGGTTCGGTCCAGAGTCTGAAACGAGCCCTGCTACGATTCCAACCAGATGCAAAATCCAAGCGCCTTTTCTGGATTCAACAGGATTCAGTCGTTGTTAGAAAATGATCAGGAGGTTGTACAAGTGACGTAAACACGCCTGTGTGACTGGAAATACCAAACTAAAAGTGCAGTGTGACCTCCATTGTTACTTTTTATGCAAGATCCTGCTGATCAATGATCAGCGACTGTGGGAAACACGTGCTTTTGTTTACAAAGTTGGTCCACAACGTGAATATGAAATTGGCCGTTAGCTGACTGATGACACTGTTAGCCGACTGCTAAGCTACTGTTGTTCTCTCTGTTCACTCCTTTTCTTGAAGCCTAAAATGTAAAGTAAGTTATCAATAAATACCTTCAATACAGGACCTGATACTGATCCTGGATCAGACTGGTTCTGACTGGGTGACTGAACTCACAGTGAGTGAACTGCTTTAGCGCAGCGAGCTAATTAACCGGTCTGATCCAGTCACGTCTCTGTCACCAGGTTTGAGTTGTAACTTTAAAACTTGAGCGACTTTAAAAACCTGTTTTTTTCTTGTTTTTTTTTTTTTTACAAAGTGTGGGGGAATCGTTGCCGAGGTGGGAGGCGAAGTGTAAAGGTCTCTGAGAGACGGTTACCGTAGAAACAGGATGATTTCTGCTCTTGACTTCCTGACGACGAACGTCTTCCCTGACATTTCTCAAAAAAAAAGAAAAGAAAAAGAAAATACAAATATAGTTTATTACACGGTCTGACGCACACAGACTGAAATAACATGTGACTGGTGGAAAACAACACGTTTTTATAGATGAAAGTTTTGTCTGGAACTTTAAATGAACTGTTTGTTCCAGTCTCTTAGTTACAGTAAAGTTAGTTAGAGAGTTGACAGAGAACACACACACACACACACACACACACACACACACACACACACATATATATATATATATAGCTGTGTGTGTGTGTGTGTGTGTGTGTGTGTGTGTAGGACTGATCACTGTGCGATGTTGTGATTTAAAAGTTTAAAGACTTTATAATTAACTGTCATTCATGTGTTATTTTAAACACACAATAATCATCCATAATTGTATTTTTATAGAGTTATTACATTCTCTTGATGTTTTCTAATATTTCCATATTTAGTGTAGGTTACCACGGTAACGACACAGCTATATAAAGTTCATCACCAGGCTGGTTTCTCCGAGCTGAGAGATTATGTGTAAATATTAGATATTGTTTAATGCTTTTGATAAAGAGAATCTGTGATTTAACATCTGTTTCCAGATGTTTCAGCTGTGACTTCATATCAACGTTAATGTGTTGAAGGTTTGACTGGACACAGACGATGAAATCAAACTGTTTGGACCAAACTCTGGTTGAACAGCTGGAACTGAACTCCTAAAGTTTCCTCATCAGGGAAACAATCCAGTTGTTCAAAAGGAATCTGATCGAAAATCGGATTTTGGACAATGGATCGGATCAAATCTTAAAAATGAGTTGTTTCAAAACGAAAAATGGATTGTGAATCTGGATCACGTAATCCAGTCTAGTTGGTTTTTATCTGGATCAAACCCTCAGTTTGTGTTGTTCAAAACGTTTTAGTGGGATCTGGAAAACTTTGATCCCAAAAAAACAGGATTATTCTGATCCCAGCAGTCGGGTGGATTCAGGAACAAAATGTGATATAAAATAAATGCAAACTGGTCAAATAAACAATATTTATAATGTAGTATATATAGGCCACATGTATTAACAGTAATAAAGTTAACTTTTGGATATTCTACAACTGAAAAACTTTTCCCCAACTACTGAATTTAATGAAATTTTAAGTCTGAAGTTTAAAATTTGAAGTTTGAATTTGAAACATATGGGGAAATATTCACAATATCACTAATGTACTGTATATTTGCTTTTTTATTTTTATTTTACCAGCCCAACCAGAGTCTGGCTGTTTAAAAGACATTGAAGAAACAACAAAGAGCTCAGAAAACAATACATTTTCATATAAACACAGTGAGTGACCTCATGCTGCTGTTCTACATGTTGTTAACAGACCAATCAGTCTTCAGTGTGATGCACAGTCCCATCTACACTGCAAAAACTCAAAACAAATCTCATTCTACTTAAAATCAGACTCATCACATAAAAAGCAGCTTGTTTTTAGACACTTTTTACTTCTTTCAAGCAGATTTTCACTTGGAATAAGTAGAAAAATCTGATAGTGGAGCAAGTTTTTCTTTCTTACTACAAGCACAAAAAACTTGCTTTCACTGGCAGATTTTTCTACTTATTTCAAGTGAAAATTAGTTTGAAACAAGTGAAAATGATCTAAAAACAAGTTCATTTTAGGTGATGAGTCTTATTTGAAGTGGAAAGAGATTAGTTTTGACTAGAAATGAGACATTTTGACAAGAAATAAGACAAACATTCTTGGAAAGATTGTGAGTTTTTGCAGTAGAGCACTCATTATTTAGATTTGGTAACTGTTAATAATAATAATAATACATTTTATTTATAATGCACTTTACATTTAAGCAATCTCAAAGTGATTAACTGCTTATTTGATCACATGACCAGGGTTCACAATGAGAGAAACATTACAGTAAAGCATCTCGACACAAGCGCTCTCCTCCTGCGACTCAGGGCGGTTATTTATTTATTTCAACACAACACAATAGAGAAATTGTGTGTTGTTGAGTTGTCGTGTCAAACAGAAAATATCTTCACGTTTCCTCCAGAACATTTCTTTTCTTTTTCCCCGTCTGCAGCTCCGACCGAGTCGATTCCTTTTGTTCTTGAAAAGTAAAAACGTTTTACAAATAAATGTGTTTGGACGTTCAAACGCTTCAGTGGAAGAGTCTGTGTGTCTGTGTGTCTGTGTGTCTGTGTGTTTTTGTGTGTGTGTGTGTTTCACAGCGTGTGCCTGGTTTTTGAAGTGAATTTATTCTTGTTGTGTGTGTGTGTGTGTGTGTGTGTGTGTGTGTGTGTGTGCTGTAATAAGAGCTCTGAGCCTCCTTCAGGCAGACACATCAGCATGTAAATGGAGGCGGCAGCGGCCATTGTCAGTCTGATGCTGCGATGCGTTCAGGGACCGACCGTGCTGCTGCTGTGAGTCGATGTTGTTTCTCTCAGAGTTTTGATTCTTGTTCAAACTGGTTTTTGTTTTCTTTATGCAGCTTCCTGTCGTTCAGGCTGAAGACGCTCACAGTGTTCACAACGTCTTCATCTGCAGCTGCTGGTTTTTATTTCAACCAACACTGATCTCTCAGCTGCTAAAACACTAAAACACGTTCTCTGAACCAAACTCTCAGTGGCTGAAAGGGATAGTTCAACATTTATGGCAAATTGGCCCATTGCCATAATCCCTATAGTCATAGCAGTAGGTTTGTTACCTTTAATTGTCGGTGCAAGCTATTTTTAGAACGGCGGAGCAGAGCCGTGAGCTGCTCAGAGCTACGCTACGGAGGCTCATTATGGGATTTCTCGGTTGGTTTCCCTCATCAAACTCATCAAATACACAATCCAACAACTCCACAACGCTCTGGTGGACAAGTTGTGAGCTGCACATTCACCACGCTATGAGATAATAACACAACGTTACCACACAGAGTTGTTTTAGAGGGAAATACATGCAAAACCACTGATGCACGTTGCCTTCAGGGACAGTTTTTCATCAACAGTCTCTGTATTTCCCTCTAAAACAACTCTGGTAACGTCTGGTAACGTAACATAAATGAAGCGCTGCGTTGCTATAGAGACACCCCGATAAAATGTAAATCATCTTTCTCCAGATGTGAAGGAACATCTGGGTTCTGATACAAAACCCAACAACGAACAGAGACGGAGCTTCTACAAGACGAGCTGGAACGCACTGCAAAAACTCAAAATCTTACCAAGAATATTTGTCTTATTTCTAGTCAAAACTAATCTCATTCTACTTAAAATAAGACTCATCACATAAAAGCAGCTTGTTTTTAGACACTTTTTACTTCTTTCAAGCAGATTTTCACTTTAAATAAGTAGAAAAATCTGACAGTGGAGCAAGTTTTTCTTGCTATGAGATAATAACACAACGTTACCAGACAGAGTTGTTTTAGAGGGAAATACAGAGACTGTTGATGAAAAACTGTCCCTGAAGGCAACGTGCATCAGCGGTTTTACATGAATTTCCCTCTAAAACAACTCTGTGTGGTAACGTTGTGTTATTATCTCATAGCGTGGTGAATGTGCAGCTCACAACTTGTCCACCAGAGCGTTGTGGAGTTGTTGGATTGTGTATTTGTTGTGTAGTTTGATGATGAGGGAAACCAAGAAATCCCATAATGAGCCTCCGTAGCGTAGCTCTGAGCAGCTCAAATTTGACAAAATGTTGAACTATCCCTTTAAACTGGGATAATCACAGACCTGAGATCAGACTCGTTGACTGACGGACGTGGCAGACGCTGTGGTTGCTATGGGTTACCGGGGAGGACGAGGAGGAGAACACGGTGACCTGAGTGTCGTCTGACAGGCGCATCGAGGATTCTACAGGTTAACGACTGATATGTCACCGTGACGACCGGTCTGTCAGGGTGGAGGGAGAGGAAGAAGAGGGATGAAGAGGAGGAGGAAGAGGAGGAGGAAGAGAAAGAGGAGGGATGATGAGGAAGATGAAGAGGAAGAGGAAGAGGAGGGATGAAGAGGAAGAGGAGGGATGAAGAGGAAGAGAAAGAAGAAGAGGAGGGATGAAGAGAAAGAGGAAGAGGAGGAATGAAGAGGAAGATGAAGAGGAAGAGGAGGGATGAAGATGAAGAGAAAGAGGAAGAGGAGGAGGAGGGATGA
>NC_140926.1:1361201-1413701 GCF_045865225.1 Trachurus japonicus
GTGAAATGTAAATCATATTTCTCCAGATGTGAAGGAACATCTGGGTTCTGATACAAAACCCAAAAACGAACAGAGACGGAGCTTCTACAAGACGAGCTGGAACGCACTGCAAAAACTCAAAATCTTACCAAGAATATTTGTCTCATTTCTAGTCAAAACAAATCTCATTCTACTTAAAATCAGACTCATCACATTAAAAGCAGCTTGTTTTTAGACAATTTTTACTTCTTTCAAGCAGATTTTCACTTGAAATAAGTAGAAAAATCTGATAGTGGAGCAAGTTTTTCTTTCTTATTACAAACACAAAAAACTTGCTTTCACTGACAGATTTTTCTACTTATTTCAAGTGAAAATTAGTTTGAAACAAGTGAAAATGATCTAAAAACAAGTTCATATTTAGGTGATGAGTCTTATTTTAAGTGGAAAGAGATTAGTTTTGACTAGAAATTAGACATTTTGACAAGAAATAAGACAAATATTCTTGGAAAGATTTTGAGTTTTTGCAGTGTGGAAGCTCCTTAGAAAGTTTCCTCCAACGTTTACTCGTGGAGCGGTGACGACCGGTCAGCAGGACCGGACCGGACCGGTTCCATCTCCACATCTGGACCTGCTGGGTCGAGGTTCAGGGTCCGACAGCGGAGGTGACGTCTCCTCTCAGCAGCCGCTCGTTATTCGGGTGTAGTGACTGAGCTGAGAGGTCAGGAGAGAGGTGCATGATGGGAAAGGTGCGTCCTCAGGCTGTGTGATCCAGCTGAGAGACGAGAGACAACATGTTCTTTTAGAAATAATGACATCAGTTCATGACCAAACAGTTTTATAGAAACAACGCTCCACCTCAGACAGGAAGCTCAGTCTGAAGAGAATCACACTGCAAAAACTCAAAATCTTTCCAAGAATATCTGTCTTATTTCTTGTCAAAATGTCTCATTTCTAGTCAAAACTAATCTCTTTCCACTTAAAATAAGACTCATCACCTAAAAATTAACTTGTTTTTAGATCATTTTCACTTGTTTCAAACAAATTTTCCCTTGAAATAAGTAGAAAAATCTGCCAGTGAAAACAAGTTTTCTGTCCTTGTAATAAGAAAGAAAAACTTGCTCCACTATCAGATTTTTTCTACTTATTTCAAGTGAAAATCTGCTTGAAAGAAGTAAAAAGTGTCTAAAAACAAGTTACTTTTTAATGTGATGAGTCTGATTTTAAGTAGAATGAGATTTGTTTTGACTAGAAATGACATTTTGACTAGAAATAAGACAAATATTCTTGGAAAGATTTTGAGTTTTTCAGTGTGGATGAGATGGACGATTGATTGATTGATTGATTGATTGATTGATTGATTGATTGATTGATTGATTGATTGATTGATTGATTGATGTATTTATTGGGGCTTGATACTGTATAACGTCTGCTTTAAATGAGTGTGAATGATTGTGAATGTAGGGATGAATGAACGTGTAGGTCGCAGGTCATTGATTGTGTGACTTATTTATTGATGCTTCTTATGGTACATGCTTGTTTTTTACTTGTCATTGTTTATATGATGCTACTGTCATTATTAGTTTTTATTTTTTTTATTGTCTACTTTTTTAGGGTTGAGAGTGAGCCAGGGCAGACCACATTTCAATGCCTTGACTGTACATTGTACTTTTTAATGTAAAGTATATGACAAATAAACTTGAACTTGCAGCAGCAGAGGGAGGTTCGGGGTTCGGTCCTGTAGCAGGAGACGGAGGGACATGAAATATTGATGAAGAAGCTGTTGCAGCAGTATATTTTATATATTTTATATATTTTATATATTTTATGGAAGGAAACCTGTTTTGTCTTTGAGCTGCTGAAGCTGCAGCTGCTGCCTGGTCACATTAAACCACGACATCATCGTCTCTGCTCGGCTCACAGAGCAGAGAGTTTCATCTCTGGACCAGAAATAGAAAATAATAGAAAATAAAAACTCTGAGGTTTCTTCCTCCGTCCAATCACAGACTTTTATTTCTCACTAATCTGATCAGAACCTGAAGGACTCACGTGTTTCTGCTCCAGAACAACTCGGCTGCTAATAAAACTGTTTTATTTTTAGTTTTTATTTTCTACTGCTCCACCTAAGATCAGGTCGCCATGGCAGCTAGGGATGGCACGATTATAGATTTTCTCGGTGCAATTATTGTCAGAGAAAATCACGATTGTTATGCATCAGTTTTTATCACAACACTATGAGTGTGTAAAGTCAAATATAGTCAAAATATAATTATACACACTATATTTGAAGTATCTGTTAATATATGACCAATTATTACAGTAATCCCCCGGGGGATTTAATTGTCATTAATTGTCATGTTTTGGTTTATTTTAACCATTTTTTTAAATTAAAAATGACACACTAACATTTAAATTCCTACAAATTCATTGTTACGTAAATTGACATTGACGACGTAATTGTGCATTTACCTTTCAGTAAATACTAAACTGCTGAACTGACCAACATTAATCAGCTGTTTCCAGTAGGATGAACAGCTCTGTCAGCCTCACATCAAAATAAATACGTGTTTAAATAGAAAGCATCTTTGTAAATGTGTTACTTTTATTGTGTTAAAACTCTTTTGAAAACCAAATGTTTTACAATAGTAGCTAATAGTTTCACACAACGGTTGAAAAATGTTGATAAAAAAAAGGTTAAAAGTGAAATAAATAAGTTTCAGAAAGATACAGTTTTATTTTGAAAAGGAGGAAGTAGATAGACAGATGTTTTGTAACGCAGTGTGAAGGAGTCATTTACATTTAAACAAAATGAAAACTGATAATAAATAAACAGACACAGAATCCATTATCACATCATGTCATGGTGTGTGTGTGTGTGTGTGTGTGTGTGTGTGTGTGTGTGTGTGTGTGTGTGTGTGTGTGTGTGTGTGTGTGTGTGTGTGTGTGTGTGTTAACGAGCAGCAGATAAACAGTTTATTGTGATGATGTTGGAACAGGAAGTCAAAACTTAATTTTACTTTGTTTCCTGATAAAAACATAATTAAACATTAGTTTAACAGACCTGACATGGACACTGTAAAAGAACAATGTTTAAGGCTTTAGCCAAAAGAGTTTGATTCAGAAAATTAGTTTAAAGGGATAGTTCAGCATTTTTGACAAATTTGAGCTGCTCAGAGCTACGCTACGGAGGCTCATTATGGGATTTCTTGGTTTCCCTCATCAAACTCATCAAATACACAATCCAACAACTCCACAACGCTCTGGTGGACAAGTTGTGAGCTGCACATTCACCACGCTATGAGATAATAACACAACGTTACCACACAGAGTTGTTTTAGAGGGAAATTCATGCAAAACCGCTGATGCACGTTGCCTTCAGGGACAGTTTTTCATCAACAGTCTCTGTATTTCCCTCTAAAACAACTCTGTGTGGTAACGTTGTGTTATTATCTCATAGCGTGGTGAATGTGCAGCTCACAACTTGTCCACCAGAGCGTTGTGGAGTTGTTGGATTGTGTATTTGATGAGTTTGATGAGGGAAACCAACCGAGAAATCCCATAATGAGCCTCCGTAGCGTAGCTCTGAGCAGCTCACGGCTCTGCTCCGCCGTTCTAAAAACAGCTTGCACCGACAATTAAAGGTAACAAACCTACTGCTATGACTATAGGGATTATTATGGCAATGGGCCAATGTGACAAAATGTTGAACTGAACTATCCCTTTAAGGTAAATGTAGTTTCATAGTGTTGCTTCAGAGTGAACAGGTGTAAACGTCTGTCTCAGGTGACGCTGCATATTAATTAATTAATTAGCTGAGTCACACTTCTGTCTGTCAAAGTGCTGCTGACTCAGCGCCAGTAAAGTCTTCAAGTCTCCTCCTCTGTTCCTGGACTCTGTCTTCCTTCTTCATCTTCTTCCCCGAATCTCTCCCATGATGCTTCTCTCTCTGACACACACACACACACACACACACACACACACACACACACACACACACACACACACACACACACACACACACACACACACACACACACACACACACACACACAAAGACACACACACACACTCCACTCGGTCCATCTCGCCCCAGAGGACGGAGAGATTAGGCCACTCAGCCCAAATCTGCTCCATCTGTCAGAGCTATTAGAGAAACTGACCCGCATCGCTGCCTCGGCCCGTCACACACAGACACACACACACACACACACACACACACACACACACAGACACACACACACACACATACACACACACACACACACAGACACACACACACAGACACACACACACACACACACACCCCTCCCCCTCCATCAGCTCCAGTCTGGCTCCCCGGGTCCAGAGGGAGCGGCCGGTATCTGTGGCGACGGTAACTCAGACAACACTCAGCCGAGCGGCTCGGGCGGCTCGGTTCTGGCGGCCGTATGCGGTGCTCGGAGCGGCGATCGCGGGCCCCGGCCAGCAGCGTTGGATTGGAGCGTCTGCTGCCTCCTCCGGTCCCACCGGGCCTCGGCGGCGGCGGCGGCGGCCATGTTTGTTCTCGTCGACGCCATCTGCACCACCTGTGGAGAGGGAGAGAGGGAGAGAGAGTTGGAGCGAGGACAGAAACAGAAACCAGAGTGGAGCTGAAACAACGAGCTGCAACCGAGGAATCAAACCTGCAGCTGAGCCTCCATTAAAGGGATAGTTCAACATTTTGGCAGATTGGCCCATTGCCATAATAATCCCTATAGTCATAGCAGTAGGTTCGTTACCTTTAATTGTCGGTGCAAGCTGTTTTTAGAACGGAGGAGCAGAGCCGTGAGCTGCTCAGAGCTACGCTACGGACCCATATAGGTTTGAATATATGTAACATACATAAAATTGGCCGTTTTCATATATACGCATATATGCCTATATAGCCTACCTGTGCATATATGGTGCATATACGCGTATATATGCATCATATTATATGCACAGATAAACTGCATATAGGTTTCATATATGCACATATATCCTAATGAGGATATATACGCATATATGCACCATATATATATATATAGCATATATGCGTATATATGAAAACGGCCAATTTTATGTATGTCACATATATTCAAACCTATATTAAAACCTATAGGTTCTTTCCGTGTGGGGAGGCTCATGGGATTTTACCTCATCAAACTCATCAAATACACAATCCAACAACTCCACAACGCTCTGGTGGACAAGTTGTGAGCTGCACATTCACCACGCTATGAGATAATAACACAACGTTATCACACAGAGTTGTTTTAGAGGCAAATTCATGCTAAACCGCTGATGCACGTTGCCTTCAGGGCCTTGTAACGAAATAAATGAAAGAACTTGCTTTCACTGGCAGATTTTTCTACTTATTTCAAGTGAAAATTTGTTTCAAACAAATGAAAATGATCTAAAAACAAGTTAATTTTTAGGTGATGAGTCTTATTTTAAGAGGAAAGAGATTAGTTTTGACTAGAAATGAGACATTTTGACAAGAAATAAGACAAATATTCCTGGAAAGATTTTGAGTTTTTGCAATGTGGAAGGAAGCTCCTTAGAAAGTTTCCTCCAACGTTTCCTCCTGGAGAGGAGGTGACGTCTCCTCTCAGCAGCCGCTCGTTATTCGGGTGTAGTGACTGAGCTGAGAGGTCAGGAGAGAGGTGCATGATGGGAAAGGTGCGTCCTCAGGCTGTGTGATCCAGCTGAGAGACGAGAGACAACATGTTCTTTTAGAAATAATGAAATCATTTCATGACCAAACTGTTTTACAGAAACAACGCTCCACCTCAGACGGGAAGCTCAGTCTGAAGAGAACCACACTGCAAAAACTATAAATCTTTCCAAGAATATTTGTCTTATTTCTTGTCAAAATGTCTCATTTCTAGTCAAAACTAATCTCTTTCCACTTAAAATAAGACTCATCACCTAAAAATGAACTTGTTTTTAGATCATTTTCACTTGTTTCAAACTAATTTTCACTTGAAATAAGTAGAAAAATCTGCCAGTGAAAGCAAGTTTTTTGTGCTTGTAATAAGAAAGAAAAACTTGCTCCACTATCAGATTGTTCTACTTATTTCAAGTGAAAATCTGCTTGAAAGAAGTATGAGTCTTATTTTAAGTAGAATTAGATTTGTTTTGACTAGAAATTACATTTTGTGTAGAAATAAGACAAATATTCTTGGTAAGATTTTGAGTTTTTGCAGTGTGGATGCAGAGGCGCAGTTTGTGAACAGGCAAGGCAGGCAACTGCTTGGGGCCCCGAGCCATTAGGGGGCCCCCGAGGGTCGGGGCTCGAGGGCAGTTTTATCGACAGAAATATCTCAAAATGCGCTACCCGCAGTGACCGCACCCCCCTCCCCGTATCGTCACGTCGATTTGCAATGACATCGCAGTAGGAAACCCCCCTAACGGGGCCCCATGTCATTCCGCCGGACCTGATCCCATCTAACGTCAACCTGTATGATGCACCTTATCACTGGGAGTTTCTAATGAAGCCGAGGGAAAAAGAAGAGTCCACTTGGGAGCAAGACGAGAAGAAAAAAGAGGCGGAAGTAAAAAAAAGAATGCAAGACAGTGGTGGTAAGTGGAGCAGAGTGTAACGTGAACAGTAAATAACTGTTGAACAAATGCTAATAGTCTAATGTTAGCTTCAGACCAGTGGTGACCAGGCTACTTCACGTTTACAGTCAGTCAGTCAGTGGGACTGCACCTGACTGAGGGACTCGGTGCGTGCGGTTCTGGTGCTCCACTCGGTTACGGTCGTTAAGTGACAAAAAAAAAAAAAAGCAAGTTAACTTAACGTGGTCTCCTTGGCAGCAAGTAACAACACTATTAACTTGCTAGGTAGCAGGGTGACATAGTAAAGTTATGTTACAGTATTGAAGTGAGTAGCCTATTATTATTATAATAATATGAAAGTGTAATCTATTGGTGCTATGAAAGCTATGCCCAAGGAAAACATTTAAAAATCACTCTCTTATCTCTCCTCAGGATTATTATTTGATTTTCTGACAGCAGCAAAACAAAGGGACAAAGTGCCCCCTCCCAGTGCTGACAGTGAAAACTGTAAGTGTAGGCCTATATTGTCATAAAGAATCTTTAGAGGGCATGGTATTATCAATTCAAGTAAAACTGTCTTTTGTTTTTTTGTCATATAGCCTATCAGTTGAACGTCCACCTCCAGTGAGACAGCAACACCTGCCCATCATGAAGACAACATGTCACCTGCTTACACCATAACTGGACATTTTGAATAAAAAAAGTTTAAATTTCATACATTTTTTGTTGGTGTTCGATTATTTATAAAATGACGGTGATAAACACTGGTTGGAGGGCCCCCTGGGGATTTTTGCTTAGGGCCCCAGCAGACTCTAAAATCGCCTCTGTGTGGATGAGATGGACGATGTTGAAGACCAAACAGAGACAAAGCACGAGACTTGATCCAGTATGAGAAACTGTTAAACTGTACAGATTGCAAGGCAGTGCAGTAACTCCTCATGTGTTCATATCTGTTGTTTTTGTATTTACATGAATAAACTTTGGTTTTTACTTCTGTATAAAAGAAAAAATCTCAACAAAAACTAAAGTGACAGAAAAAAGAACCAGTTTAAACGTCTCCAGATGTTGGTTGGTTCAGTCACATCTGAGCAACAAACACTAGTGAAAATTCAGCTGTGAGCTTGTGTGTGTGTGTGTGTGTGTGTGTGTGTGTGTGTGTGTGTGTTTGTTCCTTGGCTGCTTCTCTCTGTGCTGACGTCTGGACTGATGTTGGCAGAGCTGTGGACACTGACAGGCTGAGGAGGAGGAGGAGGAGGAGGAGGAGGAGGAGGTGTCTCACTGCTCCTGTTGTCTGTTCACAAAAATCTATTATTTCATTCAAAACTATGTGTTTTTTCAGGAATTAGTTATTACATTTTAAGATATTAAATAGATCCTTCTGGACTTCTTCCAAATTGTCCAGACTGAGACTCAGAACCAGTGATGTATGTTGGAGATGTAGTAGAAAGGTTGGAACTCTGGTGTTTATGTTATATGAGTGTGACCAAACTAACGACATGTGGAATACAATAGACTTGAATAAGACGTTGGGTGGAAACTTGACCCTCGTTAGGCCTCTGTCCTACCAGATAATATTCAAATGTCAAAAGTGATATATAGCTTTTTTAAAAACGGTTACCAATAATGACAATATGAAAGAGGGATACGCATCAATTTCATGTAGTTTTATTCAAGCAGAATTAAAAGCTGTTCCCAGCTGTCCAGACGTTAGCTCCAAGTAGCTCTGTGTCACTGCTCAGTCCCCTCTACCATTGTTAACCCTCTGGAGGTCAAAGTTCACCTTAAAGGTGTACAGAAAAGAAAATTGAATTTGAGCCCACTCTGGATCATAAAATTAGTGTAATAACTCATCTTTCAGACAATGTAGGCCAAACTTTGTGCAAAATTCTATTTTTGAGTAAATCCAGGATGAAAGTGTGTATTTTTTTTTTCGCATTGGATAATGCAGGCGCACGGATTATACGTCAGCCTGTACACGATTCATCAGCCACTGATATTGGATCTGTACTCCGTCATTCAAACGTCTGAGACAACACACACACACGGAGCTCGGTCTCGCCCCAAGCTTTGAATATCCCGCCCGCTCGATAACGACCAATCAAATTCGTTTTCCTTACTCGGGAAAACTCGTGTTGCAGCTCGTGACAATTCGGCGCGACAAACAGGACAAACGGCCATTTCTGTACAGCTTTAAACATGTCAATTACACTACTTTAGTCCAGTTTTTAACATCGTAAAAACATCAACTGTCTTTTGCTACGGACTGCAACAGTCCGTTGTCATGGAGACATGACAACAACTTCCATTCATACCAGCAAAGACGGTTTCTTTGATAGTCTACCAGTCATATGTGATGATGTGGAGTGATAGCCTACGCTGTGATAAGGCTTTAGAATAGTAGCTGTGGTATATGCTCATTATACCACGGTTAACAACCAATCAGATCGCCGGATTTCACCTTTACGTTTTTATAAACCATCATAATTACTCCAAAGCTGGTTAAATGTAGCAGAGTTGAGCCACAAATCCCACATAGTTCCTCTTTAAGTTTATACCACCTCAGTTTTTAACCTCGTCCTCTGTGTTGCCGTAGCCTCTGGTGTTTGAGAGTGTGAACGAAGACGTGTTAAAAATTGCAAATGTTGTTAAAAATGTAAAAAAAATAAACCCTCTATTGCCCCCCACCCCACTCACCCCCACACACACTCAGAGACACTAACTTCCTCCGACAGACAGGTAACCTCACCTGATGTTCATGTGGTTTTAACACATTAGATTCAACCTGCTGCTCGTTTACAAGCCCCTCATACATAATTAGCATAATTGGCACTTCCTCGCTAAATCGTATATTTATCAGCTGCATTAGAGAAAAATAACAGTGATGTCACCCCCTCACCCCCACCCTCCCCTCCCTCACCTGCTGCTTTTCATTTCAGCATCGTGTCTTTCAAAAGGCAACAACTGGGCCAGAATAATAATTAGACTGAAACGTTGACCCTCTTTCATTTTTGCACCTTTTTTTTTTCTTTCTTTTTTACACATTAAAAATAAACTTGAGTTCAGAGCCACAGAGGCTACGACGGGAAAATAAAAAGAGAAACGGCCATTATCCTGAGATCAGCACACAGATAGAGATTTAAAAATTAACCAAATGTAGTAACATACCAGTGAGATCAGGGAGATGAGTTTTCTAGTTTCACTTCACTTGGATCTGAAATCAAAAGGCCGACGTCTCTTAAAGTGATAGTTCACCCAAAATTCAAATTTCCCTCATTATCTCCCCCCCTCATGTGGACTAAGGGCTGGGAGAAGTTTCAGAGTCCTCCGTGGCTTCTCTGAGTTACAGGGGGTCTCGGCGTAGCAGTGCATGTCCATATGACGGTTGCAAATGGATACCAACTGTCTTCGTAACAAAAAGACACACCAAAAAACATCCAAATACCTCCATGCTGCTCGTATGTAATGTCCGAAGTATGTAAGCCCCGAAATGCGAAATTGTCCCGAAAAAATTAAATAAGTCTATATTTCAAGCTTGTTTTGTAGCGGAAGCTTCTCGAAGCTCCTCTTCCCGGTTCGTCAAATTTGGACGAACCGCTACAAAACAAGCTTGAAATATAGACTTATTTAATTTTTTCGGGACAATTTCGCATTTCGGGGCTTCAATATAAGACGGACACTACAGACAAGCACTATGGAGGTATTTGGATGTTTTTTTGGTGTGTCTTTTTGGACGAAGAAAAGTGGTATCCATTCACAACCGTTATATGGACAAATACTGCTGCACGGAGCCCCGCTGTAACTCAGAGAAGCCACGGAGGACTCTGAAACTTCTCCCAGCTCTTAGTCCACATGAGGGGGAGGAGATAATGAGTGAAATTTCAATTTTGGGTGAACTATCCCTTCACTAAACCTTCAGAAATGAGCCTTAAACTTCCTTCAGGGCTGAAGAGCAGACTTTTACTGACTGACCTTTTAAACTTGAAACATGCTGTTTTAGCTGCAGGTAATAACGACTTTCCTTTTGAGTTCCTATTTGCAGCTGATTTGCTCTGATTTATGGCTCCTATTAGCCACAGAAAGTCCCTGTGTTTCATGAAGTGGCGTCTTATCTCTTTCATTATTGGACTGTAAGGGAAACAGAGCTGGGAGGATACCTGTGGCTCCAAATGTCATGAGTGGGCTTATTGATATAATTATTCCTGAAGGTCCGCGGTCGGCTCGGGCCCGTTCAAATGAGGAGAAGCTCAGTAATTAATCACACCGTCGGCATCAGACTCACGCTCGCTGTCTTTCTTCTTCACACGGCCGAGTCAGGTGTGGAGCCGCTGCTGAAGGTGTTTGGTCTCGTTAACTCTCCTCCTCTTCAGACTGAACTCGTCTAAGAACCTCTTCTCTAGCTCGCTGATTAAAACCAACGTTAGAGTCCTGAACAAGACGTGAAGTTAGTGACTCAGTCTGAGACAGATCAGACTAAACACTCATCAAACTGAGGCTGGGTTGGGTTGATGGGTAGGTAAAGTTGGGTAGATGGATGGATGGATGGATGGATGGATGGACGGATGGATGGATGAGGTTTATTGGTTGGTTGGGTAGTTGATTGGTTGGTTGTGGTTGGTTAGCTGATTGGTAGGTAAAGGTTAGTTGGTTGGTTGTAGTTGGTTAGTTGGTTAGATGATTGGTTGGTTGGGTAATTGATTGGTTGGTTAGCTGATTGGTAGGTTAAGGTTTGTTGGTTGGTTTATTGGTTTGTTGCAGTTGGTTGGTTGGTTGTTTAGATAATTGGTTGGTTGGTTGGTTGGTTGGTTGGTTGGTTGGTTGGTTGGTTGGTTGGGTAATTGATTGGTTGGCTGTGGTTGGTTAGCTGATTGGTAAGTTAAGGTTAGTTGGTTGGTTTATTGGTTTGTTGCAGTTGGTCGGGTAATTGATTGGTTGGTTGTGGTTGGTTAGCTGATTGGTAGGTTAAGGTTAGTTGGTTGGTTGGTTAGTTGTTAAGTTTAGTTGGTTGGGTAGTTGAGGTTGGCTGATTAAGGTAGGTAGGTAGGTTGGTTGGTTGGTTGGTTGGTTGGTTGGTTGGGTAATTGATTGGTTGGCTGTGGTTGGTTAGCTGATTGGTAGGTTAAGGTTAGTTGGTTGGTTTATTGGTTTGTTGCAGTTGGTTGGTTGGTTGGTTGGTTGGTTGGTTGTTTAGATAACTGGTTGGTTGGTTGGTTGGTTGGTTGGTTGGTTGGTTGGTTGGTTGGTTGGTTGGTTGGTTGGTTGTTTAGATAATTGGTTGGTTGGTTGGTTGGTTGGTTGGTTGATTGGGTAATTGATTGGTTGGCTGTGGTTGGTTAGCTGATTGGTAGGTTAAGGTTAGTTGGTTGGTTTATTGGTTTGTTGCAGTTGGTTGGTTGGTTGTTTAGATAACTGGTTGGTTGGTTGGTTGGTTGGTTGGTTGGTTGGGTAATTGATTGGTTGGCTGTGGTTGGTTAGCTGATTGGTAAGTTAAGGTTAGTTGGTTGGTTTATTGGTTTGTTGCAGTTGGTCGGGTAATTGATTGGTTGGTTGTGGTTGGTTAGCTGATTGGTAGGTTAAGGTTAGTTGGTTGGTTGGTTAGTTGTTAAGTATAGTTGGTTGTTTAGTTGAGGTTGGCTGATTAAGGTAGGTAGGTAGGTTGGTTGGTTGGTTGAGGTTGACTGGTTGGTTATGGTTAGTTAGTTGGTTTATTGGTTAGTTGAGGTTCATTGTTTGGTTTAGGTGAGTTGGTTTATTGGTTGGTTGGAGACATGAGTAACATCAGTAACAATGTGTGTGTGAGTGAAGCCACTGGGGTTGTAAAAGTCGACTGGTGATCGGATCCATTTATGATTCGTCCTCTATGAGACGTCACAGCTTAAAGAATCAGGAGTATTTACTGACTGATTTTAATGTTGTACAGTAAAAGCATACAATTTTTTGAGCTTATATTTCAGTCATCAACTAAAACACATTCAACAAACGTAGACGTGAGGACGAGGGAACAGGAAGTGATCTAACAGACTCTACTGTCACATCAACATCTATGTTTCTACTGATCAACTTCTCTGCAGCGTCACTAAACTCTACACTCAGGTCGCTGCTGTTGAAAGATAAGCAGCTTTCAGCCAGGCTGTGTGTGTGTGTGTGTTAGTTAACACCAGAGCTCCTGATTAAAACCATGTCTGGTCTTAATCATGTTCTCAGTTCTCATTAAGAGTCTGAGTCTGATCATTGATTGTTCACAACTTTAACGTCTTATACTTCTACTTCAGGCTGTGATTGAAGACCACAGAGCTGGTGTTACTGCTTCTCTACGGGTCAGTCACTGTCAGTCGACCGGTCCAACCACGGCCCTGCAAGAAAACCTCCTCATGTGTCACTTTTGAAGTGAATGGAAGTGTTATTAATTAGCTGATGTGTCTGGAACAACATGTAAACTCTCCATCAGTTTGTGTGTTGGTCTCAGACTTCTATAAAACACAAACATGAAAGGCTGAATAGATTCACAGGCTGCAAATGCACGGTCTCCATTATACCTGAGGTGGACGACAATGACTGTCTGAATCTTAATAAAAGCAAAAATACTGTCCTTTTATCTGTGCAATCAATGACTGTGTGTGAATGTGAATGTGTTTTTCTTCTGTCTCTTCTGTCCTTTCTTAAGAAATAGGCTCTTTTCATGGCTAAAGGTTAGCATTTGTTTTTGCTCCATTAGTGCCATATTGATCTGTAAAAGGGAGAAGAAAGAAATAAAAAGAAGGAGTGAGGAGCCCTGAGAGTGAAACATTTCCTCTGCTGCATCCAGGTCAAACACTCAACACACAACACACTGCAGCTGTGTGAAGGGTTTAAGTCTCTGTTTACTTCCTGTTTGCACTGGGATGGAAAAATAGAAACTGTGCAGAAGAAGGATATGTTTTACGTTTAAAGGCCCTTTAACACCGGGAACGTGAAGAATAAAAGACACGAAATTGGGAAATATTCTGTGGCGAATATTTCAAATCAAAACCATTCACACTGGCGCCGAATATGTGACATTTATAAACCAAATTCACCAAGTAAAAGTGTTCACCAACATAAAACGTATAAAATAGACATTAACTTGTAATACCATAAAGGCAAAAGGTTAACTTAATGGTTCGAGGACTTTCTTGTAAATACATTCCTTAAATTAAAAAGTTTCACCGCATTTTATCAGCTTGGTGCTTTTATTTTGACAGAAAGGCCTGTCTCTCTCGTCAACGGCCCCAGACTAGTGGTGATGTGATGTAACTCCTTTTCAAGCTACGTGATTGGTTGATGCGTTTATTCGACAGGTGAAAGCTCAGAAAAATCAACCTCACTCCCCAAAAAATGATGTCGTATTTCCACGGCGTAACATTCACGATTGGTGTGAAAGGACTTGAGATGAAAACCACAAGTTTTTCGTACGAATTATTCGCGCAAAATATACGTCCTCTGTTTGAAAGGACTTTAATGTAGCTTCTTCATATTGTTTTTCTAGTGACCTCAGAGTGAGAGTCGACCAATCAGAGCAACCGCCATTCCGACATCCCACCAGTCCGACATCGGCCTCTAATTGTCTAAATGGCAACACTGAATTTTCTATCAAACCTTGCATCATTCCGACACTTTTTGCCTCCTATGGTCGGAATGACGGTATTGTTTTCTTTTTTCAAACATCCTGCCTTTCCGACAATTCCTTTACTGTAATAGCGTATTGTTTCCCCCAAAAGATTTTGCACTGGTTGGGCTTAGGCAATGAGGAAAAGGAGTTGGTTAAGTTTAGTAAAAAGAGCAGGTAGAGGCTAGACAGACAGACTAGTCCCTGTCTGCACTCTGCTGCAGAATTACACACAACCATGTGGGAATTCCTCTATCAGCATGTCTTAGAGAAGAGTAACGCACATTTCCTTATATTACAGTACAGTATAAATGTCTATTCATATGATGGTTTGTGTCATTTGAGACTAAAATAGCATTTTGAGAAGAAATAACATTGTTTTGATTGTAAAGTTTCATTTTGCAGGAGAAGTGAGGGGTTTCTGCCCATTGTGTGTGTTTTTTTTGGATTTGTGTGTAGAATTCTGAGAGTATGAGGCATGCTTTCAGAAAATGTGTGTAAACAATCGAGAAAAACTGTAAAGCGTTGTCGGAACGGTGGGACGTTTGCATGTCGGAATAGCGGTATGTCTAAATGATGGGATGTCGGAATGACAGCATGTAACCGAGCTGTCCAAATGGAGACTCTGATTCTGTTGATTCATCATCAATGAGTTCGATCTCAGTGTGATAATCAGATGAACTGGAGCTGCAATACATCACCAGTACACGGGACACACACACACACACACACACACACATACACACACACACACACACACACACACACACACACACACACACACACACACACACACACACACACACACACACACACACACACACACACACACACACAGAGGTGTTGACTCTCAGTCTGAGCCGGTGTCACACTGAGTATTAACATTGTCATCGATGCCATACATCGTCCCTGAGGACACACACTGTGCACCTGTGGGACAGTGTGTGTGTGTGTTAATTCTATGTGTGTATCTGTGTGCATGTTACACACCACAAGTACAAAACATGTTAGTGTTAGTGTGTTAGTGTGTGTGTGTGTGTGTGTGTGTGTATGAGCCCGTAGGGAGACAGAGGTAAGAATGAATGGACATGTCAAATGAGTTGACAGACAGAGAGCGTGTGTGTGTGTGTGTGTGTGTGTGTGTAGGTGGTGTATCCCAGGATTAGCCCGAGGCGGGTTGTGTTGTGTTGTGTTGTGTTGTGTTGTGTTGGTCCGCCGAGGCCGAGCTGCCGTCGGAGGTTCAGCAGCAGCAGAGAGGAGGAAGAGCTTACTGTCGGTTTAACACCACACACACACACACACACACACACACACACCTGGGTCACTATCTCAGCACCGCAACAGTGTGTGTGTGTGTGTGAATGCCTGTGCTTATACGCCAAGTGTGTGTGTGTGTGTGTGTGTGTGTAGATAGGGGAGGGGTGAGTGTTGGGTTGATGGAAGCTACTTGTCACCTCCAACCCATTTGGGAGCTGGAGCTCAGCCAGAGGGTTTAATCTGAGAGAGGAGGGGAGAGGAGGAAGGAGGGGGAGGAGGGGGGGAGGAGGAGAGAGGGGGGAGGAGGAGGAGAGAAGAGGGGGAGGAGGAGGAGGAGGGGGAGGGTTAGTGATGGACAGAGGAGCAGAGGAACAGAGGAACAGGATTCCTCCGTCTCAGAGTGAAACTGATGTGAGTGTTTGCAGGAGGAGAATCAGTCTCCTCATGAACAAGTACGAAGCTGCAGCTGCTGCAGACACAACACAAAACATCATCATCATAATAGTAATAATAATAATAATAGGTAACTCTTTAATTAACAACCGCTAATTATATGATAGTGTGGAAAAATAGCCAGGAAATAACAATTAATTGCGTCATAATGTCTAGAAATAAACTAGAAATAACGGTCAATTCCAACAACTCGGTGGAGAAAATTCCCGAAAAATTCATGAAAATCACGTGTAATCTTTTGCCTTTTTGAAAAACATGACATTACTATAAAATTGACCGTTATTTCTAAGTTATTTCTTCACATTATCATGTAATTAACAGTCTTTGAATCAAAGAGTTACCGACACAGTGATGAGTGTGAACCGGTTGTGCCGTTACAATGTTCTCCAGTACCGATTCTTAAAACTGTCTGTGGTTTCATTTTTACGAAAATGATTGACGGCTGTTTTTCAGTCGGTGAATTAAAAACGACAGGCTTCATACATTTGATTTTACGCATTCATAGAGTTGTGATATTTATTACGGTAATACATAATACTGTAATTGTGATTCTCGTTTCTAATGACAGATGCATGCATTATAATATTATAATAACATTATTACTGTATTATGTGATTATAGGATGCACAGGCTAAGGCTGCTCACATGTTGGTGGATGTAACATGAGACAGATAGATAGATAGATAGATAGATAGATAGATAGATAGATAGATAGATAGATAGATAGATAGATAGATAGATAGATAGATGGATAGATAGATAGATAGATAGATAGATAGAGCAACATGATGATGAAGCTGTGTGTTAATCGTCCATTAAAAGGACATTTTGCTCCGATCTCCATATGAGGAGAAGTGATGTTTAGTGGGAGCGCGAGGCTCAGCCGGTGATGGAGCGATATTGCCGGGTGTTTTAGTTCACGCTGGGGTTACCGCGGTTACCTGCCCCAGAGGCAGCAGCCTTTGATTAGCTTTTTGTCTTACAGCTGAGAGAGCTGAGAGCTGCAGCGTGGAGCGGAACATAACTCAGACTCAGAGAGTTTACAGTCGGCCGGTCGGTCGGTCCGAGGGAGAGGAGCAGGAAAACAGGAAAACAGGAAAACAGGAAAACAGTCACAGTTCATTCCAGGGAACGACACAGGAGACGCTGAGATTGATTCTGGGGATTTCACTGTGTGTGTGTGAGAGAGAGAGTGTGTGTGTTTCTCTTCCTGGATTTTAAAGTGTCACTTGTTGTCTTTCTATATAACACATTTTTATTACCGGATTCATTTTGACATATTTAGTTCTTATTTTAAGGAGGAGGAAGAGGAAGAAGAGGAGGAGGGGGAAGAAGAGGAGGAAGAAGAAGTGGAGTCCGATCTAAAGTGTTAAACTCTTTCAGGACGCAGCACACACTTTACACATCAACTGTGAACACGAACACACACACGTCCTTGTAATTCTATCTTTGTGAGGACGCCCATTAACATAATGTATTTCCTATATCCCACTTACCCTAACCTTAACCATCCAAAACAAATGCCTAAACTTAACCATTACTCTAAACCTCATATAAACCTAGTTACCTAAAGTCTGAACCCTCAAACAGCCATCCGGCCAAAATGTCCTCACTTCTCATAAATGTCCTCACTCTGCTGGTTAAAAACTCTTGCTGGTCCTCACAACGTAGTAAGAACAAGAACACACACACATTTATATTTATTTTTAAGACCCAAACAAAAACACTTTTGAATTTGGTTTTTTTTTAGAAATAAAGTGCGACGCCAATTTCTTTTGGAAAAAATTATCACATTATATATATTACATACCAGCTTCTCTCCCATCGACCTGTCAGACTTAACTTCTGCAATTACTTCTTCCAAGTCAGCCACATGTTTGCTGGATCCAGTCCCGACAAGACTACTTAAGGATGTCTTCCCCTTAATTAACATTTCTTTTCTGAACCAAATCAATCTTTCCTTAGCCACAGGCTACGTGCCACAGGCCTTCAAGGTGGCTGTCATTAACCCTTTACTTAAAAAACCTTCTCTTGACCCAGATGTCCTTGCCAACTATCGGCCTATATCCAACCTTCCTTACATCTCTAAGATCCTTGAGAAGATTGTCCTGGAGCAGCTACATGAACATCTGCACAGCAACGAGCTCTTTGAAGCTTTCCAATCTGGATTCAGAGAACACCATAGCACTGAAACAGCACTTGTCAAAGTCTCTAATGATCTTCTTATAGCTTCAGACAGAGGTCTCGTCTCTGTTCTTGTACTTTTGGACCTCAGTGCTGCATTCGACACCATCGACCACAGCATCCTGCTGCAGAGACTAGATCATGAAATAGGGATTAAAGGAACTGCCCTAAAATGGTTTAAGTCATACTTATCTGACAGGTTTCAATTTGTTAATGTTAATAACGACCACTCAGAGTATAGCAGAGTTACGTATGGTGTACCGCAGGGTTCAGTCTTAGGGCCAATCCTCTTCATTCTTTACATGCTCCCATTAGGTGGCATCATCCGGAAGCACTCAATCAATTTTCACTGTTATGCGGATGATACGCAACTCTACTTGTCCATGGAGCCAGATGACAGAAGCCGCCTCATCAATCTGCAAGACTGTCTGAAAGACATTAGATCCTGGATGTCCTCTAACTTCTTGCTACTGAATTCAGATAAAACTGAGGTTATTGTGTTTGGACCTAAACATCTCAGGGACACGTTCTCCAATCAGATCGCTACTCTAGATGGCATCACCCTGACCCCGAGTACTACCGCGAGGAACCTTGGAGTCATTTTTGACCAGGACCTTTCCTTTAGCTCCCACATAAAGCACGTGACTAGGACCGCCTTCTTCCATCTGCGCAGTATCACTAAGATTAGGAATATCCTCTCCCAGAGTGATGCTGAGAAACTAGTACATGCATTTATCACTTCTAGGCTAGACTACTGCAACTCTCTCCTGTCAGGATGTCCGAAAAACTCTCTAAAGAGTCTCCAGCTGGTCCAGAATGCCGCAGCAAGGGTTTTGACAGGAGTTAGGAAGAGAGAGCACATCTCTCCCACCTTAGCTTCTCTCCACTGGCTTCCTGTGGGATTTAGAATAGACTTCAAAATCCTTCTGCTGACTTATAAGGCTCTTAATGATAAAGCTCCAACCTATCTGAAAGAACTAATCATTCCTTACTGTCCTACCAGAGCACTCCGCTCCCAGAACGCAGGTCTGTTAGTGACTCCCAGTATCTCTAAAAACAGACTGGGAGGTAGAGCCTTCAGTTACCGGGCTCCTTTACTGTGGAACCAGCTCTCTCCATGGGTCAAAGAGGCAGACACTCTAACTACATTTAAGTCTAGACTTAAGACCTTCCTTTATGACAGGGCTTTTAGTTAGGGCTGGTTCAGGTAGCTCTGAACCATTTTATAGCTACGCTGCTATAGGCTTAGACTGCTGGGGACACATCTGGTTACACAGAGCCCTCTCCTCCTCTTCTCTTCTCTTCTCTTCTCTTCTCTCCTCCCCTCTCCTCTCCTCTCTTCTCCTCAGTATATTTTTGAACTGTCATTTTCTGTTGTACTTTGTAGTTTGGCCTTGGTGTCTCTCTCTCTCTCTGTGTTTCCTCAGATCCACCGGAGCTCCATCTCTCTGCACCAGCCGCCGCCTGCATCGCCCCCCTCCCACCCCTTCCCCTGCTGTTAGACCGGCCTCCCCTTCCTTCCCATGGACCAGTCTGCCACCCAGCCCTCCCATCGAGCTGGCCAGCTCTCCCTGCCCCCCCCCCCCCCCTCCCCTCACCAGAGACTGCCTTCATCAACTCCTGCTAACATTTCCATATTTCGCACATTCTGTGACAAACTGTAAACTGTTTTCTTGTCTGTAACAACATCTATTGCACGTCTGTCCGTCCTGGGTGAGGGATCCCTCCTCTGTTGCTCACCCTGAGGTTTCTCCGATTTTTCCCTGTTAAAAGGGTTTTCCATGGAGTTTTTTCCTCAGTCGATGTGAGGGTCTAAGGACAGAGGATGTTGTTACGATGCCATGTAAAGCCCTTTGAGACAAACTGTTTGTAAAAACGGGCTATACAAATAAAATTGCCTTGCCTTGCCTTGCCATACCAACTGTGAACACGAACACGCTCATTAACATAATGTATTCCCTATAGCCTTTAACCCTAACCCTTAACCATCCAAAACAAATGCCTAACCTTAACCACTACTCTTAATCTAATATAAACATAAAGATCAAACAGCCCTCGGGCCAAAATGTCCTCACTTCTTATAAATGTCCTCACTCTGTTGGTTAAAAACTATTGTCGGTCCTCACAACGTAGTAAGTACAAGAACACACACACACACACACACAGGAGCCAACCAACCAATCAGATCAAATCAAACTCCCTCCACTACGTTCACACAGTCAGAGTACTTTTACTCTGAGAGTACTCTGCTGTTACAGTTACTCTACTCTAGAGGTCTTCACGGGTCCAATTTGACGGACCTGAACCCAAATGGACCCGTGAAAATTGGACCCAGAGCCGACTGGACCCGAGCTATTATTGTAAATATGAGTTCCGAACCCGAGCGGCACCGAGATATGTCGGAACCGAACCCTAAAAAACCTGTGGACCTGAAATGCCCGAGTTGCTTTATGATTTAATACAAGTTTAATACAAGTTGTCTAGCATTAAATAAGACTTGTTTTTATTACTACTTTCTGTTTCTTACCTAAACGTACTCTTCTTCCGCTGCCAGCCCCCCCCCCCCGGGCCATAACGTGATGTAAACAGAAATAAATCCACGTCGTCATTTTCTTGTTTAGATGGTCATTGTAATCCTTCTCCTTAGCCATTGCTAACGCTAATCCAGTAGAACATATTTCCTCTTATTTAATTAATGTTATAGTTAATAGTTTCCATGTGCTTTGCGGAGCGTAACGTTACCGCGGTAACAACACGCTACAGCAACTCGATTGTTTAACTATTTTGAACCATTAACCATAACGTTACGTTAATAAACAAACGTTTTAACTGCCCCGAGTCCTGACCGAGGCTCTAACTTCTGCTTGAACTGTCACCTTTGACGTCATCATCAGAGTCGTGTAGTTGTTTTGATCACGTGACATCAGTCAACAGGCAGCTCGCAGCCTCTCATTGGACGGAAGGGGGGGGGGGCGGGGGTGATTGACAGCTGTGACAGCCAATCGCCGGGTCCTCTCGGGTACTGTAGGACCCGGCCTTTCACAATAAGAGAAGACCTCTACTCTACTCATTCTACTCCAGTGGAAACACTTGGTTTGGTTCTTTGGTTTCAGATCAAACTGACACCGGTCCCTCACTTTATCGCGTCCCCAGAAACACTTCCTGTTGTGTTGTGCAGCTCAGTGTTTCTTTGTGTGTGTTGTTGTGCAGCTGCTGCAGTGATCTGATCTGACCCCTCTGGGCCACCGTAGGACAACAGATGATAAATAACCGCCATGAGAGACGATGGAGACGAGACATTTACATCCTGAGCAGAGGAACAGACTGAGAGAAGAGGAGCAGAGATCTAATCAGAGGAAGAGGAGGAGGATTACAGACCAGAGAGCAGCTTCTGTTCACAGCAACAAGTCGACCCACAGCTGGTCGACATGGAAACCAATGGAGATCAATGGATATATATGTACATAGGCTATAAATATATATATATACAGTAAATCCTCCAATAGCAGCTCAGGCTTAACCGTCTTCTATCAGAGAAAGGCTTTTATTTAATCTAGAATCTCCTCCTGTTCTTCTTAAATGGATAGTTCAACATTTTGTCAAATTCCCCCATTACCATAATCCCTATAGTCATAGCAGTAGGTTCGTTACCTTTAATTGTCGGTGCAAGGTATTTTTAGAACGGCGGAGCAGAGCCGTGAGCTGCTCAGAGCTACGCTACGGAGGCTCATTATGGGATTTCTTGGTTTCCCTCATCAAACTCATCAAATACACAATCCAACAACTCCACAACGCTCTGGTGGACAAGTTGTGAGCTGCACATTCACCACGCTATGAGATAATAACACAACGTTACCACACAGAGTTGTTTTAGAGGGAAATACAGAGACTGATGATGAAAAACTGTCCCTGAAGGCAACGTGCATCAGCGGTTTTGCATGAATTTCCCTCTAAAACAACTCTGTGTGGTAACGTTGTGTTATTATCTCATAGCGTGGTGAATCTATTTGTAAGTATGGGCGTCTTTATATTGTATCATGTTTTGTGTTCACTTTCTTTTACGATGTTGTATTGATGGCTGAACTCTTGTTTTGTATTTTGGATCTCGAGGGGCTATCCTTTCAAAATAAAGTCAATTAAACAAATCTTCCTCTCAGCAAAGAGTAAACTTCTCTCCACTGGTTCTGTTGTTCCTGTTTAACAGAGTTAGAACAGAAGGCGATGGCGATGAAAACTAGCTTTTTTAGCTAAGTCGGGTGCATTTACATTTGTTTTTTTACAATGTTTTATTAATGTACATTGTCCCTTGTCAAATAAATTAAACTGAAACTGAAACTGAAGGAAAGAGTTGATCCGGAGCAGCATCATTTACTAGTTTAATCAGCACCATTCAACTTCTTCTATACATTATATAAAAGCCTGTCTCATATACGTAGACGCCTGTCTCTGATAGAAGACGTGTCAGTTCAGCACTGAAGTAAATAAAAGCCTGTGTTTCTATTGGAGGATTTACTGTAGCTATATATAATATATTTCACTTGTTCTCCTCTGCAGCTCCAAGACAAAGTGTGAGCTGATTGGACGTAAACACAAACGTGTGTAATCTGTAGTGGAGACCGAGCAGCAGGTGGATGTGTGAGGTGTTGGTCTCTCCTTCTCTCTGTGTGTTAGAGCTTCAGGACTAATGGAGCCGCTGACGGATCGTCTGCTTTCTGCTGCTGATTAGTGGAAATGTTTCAGCTCAGCTTCTTGTAAAAACTCAGATTAATTTTTGATTCATGGCCACGGGCTAATTAGGAGGAAAAGAAAATCCTGTCATTCATTATATTTCACTGTTTCCAGCTCCGACTCGACTCCAACAGCTGTTTGTTGGTGGTTTTTACCCGTTTCTCTTAAGGCTGAGACACTAACAGGCAAAAACACTGTCTTTTCATGCACTAGCAGATCAATTTTGAGATTTTGAGCTAATTTTACTTCATTTCGTCTGTAGATTTCTCCTAAATTCACTAGTTTATTTAATGTAGTTAGTCTGAGCCGTGTCCTGTCAGGTGTCATTGTAAAGCTCTCTCTCTCCTGAACAATGATGTCATTTCCTTTGTATCATAGCAACCAATCATAAAAGTAGGATTGACATTAACAATCTCTGTAGTTTTACAGTCCAAGTCTTTAAAGGGCGTTTTCTCAGAAAGAGTTTTTCAGACTCAGACTCCTCTCTAGAAATCTCCACTTCAGCAGCACTTCCAGACACCAAACCTTCCACTTTGATCCCTTTCTATATCCTGAAGGTTTTTACAGAGGGGATTGTTGATATATCATTCACAGCCTCATTTATACAACATTTTATTACTAAAAACATGGAGACATTAGATGGGTTTTTTTTAGGGCTGGTGACAGTATTTTCTCATTTACAGAGTGATAAAAAGAGATATCCACAATCCTCCTCTGGAAAAACTAAAGACTCTAATGTGTCAACAAGATAAAACAAGAATTTTGAGAGTGGCTTTATATTGTTTTACGACAGACTAATTGTAACAGAATGTTTTTCACCACACATCATTTCTATGAGGTGTCTAGAACAACATACTAAAAGTCCTAAGAAATCCTAGTTGGGGAAATATGTTTAATTCACATCATTATTTACTGTATAAAGTCTATGGTGCCGACAACAATACACCCAAATGGGGCTATTTTTTTCCTTTACTCCTATCGTACTAAAACTTTACACAATGAAAGTATCCATGATATGTAACATTTTTTTGTATTACAAGATTCTTTTAAAATAAATTTGAATATGCAAATGAGCAATACACTAATGGAATATGCCCAAAATACACCCGAATAGCCTTATGTTCTTCCTTTACTCCTACCACAATCACACTGGAGGTGGAAACTTTCCTCCTCCATCGTGACGTTGTGGTGTTGCTCCATCAATCCGGCGCCCAGCTGCAGCGAGGCCCCGGGGCCCCGGAGCGCCGCTGCTGCTGCTGCTGCCACGGCAACAGACGGCCAAGACGGAAAGACAAGCAGAACAAATGGAGGCCGAGCGTCCAGGAATTAGTCTGATCCACACCGAGATGGAGAGAGAGAGACGGGACGGGACGGGAGGAAGAGAAGAGGGAAGACGGCCCGGAGCAAAGAGTGTGTGAGTGTGTGTTTATGGAGTAAAATCATAGTTTATATTGACACACACACACACACACACACACACAGATCTGTGGTCTCCTTGTCGCCGTGGTTTCCAGACGCTGCTGTTTAGTCGGAGGTGACGACTGATACAAAGAAACTAAAGATCCTGCAGCAACACAAGGAAATCCAATTACAGGAGTGTGTAGCTGGAACAGCATGAACCTCCTTCTACTCTGTGTGTGTGTGTGTGTGTGTGTGTGTGTGTGTGTGTATCCACCTCATTATGTTTTCATTTCTGTGCGGACCACTGACCTTAAACTCTACATCTTCACTTTAAACAAACGCGGCGCTGATGTGTGTGAGTGCTGGTTGCAGACGAAGCGTCACAGTTCACACACGGCTCGGTTTCTATTGGTCCAGAAAATACACACGGGTTTACACACACACACACACACACACACCGGCCTGATGGGGGCGCCATGACAGGAGTCAGGAGAACAAACAGCCGTGGAGGAAAACTGAGACAAACTCTGTCATGTGGTCATAGTTATTCTATAGTTGGCTGTAAATATATACACACACACACATATATATACATATATATTTACATATATATGAAGAACTTAAAACAATAACTACATTAAATCCCATTTGCATTTAGATTATTTCCCAGCATGCTCAGCTCTGTCCTGGTCAAACACATGCAACAGTGTTTGGGCACGTTACTTTAAAAAAGTCATTAGGTATCCAAAAAGTAACTGAGTTTATCTCAAGGAAATTTAAATCGAACGCAACTGGACTTAGTTATTTGTCTAGGAAGACGTTTCACCTTCATCCAAGAGGCTTCATCAGTTCATGTAGCATCTGATCAAGCTGGGACTGGTCATTATAAAAGCAACTAATTACCAGGATAAGTAATTATTGCGTTACTTTTTTAACAAAAATGCTCCAATGTCTGTGTGGAGGGAAACTGAAGGAGTCAGTTGGTTAGTTCCTGATAACCGGCTTTTTCTGACCAGTTGATGAACTGAATGAAATGTGTAACATATAAACATAACACTTTAACAGGTGTGTTATTAATTAGTGACGGAGCATTTTATTCTCAGTAACGGTAACGGTGTTATAACACGGGAAACGGTAACTTTTTAGATTACTGTTACTGAAAAAAGTATCAGAGTTTGTAACGCTGTTTATTTATAACGTTGTTATTCTTATAACTGGTCATGGATCACATGGACTGGACCTGATGACATCACTCACCTCAAATCATGAGTGACAGGAGGAAGTGCACAAGCCATTTCAAAATAAAAGCATGTGTAGATGGTTTCTCCCTCTCTCTGTCTCATCATCATCATCATCATCATCACGGCCTGTGGAGGATGAAGCACAGGTGGTGACGAGGCCCCGCCCACTGAGGAGTCACATGACCATCTGTTGATGATGAGCGCCGTCACTTTAAAGGGACAACGAGGAGTTTTGTTAAAGCGAAGTGTTTCCACTACTACATTTATGAGCCTCCGCACCGTGAAATTCTTTGACCGGTGCAAGACAGACTCATGTTTTCATTCATCAAGAATTAAAGTCAGAGGTTGGAAGACGATCACATACCGTCGTAGTTCCCACCATAAACGGAGATTCATACGGCGGCGTTATTCTCATGACTCGCCACCAAACCGAAAGTAAAGAAACGCTGGTCGGCTCGCCCAGCATTTCCACCACCACTAATAATAACAAAATAACCATAGAGACAAAACCATAGATTTATCTAAAATGGACCATTAACAAGTGGTAACGGAGATTCATCCACATTAGTATGAGACTTTTTTATAACCAAATAGAAACTCCTGGTTGTCCCTTTAACTAGTTGATGAACTGAAACAAACATGTAATGTAGCCTATAACTACACTTTAACAGGTGTTTTTTTATTTAGTGACGGGACTTCATGAGTCAACTAACGGTGCATTTTATTCTCAGTAACGGAGTTATAACGGAGGAAACAGTAACATTTATGATTACTGTTACTGAAAAAAGTATCCGAGTTGTTATTTAAAACGCTGGAGTGTAGATTCTCTCTCTGTCTCATCATCATCATCATCATCACGGCCTGTGGAGGATGAAGCACATGGTGGTGACGAGGCCCCGCCCACTGAGGAGTCACATGACCGTCTGTTGATGATGAGCGCCGTCACTTTAAGTTGTTTTAATTAATACTAATGAGTCGTAACTAAGAAGAGACAGAGGCTGTATTCGAAACCGCATACTATACTGCTAGTACGTACTGATTTGGCCAAAATGTAGTATGTAGTATGCAGTATGCAAACAAAAGCAAAATCTGCAGTATGTGAAAAGTTCCCGGATGTCGTACTGATTCGGAAAATATCTATATATCTCCATCTGACCAGTCTACATCGCCTACTGTATCCCACAATGCAATGCTCCCCTGACGTCTAACCGTAACCAAAGACGGTAGTGTAGCCGTGTACTGTAACTATAGTTTAATAAAATAAAACTTAATGCAGACTGATCGGTTCATTGTAAAATATTTTTTGTTTTTGTTTTTGTTTTTTGTAAATGTGGTGGTTTCTGTACGTAACGTCAGGCTCCAGAGCCCCGAGGCAGCGCTGCTCTTCTGTCCAATACACACAAGAAGCTTCACTTTACATTCAGACTAACTAATGCTACTGATACAGCTGTTAGATTTCATCACTGAGACCAACATTTATCTCCTGAAAATAATGTAACCAGCCGGTGGTAAACCTTTAAAAACCTACGGGTAAGTTAATTAGCGACCGTTTTCGACGTAGTGCTGGCCGGCCGAGCACGTCAGGAGCCGGGCTGCTGCCTCTGTGATGTCCCGGTCGCTGCAGAGCTTCACTTCTCTGAAAAACATCGGAGCAAACTTCTAAACAGCCGTCGTTTGGATCAACTGGCCGTAGATTTGGGATCTAAACAGTTACTTTCTCGCATGAAAAAATATTAAAACTTAATAAAGTTACATAATTACAGCGCTAGAGCGGGAAATAAAACAGCTTTTAGCCTGTTTTACAGCTACTGCTACCGGTTGCCGTGAAATGCATTCTGGGAAACTCGTATACTGCATACTGCGATGATAACGGCGTCGGTCTGCTCAAGTAGCAGACTGAATCCCACATTCAGTATGCAGTATACAGTACATATAACGCAGTATGTAGTAGGCAGCACGGTAGTATGCGGTTTAGAAAACAGACAGAGACTCGGTCCCAGTTCGTCTCAGCTCGTCTTCTGTCTGAGACTCAGAGAGACGAGGACGGAGCCGGAGGAACGTTTCACTTCAGAGGTAGAGAGACAGGAAGAGGGTGTGTGTGTGTGTAGTGATTGTGTAGTGTGTGTGTAGTGTGTGTATTGGGGGGTTGAAGGGGGGGGGGGGGCTTTTAAAGTAGTATCCTTAGGTGAAGAACAGAGTTAAGTGTTCCCTCGCAGTCTTCAGTGTGGAAATGAATGGTTGACTCTCCTTGAAAAACCGAGTTGCTATGACAACTGGCCCTTTTCTCCATTTCTCTTTAACCACCCCCCATCACACACACACACACACACACACACACACGGGGCCGTGGAGGCAGGTAGAGTTTTAAAGTGAGACACGGATCAGACTGAGTCTCTGCTGCAGGTCGACGGTTCAATTCCCCGACTCAGACTCAGAGACTTTTACACTGAAAGGAACAGGAAGTGAAGGGACAGCGGTGATTTAACAGCAAACACACACACTGAGAATATAATAATTATATAATAACAATACAGGAAGAGACATTATTATTAATATTATGAACCAAATTGCACCAAAATCTATCTATCTATCTATCTATCTATCTATCTATCTATCTATCTATCTATCTATCTATCTATCTATCTATCTATCTATCTATCTATCTATCTATCTATCTATCTATCTATCTATCTATCTTAATTATTACTTAATGTGTTAATGTGTAAATAAAAATATATTTTCTTTTTCATTTGTGCATTTGTTTCTATAAATGTTGTGATATTTTAAAATGTGCTATGGATGGAGGATTAACACTCCTGCACTGTGTGTCATCTATCTTTGTGAACTGTGCATAACTTCTTTTATTCGTCTTCTGCAAAATGAACCATTATCATTATTATTATTGTGTGTTTTTGGAGCTCTGAGCTGCTGAATCAGTTTCTATGATTCTGTTTAACGTCTCTGAGACTTTAAAGGAGACTTATTCTGCTCCTTTTACACAGAGTTAAATAGTTCCCAGGTGTCTGTGACATGCAAATTCAATAACTAATGACATCATTGTCAAACAACTGATCGTAAAACCACGTGGATTTCAACCTTAGGAGCCTGAAAGTGACAGATTTGTTTGTCAATTCTCACATTTTGGGGCTTCTGAGCTGCTGAATCAGTTCCTATGTTATAGATATGATTCTGTTTAATGTCTCTGAGACTTTAAAGGAGACTTATTCTGCTCCTTTTCCACAAAGTTAAATAGTTAAGATCGTAAAAACCACACGGATTTCAACCTCAGGAGCCTGAAAACTACATTATTTGTTTGTCAGTTATCACATTTTGGGGCCTGGGGGGAAATTTAAACACCCAAATACATGTTAAAGAGGCTTCAGAAAGAGATATTTCCATAATATTTCAGATTTCAGGAAGCAGCTCTGGTCTGGTCTATTTACTGACGTGGTTTATGTTGCAGGATTAAAACGTGTAAATGTCTTGAGCTGATGTTTTTAGGACTAACTCTCTAACTTTGCTCTCAGTGGACGGAGGAATCATCTACATGTTAAATCTGATGCATCAAACTTTTTATATCTGAACAATAAAGAGAGAATGAGGCAGAAACCCACCGACTTGTTCTGGTTCTAGTCTCAGATTCCTCTCACGCCGGCGGGTTCGTGGTTCGTCTAGTTTATTTATTTTCCGTTACATAACGAGACATAAATGTATTTATCTCCATAAATAGCAGCAAGTATAAACAAGGTGAGTGAGAGTGACGCTGTAAAATTTAGTCAGACCATTTCTCCTAAACAGAAAAAACCCTTATGTAACCGTGTGTGTGTGTAACCGTGTGTGTGTGTGTGTGTGTGGTCTGACAGGTCGGCTTTAATGAGCTGAGAGAGCGAACGGCGCATCAATGAAATCGATAGCAGAATTAACACATTGACATGTTGGACTCATTTGCTTTCTGACATTTCCCTCCGTGCAATTAAGCAGCTCAGATATGCAAGTCTGATCTGATTAATGCAGCGCGGCCGCCGCTCAGCTCGCCGCCGCCTTAGTATGCACAGGACCACACCGTCTCTCTGTCTGTCTGAGGCTCGGACCGGGACACAGCAGCAGCATCTCCCAGCATGCACTGCAGATAATCACCTTGTTGTTTACTTCCTGGTAGAAAACCAGCATGAGAACAATAGTGACAGACAAGAGTTTCGCTATGTAAATCTGATTTTTCATGTCACTATATCACCGTTTAGACTAATCTGATGTTTGTAAAGTTTATAAAACCAATGATTGGACAAACATTACTATTTCTGTGTGCACATTTTTGTAATTAGTCGTGGTTATCAGAGATTAGCCGGGCTAACGGTTAGCTACCTGTTTAACTTTAATAACTCAGTGACTCAATAAACGCTCCATGAACAAATATTTTCTCCAGCGGATATCTGAGTTCCAACATGACTGAGCTAACTGGAGTAGTTTCATGTCGTGTCCCACAACGGGAGGGTTTTAACAGCTGACGTCCTGCTGTTAGCTTAGCTACCGTTAGCTTAGCTACCGTTAGCTTAGCTACCGTTAGCTGTCCCTGTCAGCTGAGCCACTGATGCTTTCTAGACACCGTGATTCCCCCAAACTGAATAAATACAACACATAGCAACACAAAACACACACACAGAAATAGTAATGTTTCTTCAATCATTTCAGATTTGTCTAAACGGTGATAGGGCGTGAAAAATATGATATAGCCTATAGCTAAACTCTGGTTCGTTACTATTGATCTCATTCAAATTACAGCTGGTTTTCTAACAGAAGTAGAATGTAAACAACAAGGAGATTTGTTCTATAGGAGAAGGACAGTAGGACGGACTGAGGAGGAGGAGGGTTAACGAGGAGCTGCAGCATCTTGTCCTCAGCTCAGGACTCTGGACCTCCGTCTGCTGACGACAGACGGAGCTTCAACAACCTCCAACACAGTTCAGTCTCAGTCGGATCAGAGGGACTCGAACCTGTTGTTGTGCTGCTGTTACCACTGAGCCTCCATGCTTCATAATAACGTTTTATTATAACAACAATAATATCTAGTAATATAATGTAGGGCCTGCCATCAGAATCAATCAGAGTTGTGATTAGAGCTGCAACTAACGATTATTTTCATTATCGATTGATCTGTCAATTATTTAAACCATTAATCGATCAGTTGTTTGGTCAATTAAATGTTAAAATATGTTGACAAATATCAGTCAGTGTTTCCCAAACCACAAGACGACGTCCTCAAATGTCTTGTTTTGTCCACAAACCAAAGAGAGACTCAGTTTATTGTCATAAAGGAACAAAGAAACCAGAAATATTCACATTTAAAGGAAAAACGGTTCCATCAGGCCACATTTTGAAAATACACAAGTCAAAAGTAGACATGAAAGCCTGGTTCACATGTAAAGATTTTCTAAATCTCAACAGATGTTTTATCTTTGACAGAGCCCACACATGAAGATAAAACATCTTTGATTGATCGTAATGTGTGTGGTGTGCTGTGATATTACAAACACAGCATCTCACACATAAAGATTTGTCTGATGACACACTAGAGTCTCGTCCCCCATGCCACATTGCAAAAACTCAAAATCTTACCAAGAATATTTGTCTCATTTCTAGTCAAAACAAATCTCATTAAACTTAAAATAAGACTCATCACATTAAAAAGCAGCTTGTTTTTAGACACTTTTTACTTCTTTTAAGCAGATTTTCACTTGAAATAAGTAGAAAAATCTGATAGTGGGGCAAGTTTTTCTTTCTTATTATAAGCACAAAAAACCTGCTTTCACTGGCAGATTTTTCTACTTATTTCAAGTGAAAATGTGTTCGAAACAAGTGAAAATGATCTAAAAACAAGTTCATTTTTAGGTGATGAGTCTTAGCTATTTTAAGTGGAAAGAGATTAGTTTTGACTAGAAATGAGACATTTTGACAAGAAATAAGACAAATATTCTTGGAAAGATTTTGAGTTTTTGCAGTGCAGAATAGGCGGCCGGTCAGACGGCGGTCTTGCGTGGCGTAGAGTGACATAGATCACGGACAGTCAAAACCGATCTGAGTGTTTGGAGCTGTTCAGACTGAAACACATCTGTCCAAATGTGCTTTGAAACGACCTCCTGAAGGTGGTTTCAATCCAGTTTGGATTTAATGTACCATAATACCATAATCTTATTTAAAAAAGTACCTACTTAAAAACAGGATGATTAATTTATATAAGTTAGAGTAATGAGTGGTGACACGTGCTATGCTGCTGCTATTTTTGTTCTGTTTTCTGTATGTTTGATTGTCTACTTTTTTTCCTCTTTTCTTTTGAGGAGGAAGGAAGTAGGGGAGGAAGAAGGGAAAGGAGAGGAGAAAGGAAGGGAAAGGAAAGGAAGAAGAAAGGGAAATCAAATCAAGCAGCTTCTCTCTTTTCACTGTTTTGTGATTGCTTATTTCTTTTATTAATAAATAACAAATTGTACATTTTAAATTTTTTATTTTTATTTTTTTAATTAACCCTCTATTGCATAGTGTTGCCATATGGCAACAATTACTTTATCTTCATTTTTCTAAAAAGCTATGATATTTTTGTTTAGTTTTTACAGTTAGGTGTGAAAAGGGGGCTTTTACTTTGAAGGACATACAATTTATGAGGTCAAACTACCAAGATATCCTGTTTGTCCCTTTTGCTCATGGACATTTGCCATGTAAACATCACTCTGCGGGGCTCCTGAAGACTGTCTTTTATTCAGAATTTTGGAAAGTTCTCATCAAATAAAACATTGACATCACTATCTGGGGAAAGTAAGCTTTATTTTTTTAACATTTAATTCAGTTTTGATGTAATAGTATTTTTGTAATATGCTAAAATACATTTGTTGCCATATGGCAACAGTATGCAAATATGGAAAATTCCTGGTGCATTCAACGCAATGAGAGTCCCATTGACTTACATAGCATGAACCTACCCTGAGACTATGTTTACAACCTTTTCTTATATTTTAAAGGTAAAAACATTATATTTTTTAATATTTTGTGATTAAAGGTATTTTGTCACATATTATCTAAATGGACTTGCACTTATATCTTCTAGATAACTGAATGAAAATGAAATGAAATGAGTGATTCAATGTACTTCATTGAGACGGGTTCCAGGTTCCAGATTCTCAGACATTTTAGATAACTGTTGAAATTATACAAAGTTTATATTGTATAAATGTTTGTTTGTTAGTTTTGGTTGAGTATGAGATGGATTTGTTGAGTTTTGCTTTAAATAAAATTAGTTTTTGGTCAAAAATGTTGATTTTATGGGACTTTCCACGATTGCATTGTTGTTGTAACAGGGTAGGCGTAATAAGCTATGCTTCAGCCTATGCCTTTTCGGTCCAAATTTTCTTTTTCTGTTTACTTATTGTTTATTCAGATTGATGTTTTTTTTATTTACTTTTTTCTTTCTGGTTTGTTACTTTTCTTTTAATGACATGTATTGACTGAAATAAACTAAAACTAAACTAATGTGATTTGTGACTGTTCATACGTCAAAAGAGCTCCGGTTCAAATCTCGGCTGGCAGTCTGAACGCGGCCTAAGATAATCGGTAGTGATGTTCGATACCACAAATTTCCTTTCCGATCCGATACTGAGTAAAATTCAGGCTGGTATCGGCGATACCGATCCGATACCGATACTTTGTGCAAATGCCCCTAATGTGCCTGGTAAATCTAATAAAATTTTAAAAAGTACTGTATTTCAAGTCATAGCTTCCTAAGGATGCAAGACTTTAGAGTAACGTATTTATTTTAAACTCTGAACTATACTGAGGTAGTGGCCTCGTTTAGAATATAGCCGAAAATAGTGTTTCAAACACTAAAAAAAGAACATAAGTAAAATAATAAAACCATAAATTAAATAAGAAAATGATAAACAAACATATAATTTTTTCTTAATTCATTCATTTATAATATTATTTATAATTTTCCCACAGATATTACAGACTTCGTCTTCACTGTTTGTGGCACTGAAATAGCTCCACACCTGACTCCTTTTCCGCCATCGACTCTACACAGACTGACTTTGTGAGCAGCTTTCGCGTTACGCACTTACCCAGGCGGAAGAAAAAGTAGTTCCTACCAACCGCGTGTCATTTAGACAAGATCTGAATAGTTTAGTTACTTTCCACTGTGTTCCTGTTAATGATATGCATAACCACAAATGACTGAAGTATCAAAAGTATCGATATTTTCATTTGAGTATCGATTCTAGAGCACACAGACCTGGTATCGGAAGTATCGATATTTCAGTATCGATCTGCACATCACTAATAATCGGACGATTTTTGTCTTTGGTCAGAATGGAGGCAAAATTGGGCCAAAATCAGCCAGATTATCTTTAAATACTGTGTGTGTGTGTGTGTGTGTGTGTGGCAGCTTCAGCAGCACAGAGAGAGGAGAGAGTTGATGTATTGACGGTCAGACTGGACTGAGACGAGCTGGAGACGATGATGATCCATAGAGACCAGATCGATACCACAGACTGAGACCGATGCTGCTGCTGCAGGAGTCTGAGTCTGAGCTGGAGCTGCTTCACCACTTCTCCATGACACCGCCCGTCTGCTGCTGCTGGCATCAGCCCTGCAGAGTGTGTGTTACTGTGTGTGTGTGTGTGTGTGTGTGTGTGTGTGTGGCGCAGGTGGCCGAACCACCTTGTCCCTGTCACTGCAGCTCTCTGAGGGCTTGTTGCTTGTTGGGAGGCAGCCTGAAGGCTTCTGCAGCCCCCGGAGAGAGAGAGAGCTGACACGGGGCCGAGCCAGGAAGCTTCTGGCTCCTCCCCCTCATCCCCCTCATCCCCCTCATCCCCCTCATCCCTCCATCAATGATTCTCTTCATCTCTCTGTAAACCGCATGCATGATTCCCTCTCATGGCTGATGGTAGATAACAGGTTAGCATCGAGCACGGCAGTCATGTTTCATTCAGTCTTGATCAGTTAAGCACCTGACTTTTTATTTACTCAAATTGTTTTTAGAAACACTGTGCACAACTGCAGCACTAGAGGGTCCAGCAGTGGTCAGCTGGAAGTGCCTCACCCAAGAACTAAGGCCTTGTCACCATCTTTTATCTGTAGAGCAATAACTCTGTGGAATAATCTACCTCACTTCCTCTGTTGTATTGAAAGGAAACAGGTTTTTAAAAAGTAAGAGTAAGAGTGGTTCCACTTTGTTATCTAAGAAAAACTCTGTTTAAGATGTGTGGACATTTTCAAATGTTTGCTTTAACTTTGTAACATTTAGGTTATTGTGATTGACTGTAAATGTAAATGTCTGATATGTTGTGTATATGTATATTTTGTGTTGTTCCTTGTGGACCCCAGGAAGACTAACTGGCTACTAAGGTACCAGCTAATGGGGATCCTTAATAAACAATTCTTTGTCTCTGCACTGCAAAAAATCAAATATCTTACCAAGAATATTTGTCTTATTTTTAGTCAAAATGTCATTTCTAAGTCAAAACAAATCTCGTTCTACTTAAAATAAGACTCATCACATTAAAAGCAGCTTGTTTTTAGACACTTTTTACTTCTTTCAAGCAGATTTTCACTTAAAATAAGTAGAAAAATCTGATAGTGGAACAAGTTTTTCTTCCTTATTACAAACACAAAAAACTTGCTTTCACTGGCAGATTTTTCTACTTATTTCAAGTGAAAATTAGTTTGAAACAAGTGAAAATGATCTAAAAACAAGTAAATTTTTAGGTGATTAGTCTTATTTTAAGTGGAAAGAGATTAGTTTTGACTAGAAATGAGACATTTTGACAAGAAATAAGACAAATATTCTTGGAAAGATTTTGAGTTTTTGCAGTGCTCAGTCTCTGTCCTCTCATCCTCTCATCCACCGCTACTCTCCCTCTGTCTCTGTGTTGCAGCCGGGCCGGTGTCGTTTGTCTCGGTGCCACTTGGAAACGCTACGACACGGTTTGAGTTGAGGCTGGGCAAACATTTAACTAAATGTATCCCATTCCAAATCTGGGATTACATCCTGCTGCTGTTTCAATATTTGGACGCCGCCGAGCTGAGCAGCAGCCGCGGCCTCGGAGACGACGGGTCAAGTTGGACAAACAAAACCCGACGTCCGTCTAAAGAGGAAGCAAGAGGCCAAATAGACGCTGCTGCTGCCACGGAAACCCAGAGAGGAGGAAGAAGGCCGTGGGTCAACAACCTCCTACGCTTCATCCATCTGACAGAAAACACACCGGTCCATTCATTATATATCAAGTAATCATGAAGCCATTGGACAATACACCGTGTATTTCCACGTTTCCCTCATCAAACTCATCAAATACACAATCCAACAACTCCACAACGCTCTGGTGGACAAGTTGTGAGCTGCACATTCACCACGCTATGAGATAATAACACAATGTTACCACACAGAGTTGTTTTAGAGGGAAATTCATGTAAAACCGCTGATGCACGTTGCCTTCAGGGACAGTTTTTCATCAACAGTCTCTGTATTTCCCTCTAAAACAACTCTGTGTGGTAACGTGGTAACGGCTCTGCTCCGCCGTTCTAAAAACAGCTTGCACCGACAATTAAAGGTAACGAACCTACTGCTATGACTATAGGGATTATGGCAATGGGCCAATTTGCCAAAATGTTGAACTATCCCTTTAAATGAGCAGTGATATAGCTGCTTCTCTGTTATGTCACTGGGTTTATCATTAAACTATGAAACATTTACATTAGGAGCCAGTTGATTAACGTGTCGTCTCTTGTGAATTTGCTTTCCTTACATTAGTTGACAGTGTCTCCAACGATGGACCAAGCTGCAGATGTTTCCAGATGTTTCCTCATGGAGACAGGATGACTTATCCCATAATAACCAGACCAGAGCTTTCAAACACCTCCACTCCCATAATAAGGTGACCACATCTCCCCAGTGAAGAGTTTCTGCTCATTAGCTTCTGCAGCCGACAGCAGCTGGATGCAGAGAGAGGCGTTCAGGTTCGCTCAGTCAAACTCAGGCTTTCACACAATTCTGCATAAAAAGTGTCATTTTTAAAGGGATAGTTCATCCAAAATTGAAATTGCACTCATTATCTCCTCCCCCTCATGTGGACTAAGAGCTGGGAGAAGTTTCAGAGTCCTCCGTGGCTTCTCTGAGTTACAGCGGGGCTCCGTGCAGCAGTATTTGTCCATATAACGGTTGTGAATGGATACCACTTTTCTTCGTCCAAAAAGACACACCAAAAAACATCCAAATACCTCCATGCTGCTCGTCTGTAATGTCCCTCTTGTATTGAAGCCCCGAAATGCAAAATTGTTCCGAAAAAATTAAATAAGTCTATATTTCAAGCTTGTTTTGTAGCGGAAGCTTCTCTTTTTGTTACGAAGACAGTTGGTATCCATTTGCAACCGTCATATGGACATGCACTGCTACGCCGAGACCCCCTGTAACTCAGAGAAGCCACGGAGGACTCTGAAACTTCTCCCAGCCCTTAGTCCACATGAGGGGGAGTAGATAATGGGTGAAATTTCAATTTTGGGTGAACTATC
Source organism: Trachurus japonicus (assembly GCF_045865225.1). Classification (NCBI taxonomy): domain Eukaryota; kingdom Metazoa; phylum Chordata; class Actinopteri; order Carangiformes; family Carangidae; genus Trachurus; species Trachurus japonicus. The sequence goes on from NC_140926.1 coordinate 1,398,171, forward strand.
CCTTTAAGTTATATAATCAGATTTTTGTATTTTTAAATAAAAGTTCCTCTTCTGTTTTTTTAATGGTAAACAGCTCCTTTTTGCCATGTTCAGTGTGTTAAATCATTTAGCTCATATTAAAACGTGAGTGTTTTGTGATTTCTTTAGTTTAAATCCTTTCCAAACGCCCTGCACGGCCCCGTTAGCGTCCACTGCTCTGAACTGAATTCAAACAAAGCTGTACGACAGGTTATAGGAGGCAGAGGAACAAAGCAAATAGACAGTCATGAATAAATTACCTCGGCTTAAAGCCCTGAGTCGACTCGGGACAAAAAGCTCCTGTGAAACGACACATCACAGCGAGGATGACGACCTGCTTCATCTCTTTAGATTAAATTCCATCACACGGACACTTTGCCTGTTTTTCCTTAAGTGGTTTGCATTAAAATAAGAGTTGAACACTTGAGGAGATGTTAGCTCAAGAGATTAACGTGTTATATCTGTTTCCTTTCGTTTGTCGACTCGATGCCAAACTGAGCTGAGACGAGAGAAGAGAAGTTACACAGCTGCTGACTTTCTGGTTGTGTTTAGTATCAGATTGGAGCGATATTGATGAATGATGAATGAGATGAGGTGATTGATTAGTGGAGCAGCTTGTAAACGCCGCAGCAATTCGATCCGATTCAAGTCAGTTAGAGCGTTTCCACCAATCAAATGTACCGAGCATTTCAAAATAAAACGCAACAAACTTTCCGATAGTAAATCCTAAAGCTCACAGGAAGTCATGGATGAAAAAATACTAATCATGGAGGTGGAAAACCGTCAAATGCAGAGACTGGTTGATGAAAAACTGTCCCTGAAGGCAACGTGCATCAGTGGTTTTGCATGAATTTCCCTCTAAAACAACTCTGTGTGGTAACGTTGTGTTATTATCTCATAGCGTGGTGAATGTGCAGCTCACAACTTGTCCACCAGAGCGTTGTGGAGTTGTTGGATTGTGTATTTGATGAGTTTGATGATGAGGGAAACCAAGAAATCCCATAATGAGCCTCCGTAGCGTAGCTCTGAGCAGCTCACGGCTCTGCTCCGCTGTTCTAAAAAATAGCTTGCACCGACAATTAAAGGTAACGCACCTACTGCTGTTTTTAGATAATTTTCACTTGTTTCAAACTAATTTTCACTTGAAATAAGTAGAAAAATCTGCCAGTGAAAGCAAGTTTTTTGTGCTTGTAATAAGGAAGAAAAACTTGCTCTACTATCAGATTTTTCTACTTATTTCAAGTGAAAATCTGCTTAAAAGAAGTAAAAAGTGTCTAAAAACAAGCTGCTTTTTAATGTGATGAGTCTTATTTTAAGTAGAATGAGATTAGTTTTTAATAGAAAAAAGTCAAATATTCTTGGTAAGATTTTGAGTTTTTGCAGTGCGTTCCAGCTCCGTCTCTGTTCGTTGTTGGGTTTTGTATCAGAACCCAGATGTTCCTTCACATCTGGAGAAAGATGATTTACATTTTATCGGGGCGTCTCTATAGCAACGCAGCGCTTCATTTATGTTACGTTACCAGACGTTACCAGAGTTGTTTTAGAGGGAAATACAGAGACTGATGATGAAAAACTGTCCCTGAAGGCAACGTGCATCAGTGGTTTTGCATGAATTTCCCTCTAAAACAACTCTGTGTGGTAACGTTGTGTTATTATCTCATAGCGTGGTGAATGTGCAGCTCACAACTTGTCCACCAGAGCGTTGTGGAGTTGTTGGATTGTGTATTTGATGAGTTTGATGATGAGGGAAACCAAAGAAATCCCATAAGGAGCCTCCGTAGCGTAGCTCTGAGCAGCTCACGGCTCTGCTCCGCCGTTCTAAAAACAGCTTGCACCGACAATTAAAGGTAACGAACCTACTGCTATGACTATAGGGATTATGGCAATGGGCCAATTTGCCAAAAATGTTGAACTATCCCTTTTAACAGCATTGCAGCATCTCTCCTTTCCATCAGTCGGCCCCGCCTCCTCCTGCTGCATTCACACGTCGCGCAGTTAAAGCTCAACGCATTAAATTGCTAATTGATCGCGATCGCAATCATCACTACTACACTGCAAAAACTCAAAATCTTACCAAGAATATTTGTCTTATTTCTAGTCAAAACAAATCTCATTCTACTTAAAATCAGACTCATCACATTAAAAGCAGCTTGTTTTTAGACACTTTTTACTTCTTTCAAGCAGATTTTCACTTGAAATAAGTAGAAAAATCTGATAGTGGAGCAAGTTTTTCTTTCTTATTACAAGCACAAAAAACTTGCTTTCACTGGCAGATTTTTCTACTTATTTCAAGTGAAAATTTGTTTGAAACAAGTGAAAATGATCTAAAAACAAGTTCATTTTTATAGGTAATGAGTCTTATTTTAAGTGGAAAGAGATTAGTTTTGACTAGAAATGAGACATTTTGACAAGAAATAAGACAAATATTCTTGGAAAGATTTTGAGTTTTTGCAGTGTAAAGACTTCTTGGTCGACTGTCGATCTATCTATCTATCTATCTATCTATCTACCTATCTATCTATCTAGTATCTATCTATCTATCTATCTATCTATCTATCTATCTATCTATCTATCTATCTATCTATCTATCTATCTATCTATCTATCTATCTATCTATCTACCTACCTACCTACCTACCTATCTATCTATCTATCTATCTATCTATCTATCTATCTATCTATCTATCTATCTATCTATCTATCTATCTATCTATCTATCTATCTATCTATCTATCTATCTATCTATCTATCTAAAACCTGGAACAGAAGCAGCTCTGATCCGTTCCTCCATCACCATGACAGCTCTCAGCTTTATAAAGCAGGATGATCTGTTATCACACACAAGCCCCCACCCTCACCTCCTCCTCCCCCCTTCCTCCTTCTCCTCCTCCTCCTCCTCCTCTCCTCCCTCGCTCCCATCACAAAAATCAATATTTATAATTTTACAAGATCAGGACAAATCCGCTGCAATGCCCGCGTTATTAAAACAATAAAAACATCACAGAGACAGGTATTTGCTGGGAGCCCCGACTGGATTAAAGGTCCTGTTTCTCCCTTATCTCTCCCTCCTTTTCTCCTCCCCCTCTCCCCTCCTCCTCCCCCCTCATCCCTCCTTCTCCCCCCACTCTAATTCCCACTTTCTTCCTCCAGACATATAATAAGCCTCGCTGTAAAAGAGGTTATATAGGCCCCTTCTTCTTAATATCACCGGCTGTGGTTTTAAGTAATGACATAAATAAAAAGGACTGTGATGTATGACGGGGGTTTGCACAGGGAAGGGGGGGCAAATGGGGGGGCAGATAGGCTCATGTCACCCCCCCTCCACCTCCATCCCTCCTGGGAAGGAGCAGGGAATCATGGGAGGAGGAAGCAGCAGAGCCGACTGACTGAGAGCATCTATCTATCTATCTGTCTCTACTGAGCCTTTTGGTTATTCATTGTTTTATTTGATTTTTATTCATGTCGCACATGTTGTTTAATGTATTTTTCATTTCTTATGCTTCATATATTATGTAATGTGTCAAATTAAAATAACATCACAGGTTGATATTCACTAGTGTGTAAAAGGAGTCAAATAACAGAATATGAAACATTAACTTCTGTATCAATGTATGAAAACTCTGTTGTAAGTTGTTTGTTTATAATTTATTAAGTGTTAATCACAACATTAATAACTGTTGTAATTATTAATCTGTATCAATCAATAGCCATAAAAATATTTTTTTAATATAATCACTAATGTTCAATAATAATAATTTGACCTCCGCTGATTATTTATAGTTTTATGGCTCTTTAATGGTTTGTTTGGTAACACTTTATTAGACGCCTACCTCTATTACACATTCTAATAATACTTATAATGAGTAATAATGCAGTTATAGCACTCATAAATGACCATAATGCTTTATAACAATAATCATAACACACTATAAAGCATTTTATCATGACTTATAAGGTCAGGTATTATAATACGTTATAATTGTTAGTAACTCACTGATAATGCCCACATTGATAATGCATTATAAATATAGTTATAATGTGTTATAATTGGCTTATAAATTTGTATAACTATCATTATAAACACTCATAAACATAACACACTATAGAGCATTATAACTCTATTATAATACTTGACCTTATAAGCCTTTATAAAATGCTCTGTGATGTGTTATGCTTATTGTTACAAAGCTTTATGATCATTTATGAGTGTTTATAATGATAGTTATTCATGTTAATAAGCCAATTATAACACATATAACTATACTTATAATGCATTATCTATGAGGGCATTGTGTTATGCTTGTTATAAAGCATTATGATCATTTGAGTGTTTATAACTATAGTTATACAGTGATATAACTGCATTATAACTCATTACAAGTATGGTTATAATGCATTATGAGATAGGCGTCAAGTAAAGTGTTACAGAACAAACCATTAAAGAGCCATGAAACTATAAATAATCAGCGGAGGTTAAATTATTAGTGATACTATAAAAAAAAGACTTTTCTGGATATTGGCAACATCAAGATTACTAATGTTGTGATTAACACTTAATTATAAACAAACAACTTACAACAGGGTTTTCATACATTGATACAGACAGTTATTATTTTTGTGATTAACACTTAATTTATGATGATTATTATGATCATTTATGAGTGTTTATAACTACATTATACAGTATTGTATGTACATATGAGGTTGTTTTGACTCTGGACTTGAGCGTAGGTTTGTCCCACAGTGTGAAACGGACCCTGAACGCACCGTGACCCTGCAGCTGGACCCTCTCTGAGCTCTGTCGGTTCAGAAACGCCACATTACAGCGCCTCTACCCCCCCTACATCCCCCCATCCCCCCCCCACCACCCTGAACCTCGTTATCTCCTGGCAGAGAGACCTGGCCTAACAGCACCCTAACGACTTCCCCTTAACGACACGTCTCCATGGAGATAACTGGACATCACCCGGAGACCGCGGCTGACGGCGGCCGCCAGGACAATTTAGGGCCATTTCATGTCCACACAATCGCACACTCTCTCACTTCGCACAAACTCTCATGCGGTCGGCAAAAGTGTGCACATTCTTGGAAGCTCACACACACACACACACACATTTTAACACACACACACACACACACACACACACACACACACACAGACACACACACAGGATGTCTCGGAGGTAATGACCGGACATTTTGCAGTGCAGACAGACACAATTGGGACTATTTGTGCTCCTCCAGTTAATCTGTCAGCCGATATCCCAGAGTAATCTGCAGAGATGATGAGCACACTGTCTTCCTGTCAGAGTAATGGAGAGGTGACGCTCACACACACACTCACACACACTCACACACTCGCACACACACACACTCACACACACAGACACACACACACACACTCACACACCGCTCACCGCTGTCAAACGGGGACAAACCGGGTCGTCTCACCTGGAGTTCGGCTCCTGAGGGAACACATGCAGAGTCAAACTACTGACCTGGAGCCAGTGAGTCACATCTCTCTCCTCTGGGATTACTAACTCATGTTTAAAGGGACAGTTCAACATTTTCACCATAACCCCTATAGTCATATAGCAGTAGGTTCATCACCTTTAATTATCAGTGCATGTTGTTTTGAGATGGGCGGGGTAGAGACGTGGGCTGCTCAGTGAACACAATGTCCCTCATCAAACTCATCAAATACACAATCCAACAACTCCACAACGCTCTGGTGGACAAGTTGTGAGCTGCACATTCACCACGCTATGAGATAATAACACAACGTTACCACACAGAGTTGTTTTAGAGGGAAATGTAGCCGGAACTACATTCTAGACACGGCTGCTTCAAGGGCGGAGGGATTTCAGAAGAGAAAGTAGTTCTGAGCATTTTCTTCATGTGTCGATAATGTTACATGAATGTGCGGGTCATAAGTTGTCTACCAGAGTGTTTTGGAGTTGTTGGATTGTGCATTTAGTTTGATTTATGCAAAAGTACCGTGCAGTTTGTGTCTCTGACCCGCCGATCTAAGCGGGACACTTTGGCCTTTACAAAGAGTCCACTGGTGAGTCTGTTGCTCAGCCAGAAGAGGGGTAGTCCTGCCTCAAACATCTGTGCCCAACAAGAAAGTTCATATATAAATCAAGATGTTTGATGCTCTGTTGCCTTGTGTGATCGCAATTATCTGGAAAAAATCAGGCGTAATGCAAGAAATAATGCGTAGATTTACCATTTATGCATTTTACACAAGCGAAGACCAAGACATGTGATCATCATATGGAAGGAGAACGTTTGTCCACTGCAGGAAACAAGACAAAAAATACCGGTTCAGCAAAGGAAATGTCAGACCTGTGATGTGGTTTTGCCTCATTGCAGACACCGGGGAGGAACTGGCCATAGGGCAACGTGGGCAAATGCCACAACGGCCGCGTAACGATGCGGCTGCAAGAAGACGCTGCTGCTTGAAGATGCAGCTGTGGTGATGTGGCTCGGTCGGGGCCAGCTGTTCACGGCCGGACAACTCTATAAGACTGAACAGACAGTAATAAACAGGAGTAAGGGCAGCGTATAGCTCACCAGCTTGTCCTATGATCAAGAGCTCTAGTCCAGTCTGGATTCAAACCCTGCTAGTGTAGATCAATGCATTTTCTTGTCTCATCATCATTATGATCACTGCTATGTACGTTTATACATATAGTGTTTGTATAATGTGTGGCCAGTCCGTCACTGGCAGACAGAAACTGTTTTCATGTCAGGCCAGTGGTGTTTTTTTGTAAATAATGTTAATAATATATGTTGTATCATAGTTAAAGCCCTTATTCCTTTCCCTCTAATCCACAAGACCTCACAGAACAGTTATATAGTGTCTAAAAAGACGTTTATAATAATTTTCTATGTGTTTCCATCAAATATGTGTGACAGCTTATCTTCCCATGCACCAATGGCCTTATTTGCTGTTGGAGGTCTAACAGAGACTTTTGCATATTCAGTTAAAAGTTCTTTGTAGTAGCCTAGCTTTAAAATAATCTTGATAAAAGTCATCGTTTCTCTGCCAACAATCGTACCAAGAAAATCTATTGTGAAAATCGTGATTGGTGACATCCCAGGAAGTGAACGTTGCTCGGCGGAGAGAGGCCGACCGCTCTCTTCACACGAATGAAATGAGGTGAAGGAGTCTGGATAGGACTAAATGTGACAGACATGATCCACATTGTTCACCTCCCAGTCCTCCACTGGAGGTATGAGGCATGCACACACACACACACACACACACGGTGCAGCGTCAGTTCACAGCAGCCTGTGCTTTTTGTGCTCGAATGAGACACATCCAACGGCTGCTAATTTACAAGGAAGCGGCACACCCAGCTCTTTGTCCTGCTTCCATTAGCAGAGCATGAGAAGGTGGCAGCGGCAGCGGAGAGCGAGCCGCTCCGGGCTGATCTGAAAACCACAGCTCTTTCATGTCTCCAGTCTGACAGAGTAGCACTCTCGCTGGCCGCGCTAGTAAATGGAAGATATCACAGGCATTATGTTGCTGATGCTCATTAACAGCAGACAGCCAAGAGAAAAAAAAAAGAAAAAAGAAAAAGAAAAAATCAATTGCCTCTGTGATACGCAGTCAGTCGCCAGCTTTATCTTCAGAAAGAGCAGAAAAACAAACTCTGGACCAGATGATTTAAATGTGCCTTGTGTTATTTGCTTCTGTCAAGCTTCAGCTAATGTAATAATAATATAAAAAAGAAAAACATGTCTGCTCACATTAGAGGAAACAGCACAAGTCGGAAATATTTGTTAGCAGTGGAATGGCTGATATAACGAGCCACACAGTCTTTACTGCCACCACTGGGACTGAAGACATGAATATATTGTTATTATCAATAGTAATTAATATGAATCAACTATGGAAACAAAGAACAAATGTGTATACATATGTTTAGATAAAGAACAACCCTGTCCATCACACCTGGTATTGTCTATATGTGAATCTCTATCATTTAAAGACACAGATGAACCCTGATGTTCAGTATTATTCATCATGACCTTCACTCTCTATTATCTCCTCTCTCACTGTGATGTGGCTGCAAGGATTCATTATAATAACAGACACACACACACACACACACACACACACACACACACACACACACACACACACACGTTCATCCAACGGTAAATACAGTCTTACACTATACATTCTACTGCTGCACAATGAATCACATGTCATAGTAATTCTCAATATGGACCGAGGTCAATATTCAAATCACACCACTTATGTATATTTTTGCTTGCCTATTTGTATATATATATATATATATATATATACACACAAACACGTTCATCCAACAGTCAATACAGTCTTACACTATAGTGCTGCACAATGAATCACATGACATGTCATAGTAATTCTCAATATTCAAATCACATCACCTATGGCGTATATTTTTTGAAATGTCTTCATTTGGATAAACCCCTTGAGATGTATCATCTCGTTTTCGAGGGTATTATATTTATATTATAGGTTTATATAGATATTTATATTTTTTATATGTATCCTATATTAATATGGATTTTTAGGCTATGTAGTTATTTTATAAGGGTGAATTTTGGATATTTTTGTGGAAAACCTCTAAAAACATGCGGATAAGGTACTTGGCTCGTTTTCTCCCCGGGATGACGACGGAGGTTGGCCCCGGCCGATCAGCTCTGTGGCACAGACTCTGCACTTCTCCCAAAACAAACATCAGAGCAAATTTCCTAACGGTGCGTTCACACCAAACGCGATGGACGCGATGAACGCCACAACTTTCCATTAAAAGTCAATGTAAATGGCGCGATGACACGCGATGGCGCGTCGGGCGGCGCGTTTCGGGCGATACGAGCGACGCGATGAAGCGATGACGCGGCCATCGCGGCCATCGCATCATCGCTTGAAGTTGAAAAATTTGAACTTTTCAAGCGACATCGCGTGACGCTGTGCCGCGACATCCAATCAGTGTTGATATTCAACCACGTCACCGACACAGCTGCAGACACACATTTCAAAACATGGTGGAGAAGATCACTGTGGCTGTAGTCTCGCTCACCAGACCCTCCTCCAGAGAACCTGTGGCTGTGTAAAAAAAAAAAAAAACAACCCAGGGGCTGTGTGTGTTTTCCTCAGATCAATAATATACATCCATGGCCGTTTCCCGGAGCTTTATGACACGACGTCGTACTTTTACCGCGGTCGTAATAAAAAAAGATAATGCCTGCAGAGGGTCAGAGGACCTACAGCTTCCTCCTTGTGAATATTTCATATGTATTTATATTTATTATTATTTCTCAGCCATGGTTGAGGAGAGAAAGAAAATAGCGGGAGGTGGGTTGCATCATAGCGCGATGAAGCGATGGTGAAAAATGTGACAAATATGTCAAGCGGCGCGATGCTCGCGTTACGGGCGATGGCATCGCTTCCATCGCGTTTGGTGTGAACGCAGGGTAACAAGCGTTATAAACTGACCAAGAAGCAAGAAGATTTTGCCTTTTGTTGGAGAACTGACATTGATGTAGGGTAAACACAGTAAATTCAGCAACAGTTGTAAATGTACCTTTTTACAGTGTATTTTTTTTTATATTTTACGGTTCAAAAGCAAGCTCAGTGCAGCCTCGTTTGGAACTATTGGGAGCTACATGAACCACGTGACCGCGCTGGCGGCGACATCAAAAGCTCGTGGACTAGGCTACCTGTAACCATGGCAGTAACAAGCAGACATCACAGAAAGGACAACATGGCGGAGTTTATGCAGTTTGACAACAAGGACTGGTTTCATTGTGATGGCCGCCCCTATCAGTTTGAGACCAAGTTTACCGAAGACAAGCTGAAGGAAATGGAGGAGAAAAGTGAAAGAGGGACAGCTGCTGGTGGAGTAAAGGTGATTTAAAACAGCTTTTAGCTGCTTTACTGCTATCGCTGTTGGTTGCTGCGAAATAGCGATGCTAATTTCTGTTAGCCTGTCTATGGGGTTTTACATTATACGTTAGCATTAAGCTAGCGGACTTTATGCTAAACTTTTGTGCTGGCTGTGTGTGTTTTGAACGTTGTTTCAAACTCTGTGGGTTTGATCGAACATCTTTGATGCTTAAATATTGCTTTAGGCTACTCCGCTTTTTGTTTTATGTCATTTTTACTGTAGGCTAAGAATGACAAATTAAAAAAAAGAAGATTTTGCCTTTTGTTGGAGAACTAACATTGATGTAGTATAGGCTACAGTAATTCAGCAACAGTTGTAAATGTACCTTTGTACGGTTTATTTTTTATATTTTACCGTTCAAACGCAAGCTGTCTGTCCCATAGAAGAACATGACAGTGCCAGCCGTGTTTGGAACTACTGGGAGCTACAGGAACTACGTGACCGCGCTGGCGACAACATCAAAAGCTGTCGTAGGTATCTCTATGGCTCTGGCAAAGACTAATTACTGTAATTTGATTTTTACAGAGTTTGTCCAGTCATTCCTACATCTGAGTTTGACCCTGCTTTTAAAATACGGCCTGAAGTCTGACCACACCGGTGAAACCTATCTGCCTCCTGCCTGTTCACCTTCATCCCTGAGAAGAGCACCTGAAGGCGGTGCCGTCCACCGGACCAACCGGAGTTCAGACCGACCAGAGATCGCGGTGCGCGCCGAGGAAATGTTCTGATTGACTTGAATGGGAGTGAATTTCTCTGGCGGTCCGTCTGGGTCCGGTTCACCAGGTCCAGCAGTCCAGTCTTGGTGAGTAACAGCATATTCATCATCATGCTGCGTTTGTGGCGCTGGTCTCTGCATTCAACATGTTTTTATTTGATTTTATTCAAACGGAACAATATTGTTATAGATTTAAAGCAGCGGGATAATTCACGTTTGTAATTAATTGAAATAGAAATCTGCTATTGTTTAGCTGGGTCTAGATGGTGAAGAGTGTCATAAGGTTGTTGTTGTTGGCGTAGTCATAAGGTTGTTGTCATAGAATGGATCTGTTCCCTAACAGTCGTGTGTGTGTCTCCGTTGTGGCCTTCAGTACTGAGCTCTTTGCTGCTCTGTCCTTGGTCTCTCATTTGCTCCGGTTTTGTCAGCTTATGATGTGGAATCTTAGCTTACATTCTTCACTTAGGGTTGTGTTATTGCTATAATGCATTGATCCCTGGTGAACACATCAGTAACAATAGAAAACACTGTGGTTTTTCTGGTGTGCAGCATCATCTCAAAAGTGGCCAAGTGCAGAGTCCAGATCTCAGCAGCTGCAGGTTGTTTTATGAAGATAAAGTTTGTCCAGACATGAAGGAACAACAAAGAGTCACATCTTCATTTTTAAACCTTAAAGGGACAACAAGGAGTTTTGGAAAAGTGAAGTGTTTTCTCACTACATTTATGAGCCTCCGCACCGTGAAATTCTTTGACCGGTGCAAGACAGATTCATGTTTTCATATATCAAGAATTAAAGTCAGAGGTTGGAAGACGATCACATACCGTCGTAGTTCCCACCATAAACGGAGATTCGGCGGCGTTATTCTCATGACTCGCCACGAAACCGAAAGTAAAGAAACGCTGGTCGGCTCGCCCAGCATTTCCACCACCACTAATAATAACAAAATAACCATAGAGACAAAACCATAGATTTATCTAAAATGGACCATTAACAAGTGGTAACGGAGATTCATCCACATTAATATCAGACTTTTTTACAACTAAATAGAAACTCCTTGTTGTCCCTTTAATCAGTGATTGTAAAGTATAAAAACGATGAGTCCAGGTGAAACCACAACAGTGTTTTGTTTGCATGTGGAGCAGCTGAGTGTAGACGTTCATATGGTCCAGCAACAGTGTTTGAATCTACAGAGAAGAAGCACTCAACACCAGCAGCTGTTCTCTGTATCAGTGTCTGGTCTTTAAACGCACCTCCACCAACAGATTCCTCAGGTCTCTGTCTGAGTAATTCTTTATTTGACCTCTGCTACCTTTCCTGCACGGCTCGGTCCCAGTGGCTCTGCTCCCTAAATATAATAATTACACCTACGTACTGTACAGGATGATGAATGTGGTGATCTGGTAGGAGAAACCCCGCAGCAACCGGCGCTCCTGTTAAATGGATCTGAGCCAAGCAGCGAGGCCCCTCCAACCAGGACGTTAGAGCTTTCTACTTCATTATTTCTCTGCAGAACACCATGAAAAATACAGGAGCAGTCGTACTTCACCTGAGCAGGAGGCAGCAGCAGCAGCAGCAGCAGCTCTGTCTGCTCTCACCGTGGCAACATGAACTCACTGTCACTTCAACATCACTCAACACACTTCCCAACAAATAAACAAACATGTAGATGATTCATGTTGTAAACAGTCGGCTTCAATATTCACCAGCTGTGAGGGAGTACGGATTATTTTTATACTATTTAGTATTTTAAGGTTATTTTTAATGCACTAGGCAACAAGACATCATATTATCTATTTCTTACAAATGCTGATATACAGATGGATCGTTGATAACAGTGCAATGACAATAAAGTATCTTGAATCTTGAATCAATATCGGATCAATAGTTCACACGGTCACAGTGGTTGTGTATTGCACTGATAATGATTCCTTTGTCAGATAATTTTTATTATGAATAACTGTGGAATATAAATGTAGCTGTAACTGCATCAGGAGTCATTAAAATAAACTGTAAAATTACTACACATCACCTTTGTTTACAGAATCCTGATATATACATATATTAACCACTGCTGTTGTATGTTATTACAACATACAGACACACCCCTCCTTATAGAAGGGACTATATATTATGGATTCATGTTGCCAGAGCAACAACACAAAGCATCTTCTCTTTCTCACATCTGAACCTTTAAATATAAAGTCACTAAACCAACAACGTGCACATAAACACTATAGAAATAAAACAGTAGTTTTTATAAAGATAGAGCGATAGAAGAAGAGAAGAGTGTAGGTTTGTAGCTAAGCTAATGAAGCTAAGCTGTGACACATTTTTAAATGATCTCCGTCAGTTTCCTGAGAGATAAACGTTCCCGTCAACAACCATTAAAATGCAGAGCACATGAATCTTTAAACAGCCTTTGTTGAGAAAACAGAGGAAAAAAAACACACTCAGTCTTATACATTTTCATACAACTCTGAAGACAGGGAGCCATAATTAGACCTAATTAGTACTCATTTGCATGTCTGTGATAAGGCTCAGCATGGCCACAGTGTGAGTTCAGTGTGAGTTCGGGCCTTTATCTGGAAACATGGAGCCTCATTTGTGCTTTGGCAGCCGCTCCGTTCACTGTATCCCAGATACTGTATCAGAGGATCGGCTTTAATTTGTTCACACTTGTGTGAGCGACTTGTATCCTTCATGGTGTGTGTGTGGGAAATACTAATCACATCCGTGTCTGGGTGGGAGGAACCACCACAAACTGTCCAAATTAAAATGATAATTAAGTTTTAGGAAACTTAAGATTTACTGGAAGACAAACAGGAAGACGGATTCATTTAAATCAGTCTGTGATATTGTTTAGTTCTGCTGTAACTGTGACTTCAGCTCTGTCAGGTGTTCAGCAGATTGAACTCTACGACCCACGCTGGCTTCTCTACACATTTTTATGCTGCTGACCTTTTTGAAAAAACATTATTTTTTAGCCTAAAGGATGAGGAAGTGATTAAAGAGTAAGTTAAACTGATTACAGTGTTTCCTCTAGGATATTTTTAAGTAGTGGCCCTCGCCCCCCCGACATGCAGCGTTGGTTACAACATAATTGCGTATGTTTACCAACAAAAACATGTGGTGTTAAAGTTATGGGCTATAATAACAACGTCAACGTTCTCTATTGATAAACAGAAGATCGAAAAAAGAGAGCAAGACGACGCGGCTGTAACCGTCTTTATATGATGACCCCGCCCCCACTGAGTACCTATGAAGAACAACGGGGATGTAGCTCAGTGGTAGAGCGCATGCTTCGCATGTATGAGGTCCCGGGTTCAATCCCCGGCATCTCCACTGTCTTTACCTACAACTTAATGAATGTGTGAACTCCTTTAGCCCCCGACAGTCTGACACACATCTGTTTGGTGTGTTCAGCTCCGTCGGAAACGATTCAACATGCACAGTCGAGGATTAGAGCCGTCGGATACTCTGATTGGCTGTGTGCTAGCTATGACTCAGCTCTGTGGACCAAACTACAGCAGAGTAAGTTAGATAGAAAAGAAGATCTGCGATGGCCGGGAATCGAACCCGGGTCAACTGCTTGGAAGGCAGCTATGCTCACCACTATACCACCATCGCCTTGACGAGGGGAGGTCAGCTGGGTATCAGGACCCTCTCATCCTGACTTAGTGATGAGCGCACTAGTGGCCACGACCATTTTCTCTTTGAAGGGGATGGAGAGCGCATGCTTCGCATGTATGAGGTCCTGGGTTCAATCCCCAGCATCTCCAGTGTTTAGACAAGGTGAGGCTCAGTCAAACCGGCTGTTTCGAATCACTGTACAATCAAGGTATTATACGTGTAGCAAGATGGTGGTGAGCATATCTGTGGTCAGCCTGGGTTCCATTCCTGCTGTTTAGCTCTTGCATTTCCTTTCAGCTCCATGTTCCTCTCTCTCATCAGTGCAGCTGGACTCACCAACAGGATTCATGTACAGTTGTTGTGGCCGAGCGGTTAAGGCGATGGACTAGAAATCCATTGGGGTTTCCCCGCGCAGGTTCGAATCCTGCCAACAACGTAGTTTAGCAGCTGCATGTGGATCCTGAATGTTTATGGGTTCAGGCTCTGACAGGCCCAGTTGGTTTTAAGACCAGTTAGTCCAAGTGATGTGGAAGTTGTCTCCATGTACTACTGATTGTTAGTCACCATGAACACTACACACACACACACAACAAATCTTATGCAAACCTTCAGTATCAGAACATGCATAATGTTTGACCTGATTATATGTGAGGCAGACGTTATGCTGAACTCTGTGACAGGAGATGAGTGCAACATTAACATGACAGTGACTGGAGTGGCTGCAATTCTGCAAATAAAATGCAAATTAGTTATCTATAAATGACCGTGGTTTCCATGGTTCTCTGTCCTTAAGGAGCTGTGAGGTTGTGGACTCATAAATATATAATTTACTTGTTACAGGTGATGTGTTTAAAGGTAAAAGATGGAGGCTGAGAGCTGCCCATTGTCTCTGCAACAACATGATGATGAACTGACAAACATGGTGAAGGCATGTGTTCACCATCCTGCTGCTCTTATTGTTCACCCCCCCCCCTCTCTCTGCCCTCATCCTCACCCCTCCCCCTCCTGATGACTGAACATCCAAAACAAATTGGATTTGTCCTGATCTCTCCAGCTGGCAAGATTGGGTGGCAGTCACTTTGATACAAGGACCTTTCCATGTAACAGCAGGGTGTGCATGAGAGAGAGACAGAGAGGCAGCCATGTTAAATAGATTAAAATGATAAATGCACATGTTTGGGAACATTTTATGGCCGTTTTGTGGGAAATGGACAGGAA
>NC_140926.1:1433701-1438701 GCF_045865225.1 Trachurus japonicus
TTATCACCAGAACTCATGTGCTAAGTAATGTTATGTAATGGTAATATTTGCTTTCTGATTTGTTTGTTTTTTACTCTTTGGTTTTCAAAGCACACGGAAAGCCTGTCTCCCACCATTCTTCTGTGGAGCCAGGGATAACAGCAGCCCCATCTCTTCCTGAAGGTAGATATTTAATTTTGTGAAAAAAAAAGTGTTGTGAGAAAAAATATGTAAGTAATGTTCATTACTGTGATGTCTTTTTTTCACTTGCCTCTCTGGTTTATATCTCACCACCCTAGATGCATCATCGCAGAATGTTGCCTTTGTGGAAGAGAAAGAAGACACAGTCCTTGTTGAAGGTATTTCTTTCTTCAGCCTTTCTTTTTTATTGTTTGTCATTCATGTGGAGCTGTCTTTTTTCAATGTGTATTTAGTGTTTTTTGTAGCATATTGTGTTTGCGTTTTACAGCTCTGCCGTGTCCAGCCCCACCTGTCGAACAACCTGCAGCCTCAGATCCCTCACATACTCCACACCAGCCCGCAGCCTCTGTCCCTGGGTATGATCAGGATGTTGCACAGTGGAACTGCTCACAACAGCAGAAATTATGGATGAAGTCTGAGTTGGAAGCGCTGGGGCTATGGCCAGGCTCCCGTCCAGTACCCCTCAGCAAAATACTTTCAGCTCCATCCATTTTTCATTTGGAAGCCAGAGCACTCAATTATGGAGAGAATGAGGAACAATTACGTCCTGCCATGTCTTCATGGATGTCCCAACCCTCAGGTAGTTTCTTCCGGTGTTGGAAGGCCAAGAGTCATCATTGGCACCAGCGGTCAGTACTACATTTTAGCCTCTCGGCTCACCTGCAAGACTTGTAGGAAGTACTGGCATGCTGACAAGCCCCAATGGCTGGAGAAGCTACCGAGGAGATTTACTAACATCGTGCCAGCTCTCCTCACATTTAGGAAGGCCATCTGTAAAACTGTGATGGATGAGATGAGGCGTAGTGGCAGATCACCTGAGGACATGGCAAAGCAGCTGACAGAGGTCCTCCAACTTAAATATGAGAGAGCTCACCTGGCCTACCTGCTCAGTGTTCAGAACATCACGGACGCTGAGGCAGGATTATACGGCCAGAAAACCATCACCGGGCTCCTCAGACAGACAGACACCCCTGCTCCTTTCGGTGGATACTCCGATGCTGATGGCTGGTGTGGAGTATCCATCTCTTCACACTACCTGGTCGACTGCCTGATCCAGGAATATCAGCGGCAGGAGCAGCTGCTGACTCTGCTGCTACAGGGGACTTTTGGTCAGGTCCTGAGGTCTGATCACACCCGCAAAGTGGCCAGGAAGGTTGTTCTCTCCTCTGGCACCATGTCATCTTATGCCATTATGAACGAGAACTGGATGATCCTGTCCTGGGTGATGCTGCAGTCGGAGTGTGATCGCTCTCTTCATCCCATGTATGAGGGTCTGGCTCGACGGTACTCTGCTGCTGGAGTGGAGAAGGCAGGCTACCACTGGGTGGACAGGTATACATCACAAGTTTTAATTCAAAACTCTGATTATTGTGTATTTAACCTGTTGTGCTCTTTATTGACTGACATTATATAGTTTGTTTTATAGTTAGACTAAATGTTTTCTGGTCACAGGCTTTTTTAATCCGTTTTGCACAGTTTACTGTGTAATCTGCTAATTTTATACAAATTATTAATAAATAAATAAATTATAAATTCATACAACAAGTCTCATTTTGTACAACATGTGTTGTGAATAAGATCTTCTCCAGATGTAACAACATTTTTTTCGTGTTGTAGGGACTGCTGTGCTGCCTTCAAGGTCCTGGACCCTGGGGCTCAGGAGCACCTCCTCTGGGACTGCTGGAAGACCACAGAGGCCATGGTGGCAGAGGCGACCTCTGGGTCTCTACTAAACAGCAGTGCGTCAAGGACCAGGTTTAACAGAGACATGGCTGTCAAGTTAGACCTGTTCCACTGCATGCGGCGGTTTACGAGAGAGTGTGTGTCAGAACATCATCCTCTCTACAGCTCCTTCTGCCAGTTCCTCTCTGCTGCTTTCGTTGTTGTGGACCAGAGTGACCTCCAGAAGCTCAAAGCGGCATACAGCTTCTGTGGAATCTCTCCGGCAAATCCAACGAAGCAGCACATAAGAGAGCACTGTCGCACCAAAATACCGAAGCCCAGAGAACTGCTGCAGAGAGTTGAAGATGTTCTGCATCACTTCCACCTGGCAAAGGACCAGGATGATGTGCTCCTCTTCAAGCCCTCCATGCTGAAACTGTGGAGGATTCAGCGAGTCCACATCCTGAGAGGCTGCCTGAGTGACCCTGAGGTGGGAGAGGGAATCCTCTACAGGTACGGCGTGTTGGGTAAAAAAAAAGGAAAAGCACTGAGCTCTGATACAGCAGAGAGAGACAGAGAAGGGAGGGGTGAGCATGAGGAAACCAAGAGAGTGCTGAGGAAGCAAGGGAGGAGTGGTCAGAGTGTGCGCATGCGTGGGAGTGCATCGTCAGGCTGTGCGCATGCGTGGGAGTGCATCGTAAGTTTGGTGTCTAGGTGCCTACAGAGGGAGTCAAGGGGGGTAACATAGATAACGCCCGTCAGCAAGACTGTGTGGCGCCAATGAAGCTGAACTTGGGATGAACCCCAACACGTGCCATAGTAAGACACGTCCATGAAGGCGGGGATTAGCATCGTGTGATGTCATATAATATTAGTTGAACAAATCAGCGGGGCAGATCGTAGTCGAACCATCATCGTCAACCGTCATTTGAATAGAAGGGAGGATCGTAAATAAAAAGCGAAGACAAAGAGATAAGAACTTAGTCTGGTCCGGAACAGGCTCGGGTTTATGTCCATTTTTTCTAAGTGGCGTAAACTCTACTGCACCAAAGCTCAGTCTACTCTGATCGCCGTGTGGAGCTATGTTGATACTCTGAGGGGATTTTTCTTATAACTTTGATGAACAACTTTTATAACCTTTGAGCATATTCGATACCATTATTTTGTACTAATTACATGTTGGAATAAAAGAGATCCTTGATCGCAACTGGCCCTGTTTTGGATCTTATTTTTCCTCCGACAGGCGGCACCTTGCAGCTCAACTACATCAAGGGCGAGGGGGCTGCCGTACCAATCTAGATCCCTGTGAGAGGCACCTCCCAGCAAGAGGGCTTCCACTATCACCAGGCCCAGTGGGTAACAGGCAACCGAGTGTCTGCAGAACTTTTCCAGGCCCAGGCCATGACTGGAGTGGTGCGCTGGAACTTCCAGAGGCTGGTGGACCTGAAACAGCCTGATGTGGAGCTGCCAGCTTTGACCCTCTGCTGATTGCAGAACTCAACCAGTCCTCTTTGAAGGTGACAGGGAGGGTCAAATATCCAGCTCTGCAGGTCTCAAACAGGGACACAGGGGAGAGATTTGGGCTGGGGTATGTGGAGCCAGGCTGTCGCCCTGTTGTTTTAAACTGGGACAAGCATAAAACACAGGGTAGCACCTCAGCTTCAGTTCCCATGGAGACACAGCAGCGGCCCTCTGCCCAGGAGGAAGCACATCGATGCCCGGCTGCTGTGGGGAGCACGGACTCTCAGGTAATCCAGACTGCCTCCTCACTGCCATTAGCTGGCTGAAACAGACTGACTCACTAAATTTAACTTTATTTGATTCTGTATTTCAGAACACCAGTGGCACTGCCCGAGATGAACCACTTCCACCAGTGTTGTTCTCCCAGCAGTTCTCCCAGCCTCCAGCTGTGTCTCAGTCCCAGCCTCCTCCCCAGCCACCAGCGTCTGCCACAGTCAAAGCCGAGTCTCAGGCCTCCATGACTACAGGTCACTCAAATTAAAGCCCACCTACCATCCCTCATACAAAACTTCACATCTTAAAACAGACTTGGTCACTTTCGTTGGAATTAATATCATGATAATATTTTAAACAATGTAGCTTGTGCACGCAAAATGTAAAAATAACTTTAACAAATCTTATTAATCTTAGTGTTATTTGATACAACTCTTTACACTTGCCAAATCTACAATTTGTAACTGATGTTGAAAGTTTTTTAATAAATAATCACATTGCTTTTCCTCTTACATTCAGAATTTAACACAATAATAATCACATGCTTTATTTTTCACGCCTGCCAGATGTAGCACCACTGCCCATTTCCTCCTCTCCCCGGGCCACCCGCACTGGACCCATTAAGACAGGGGGTCTTATTCAAGTGCTGGACCACAGCCGGTGGACTGATCCAATGAGAGCTGCCATCGATGGGCTTCTGATCGTGCACCATGGATCAAAAGACATACTGAAGCGGGTGGATGCAGACTATGCTGGAATGGTACAGAGGGAGTGCACCGACCCCAACAGCCTCCTTCATCCTACCACATGGCAGCATATCTCCAGATATGTCAAGCATCTGGCTAAATTGAAGAATACCAGCTCTGCTCTGAACACCAGCCCAGAGAAGGTATTGGAGACACAGCAGCTGTGGCAAAGTTTGACGACAGGCAGCCATACGGTCAGTGTGCCTGTCACAACCCTTCCTCCTGCGACTGTGAACCCTCCAGCTGTGGCTCCCCCTCAGGAGGAGGCACTGAGCCGGGCCACAGTGGAGAAGATTGTGACAGAGATCCTGGAAAAACAACAGCAGCAACCACAGCAGCAACAACCACAGCAGCAGCAACAGCAGCCAAAGAAGAAGACCAGAAACTGCTTAGCCTGTGGTCAGCCAAAGTCGAGGTATCTGGGTGATGGCTCTTCAATCCATTTGTTTTATCAAACAAAAACTGTGAAGTACTTTTACTGCTCCACCAAGGTTTTTAAGACCTATGCGAGTGAAGGCCTCACAAACCCCCGAATGCCGTTTAATGATTTTGCCGCCTCTCCTTTTTTTAAGCGGGAGATAGATGCTGCTAGACAGAGGGGGGCAGAGTGGAAGAAGGTAGCAGATGAGAGGGCAAAGCGGAAGTCGGAGGTGCAGCTGCCAACAGGCCGCCTGTGCA
>NC_140926.1:1471201-1476201 GCF_045865225.1 Trachurus japonicus
ATTAAATATCTCTAACACATTATTGTTTAATCTAGTGATGGATGAGGATGAGGAGCTGGAGCAAGCGATGCTAAATCTATCTCCATCAAAGTTTGAGACTGAAACAAGTAGGTGGATCTAGTATAATTGCCTGAACCCTGTAACAAGTTTGTCATGTACATGATAAAATTTAACAAGTCACCTGTGCTTTCAGGGCCACCAGCAGCAGCAGCAGCAGCAGCCCGCAGAGCCACGGTGGTGTCTTCACCAACAGGTTTCACTTCATCACTGTGGATTCTGTTCTGAGTTCAACTGCCATTATTGTTCTCCGTCTCCTCCGTCTATTTCGGCCATGTTCTGGCGTGTTCTGATGATTGTGTTATTTTGTTCTCCCACTAACATAAGGAATTTACATGTCGTCGATGATGGTAAGTGTTCTCTTTTTTTTGCATGCTTTCTTTAGGCCAGTGGTTCTCAAACTGGGGGCGTGGATGACCGTCAGTAATATGGAGTGGGGAGTGACGCTGAATGAACATGATTTATGCAGGAAAACAAATGAACAAAAGTCTGCTGACCATTATCTGTCCTATGTTGTTAATGATTGCTAAAATGTGAACGGGGCACGCCAGAAAAAAGTTTGAGAACCACTGCTCTCAGCTGTCATTCAAGGATTTTGCATGTGAAATACTTAAGTGGTTAACATGCTACATCTTTGACTGACAGGTTATATTCTTACAGTATATTGATATTGTCTCTGTGCTTTACTCGTTGTTAAATTCTCAAAAGCATTGTTTATTCATTTTCAAATAATGAGCGATTCACAAATTGATAAAAACTTTCAGCCTGTACTAATAGTTATCTACTGTACAGAGACAACAGGTAAAGACATATTGTGAAGCATAAACAAACCTCAATGTGTGAGGAAATGACACACACTGTTCTTACAGCTCGCAGGACGAAGCAAACAGCACCAGCTGCCATTTACAGCCCTGCAGAGCCTGATGACCCCTCTGTGACTGTTGCTTCTGTTAGGCCTAAAGGTTAATATTTCTGTGTTTTTCTTTATTCTGTCTTATTTTTGAACCATCCTGCATTTTAACAGTAAAATTCATGAGAATTTTATATTGTCTTTTGATCTCAAAGCCAAAGTGAAGGCCCCAGTCCCAGTCCCTCCTCAGCTGCTCGCTATCGCCCCACAACTTGGAATAGGAGAGCCCGAGCTGAACGTGTTGAGACAAAGTATGACATTTAAAATTAAGTTCTCTTATACTTCCACTGTATCTCACATAAATATTACTTCAGTTTTAAATATTACTTCAGTTTTGACTGTGTTCTACTGTATACAATGCTCATGTGTTTAGTAATGCCATGTAAAGATTCTATCTGGTATCTGTTAAAGTTTTTCTCATCTTTTGTTGCACCGTGTTTTTCAAAGCCCACAGAGAACCAGCCGCCTCCCCCAGTTTGTCCTCAGTGTCTGTGATCACGGCAGCTCCGTCTCTGCCTGAAGGTAAATGTTTAAGGTTCTTAAATTTTATCAGAATTAATATCTCAAGCTCATGTTCATTTTTTAATGTTTATATCTCACTTGCCCTTGCTGTTCGTATCTCACCATCCTAGATTCATCATCACATCCAGAAGCACAGGAAGACATAGGTATGAATTGCTGTGACACTGTTTTCACCATAGCAGCCATTTGCAAAGAGCTCTTTACTTTTTTCTGGTTGTGTATACTGCATACTGTAGTGCTTTGTGTGTTTTACAGCTCGCTCACATCCAGCGCCTCCTGTCAGGCAGCCAGCAGCTTCCATCCCCAGCTATGATCAGGATGTTGCTCGGTGGAACTGCTCCCATCAGCAGAAAATATGGATGAAGACTGAGATGGAGGGTTTGGGTCTGTGGCCAGGGTCACGTCCAGTACGTCACCCCATGAACATGCTGTCCCTGTGGCGTCATCCACCTCAGCCTGAGCTCGTTGACTCCATCGCTGACCTCCCCTCACCCAAGTACTTTCAGCTTCATCCATTTTTCATATGGAAGCCGGAGCATACCATCATGGAGAGAATGAGGAGCAACTATGTCCTGCCTTGCCTTCATGGTTGTCCCAACCCCCAGGTAGCTTCTTCAGGCGTGGGAAGGCCAAGAGTGATCATTGGCACCAGTGGTCAGTATTATATCTTGGCCTCACGTCTCACCTGCAAGGCATGCAAGAGGTACTGGCATGCTGACAAGCCCCAGTGGCTGGAGAAGCTACCAAGCAGGTTCACAAACATCGTGCCAGCCTTCCTGACACACAAGAAAGCCATCTGCAAATCAGTGATGGATGAGCTGAGGCGCAGTGGCAGATCACCGGAGGACATGTCCAAGCAGCTGACAGAAGCACTCCACCTAAAATATGAGAGAGCTCACCTGGCCTACCTGGAGAGTGTGCAGAACGTCAGGGATGCAGAGGCAGGTGTCTACGGCCAGAGAACCATCACGGGGCTCCTCAGACAGACAGACACTCCTGCTCCATTTGGTGGCTATGCCGATGCTGACGGCTGGTGTGGAGTGTCTGTTTCTGCACACTATTTAGTCAGCTGCCTGGTCCATGAGTACCAGAGGCAGCAGCACCTCCTCACTCTGCTGCTACAGGGGACCTTTGGACAGGCACTGCGGTCCGATCACACTCGCAAAGTGGCAAGGAAGGTGGTTCTCTCATCCGGCACCATGTCCTCCTACGCTGTGATGAATGAGAACTGGATGATCCTGAGCTGGGTGATGCTGCAGTCAGAGAGCGACCGGGCGCTTTACCCTATGTACGAGGGTCTGGCTCATCGGTACACTTTGGCTGGTGTGGAGAAGGCGAGCTACCAGTGGGTGGACAGGTATGAAGCTAGTCTTTGTTTTACATAACATAGTTTATTACATTTTCTTTGTGTAATCTGACAAATAGAAGACAAACAGCAAATTATTTTACTGTAAATACAATAAGACTAATTTAGCAAATGTATGTATTAAATAAGGTAATCTTCAGCTCTAATGACATTACTTTTTAATATTTTAGGGACTGCTGTGCTGCCTTCAAGGTGCTGGATCCTGGGGTTCAGGAGCACCTGATATGGGACAGCTGGAAGACCACAGAGGCTCTTGTTACAGAGGCCACTTCTGGAAACCTGGCTAACAGCGGCGCATCCAGGACCAAGTTTAACAGAGACATTATCATCAAGTTAGACTTGTTTCATTGTATGCGGCGTTTAACCAGGGAGTGTGTCTCAGAACACCATCCTCTGTTCAGCTCTTTCTGCCAGTTCCTCTCTGCAGCGTTCGTTGTTGTGGACCAGAGCGACCTCCAGAAGCTCAAGGACGCCTACACCTTCTGTGGAATCTTGCCTGCCAATCCCACCAAGCAGCACATCCGAGAGCACTGTCGGACAAAGGTGCCACAACCCAGAGAACTGCTGCAGAGGGTTGAAGATGTCCTCCAACACTTCCACCTGGCTAAGGATGCCAATGATGTGCTGCTCTTCAAGCCCTCCATGTTGAAGGTGTGGAGAATTCAGCGCATCCACATCCTGAGAGGCTGCCTGAGTGACCCTGAGGTGGAAGAGGGAATCCTGTACAGGTATGGTGGCACTTTGCAGCTCAACTACACCAAGGGCAAGGGGGCTGCTGTACCTGTTTGGATCCCTGTGAGAGGCACGTCTCAGCAGGAGGGTTTCCACTTTCACCAAGCCCAGTGGGTAACCGGCAACAGGGTGTCCAGTGAGCTCTTCCAGGCCCAGGCCATGACTGGAGTGGTGCGCTGGAACTTCCAGAGGCTGGTGGACCTTAAGCGGCCAGATGTGGCTCTTCCAGCTGTGTTTGACCCCCTGTTAATCGCTCAACTGAACACATCCTCTGTGAGAGTGACAGGACAGGCAAAATACCCAGTTTTGCAAGTAGCGAACAGGGACACAGGGGAACGGTTTGGACTGGAGTATGTGGAGCCAGGCTGTCGTCCTGTTGTTTTGAACTGGGATAAGGACAAGACACAGCCCAGCTCCTCAGCTGCTGAAGCCATGGAGCAGGAGCACCATCCTGCCCAAGATCAACCTGGTCCCTGCCCTGCTGCTGTAGTGGGCACAGACCCTCAGGTAATCCAGGTGAATCACTCACTCTCAGTAACTGACTGACTGACCGATCTACTGACTTAATCACTATATTTGATGCTATATCTTAGGAGACCAGGGGCACTGTCCAGGATGATCCGGTTGTGGCAGCACCTATCCTGTCTTCCCCGCAGTGTGCTGAAGCAGTCCAACAGTTTCAGCTGCCCTTGATTCCAGCATCTCCAACGGCTAAAGCAGAGCCCCTTCTGGATGCAGGTAATTTAAAGCCTACACCTTCCTTCATACAGACCTCATAACTAAAAGCAGGCTTTGACACTGGTTTGAATTAATATCATGAAAAACATGGTAATGTATTGTCCATTGACTATAATTATTGAGCTAATGTGTGCAAAATATAAAACCTATAATAAACAAACAGTATAATAAACATGTGGGTTTTTTTTTTGTTTTTTTTTCAGACATCACAGATGCTACACCACTGCCTGTGTCCTCTTCTCCTCGGGCCACCCGCACTGGACCCATTAAGGCAGGAGGTCTTATTCAAGTCCTGGACCACAGCCGGTGGACACCACCCATGAAAGCCGCCATCGACGAGCTCCTCATCAGGCACCATGGCACCAAAGACCTCCTAAAGCGGGTGGATGCAGACTATGCTGCCATGGTACACAGAGCCTGCACAGATCCTAACAGCCTCCTCCATCCTACCACATGCCAACATATCTCCAGATATGTAAAACATCTGGCAAAACTGAAAAACACAAACTCCTCTCTCAACACAAGTCCGGAGAAGGTTCTGGAAACCCAGCAGCTGTGGCAGAGTTTGACCACGGGCAGCCAGACGGTCAGTGTGCCTGTCACAACTCTGGATCCAGCAACTTTCAACCCTCCATCTGTGGCTTCCCCCATGGAGGAGTCAATGAGTCGGGCCAC
>NC_140926.1:1486201-1566201 GCF_045865225.1 Trachurus japonicus
AGAAAAAAGAAAAGCACCAGGTACTGCAACAAAACTCAGTCCAGTCCAGTGGAGTTGAGTAGAGTCGAGCAGTGCCAGTGGAAAATGGCCATTTATCTCAGCCAAGTGGTTTTTATTGGGACCACGATCACACAGCTCCATGACGACGTTGCCCATCCTTTACAGGGGAACTACAAATGTAGCCGAGTAAAGGTGGAAATCCTGCACAGTTCCTCCTTTAATTCACCTCATCAAACCCACTCATTGATTCATCTGTCACAGATCAGTTGTTCAAATGCTGCGTTGTGTCATTTAATGTGGACGATTAGTTCAAACAAACATGCAACAGAGAAAAGTGTGTTTTTCAGGCTGCAGAGGTTTTTATTGTATTTTCCTTCACACATACACCGTTCTGAGCTGTTAGAGACGACGCCACCCAAACACCAACACCACCACCATCAGAACAGCAGCAGGCCTGTGTGGGTGTGTGTGTGTGTGTGTGCATACATGTGTATCTGAAGACATCACAGTTCCGGAGCTCGTGGGCCCCATAATCACACAGAGTGGCCCCAAAGTCCAGGCATTAATCATTATAAGCAGCCATGACAGGAAAATCAAAGACTTGGCCCCTATAGCTCCGCTCTCTGCCTCGCTCGCCCCGACGGACCCGGACGCTCCGGCTTCACTCACTGTGGACTTCAGAGAGAGAGAGAGAGAGAGAAAGGCATCATGCAGCAGTTTCTATGAGCCGCAGCATCATTCATCTTTGTCGAATGTACATGTTCAGTTTGCTGGGCCATCATTAAATGATGATGTGGGCTGCTCTGCCTGACCACACACACACACACACACACACACACACACACACACATAGCACGCTCACACACTCCTGTATCCTGACACTGTGTGAGAATATGTGAACAATTAAAATGCTCAATATGTAGGTCTAGGCTAATAAAATGTGATTGAATGAACTGGACCTGTGCTGTTCACCGTGTAAAGCGAGTCACATTAATAATGAATCAGTATCATGTTATTTTTAAAAGGTGTAGTCAGACGGTAGCCAGCGATCCGTTTCACTTTCACTTCATGTTTGTGCACAGAACGAGGGAGAGAAGAGGAGATGCAGGAGGAGGAGTGAGAGACAGTGAGTCTATCACATGGTAACGTAGCTACAGAATCAGCAAAGTGTGAGGATGGAGTGATGTTGAAGAGGAGGAGAAGGAGGTGAAGATGGAGACAGACAAGTGTGTCTCTGCAGGAACGGTGGCTAACGTCAGCGTCACTCTGGTCTGGTTCAATCTGTCCTATATTCTGGTAACGCTGATGGTTAGTAAGCAGGTAGAGAGATGTGATGTAAGGTGATTATAGTTTTTATTTTAAATTTCAGTTCAGTTTCAGTTAGCTCAGTTAGTTCAGTTAGCGATTAAGCAGTTTCTATTCAGTTTTTCCTCTTCATTTTTCTATAGAAGCTGAAAATAATAAAGAGTCTTTTAATGGTAAATGTACTTGCACTCATATATAGCCTAAATAGTTTGTTTTGCATTTATTTAGTTTTCAAAAAAAAAACTGTTTCATTTATTTTTTAAGTTAATTTAATTATTTTGTTCACTGAAGTTCTTAGTTTTCATTAACCATAAAAACCCTGGTCTGATGTTAGCATGCTATGGGGTTTTTGTTAGCTTAATGTTGCACATCGAAAACTAACATTTGTTTAGTTACACTTCTTGTTTCCTTTGTGCTTCGTCCTGATGTTTGTCCAGTTTAAGGTTTTAAACGTTAAAATCCATAAAACCCCAAAGCCCAGTGGACTGATGTGTAATGAGAAATGCTGTGGCGGTAGCTTCCTAGTTAGCTTAGCTTCAGACTGATCGTCACTGGAACTAGTCTTCACACTGATGTCGTGTTTGTTGTGTGTTGTGAGAGTTTTATTTCAGCTGAGACACAGTTTTACCTCCACACTGTTTTAAACACTCCCGACTCCAACATACTGTATTTGTCTTTTGATGAACTCGCCCATTTAGAACAAGATGGTTTTGGGTGAAGCTCCATTTCTGTGTGTCACAAGTTTGAGGGGCGGAGCCTCTGCAGATACAGGTAGGTTACTCCCTCCAATCATCATCATCATCATCATCTCTTCCTGCTGTTTGACCGCGATCGGAGGTGAAACGCTGTAATTCATCAGTTCAGATCCGTTATTGTAACTTTCAGGAGGCTGATAAATAATTTATCAGTGTGAGAGATGAATGTGGAGCTGCTGGCAGAAAACCAGCTCCATCAGTGATCCCACATCACCCACACACTATCACTGTAACGTATAGAGAGGCTCTTACTTCTTAAGTGCTTTGCCAAGAAGTGAGTGCACACTGATCATAAAGTCACTGAGAGACATTAAAGCGTATTATTATTATTATTATTATAATCTAACACAGTTCTCCTGTATTCAGTCTCATCTTTTTATTTATCTGTAATATGAACAGTGTCAGTGTGAGACACGGTTTATAACCTAACTCTGATATAATACATCAAATACTGCAGACAGTCCCTCAAATCCTCCACACTCGTACTGTAAAACTCACTTTGATAAAGTACACACAACACTAGAGCAGCTTTTTGATTCTCACACGTGAATAAAAACCAATATCTGTCTGGAATGTCGGTTAAAATAAATATATTTATATCTACGTTTATAAAAATCCAGCAGAACAGAAAAGTCTTCACTGTGTTCTTGAACCTGAAGGAGACGCAGGCCCTTCAACGTGTCACAACTTTGATATAAAAACTCTTAAAATGCAAGTTTGCACACATTCCTCAGACAGTCACGCAGGTATTTTAACAGTGAAATAAAAAAAATAAAAAGCCTTCAGCCGTCGGTCACACAAAGACTGAAATATCGCCGTTCGTGCCTAAACTCACAAATTCTTCTTCTTCCAGTCAAACAAAAGCCGTGACACGGTGCATTCATCCTCCTGCTGACATGAACAAATGTCTGATAATAAGCTGCAGAGTGACTCACTGCAAAAACTCTTTGTCTGCGGCGGAGCGGCGCGCGTGGGAGTCAAACCAAAAGAAAAGAAAAGAAGTACAACAAAGTCTGCAGGAGACACTGGACCTTTGTGAGGAGTGTTTGTAGTGTGTGTGTGTTTGCACGAGTAGCGAACGGTCCTACGGTCCTCAAACACACCGTCAGATTAGATGGAAAAAATACAGCAGCAGAGGAGGAGGGTCAAAAAACATGAAGCATTTACATTCCTCACATCATTAATAGAATAAAACATAATGAAGACACAACGACACACATTCAGCTGATGGACAGATAAATATTTATCCCCATGTAGCAACGTAATATATGATAATTTATGATAATATCTGATATATGATGTACAGAGCTGCTGCTGCTGCTGCTGCTGCTGCCATATGTTACTCTAACAGTTTTCATTACCTCTCTGTCTGCTGCGCTGCATTTTACCTATTTAATTATTTAGGCCTCTGTTCCTCACCTTATATTATGTCTGTTATTATTACATATATGATATATATACATCTTCTGGAGATACAGTTTTTAATTATTGACATTTATTTAAACATACATTTCTTATTTTAACACATCTGTACATGTATAATGTCAGTGTGCACTCACAGGCTTTAAGATGTGTAGCTATATCTGCAATAGTGTATGAGCATACAATATATGTTATATATAAAATACTTATATATTTTGCAGGGTGAATATATTATCTTATAAATATATTTTACACAACACATTTTCACATGCACCTAATTTGCATAATTTCAAGTTCAAGTTTATTTATATAGCACGTTTAAAAACAACCATTGTTTCTCCTTCTGATCTTCACTCCTCTGGTTTTGAATCTTTGAGTTTCTCTAACTCTCCATCAGATTCACTCTCTAAAATGAATTCTCTTTTAAAAACGTTTCATCTGTGGTTCATTCAGGAACAACCTGTTCTCCATCAACAAACACTACAGTTCACCTGTTTTACTACAACAGCTGCCGTGTTGATCTTAACACCGTTATTCCTGCTGAAGGTGAAAATGTGGTTTTATTGAGCAAAAAACTTAAAAAAAAAATCTTTTTTTTAAAAAAGGCACTAAAAGAAGAAATCTTTAAAGTTATAGTTGGTAATCCCAGTCAGAAACACGTTTTTGGTCCTTCTAGGTCCGTGTACGAAGTAGGCCTATAATTCAATTGCGTTGTTCACTTCGAAACATGAGAAATGTCATTTTTAGGGGTATTTCCTATTTCATTGACGTAAGACGTACAAAGCAATTCAGCGCACCGAAGTGCCCGCTTGTTCCTTTCTCCAACTTGTACAATGAAAATTGAAAAAGGAAGTCTAGAGCCGGAACCAGCCTTCAAAATAAAAGCTCCGCGTTTTGAAGCATGTTGGCTACAGCGCCGGACAATTTAAAAGAAAAAAAAAACCCGAAACGAATTAAATACAAACTCACAACAAATCGCCTAAACGATTATCATTTCATAAATGATATAAAGTGATATTTCGGCTACTTTCCCCACAACTGTCAGGATCCCTGGGGATTTTCACAATAAGGGCACTGGATCGCACTGAGATGCTGTCAACGACGTGAGGTGAGTGAGTCAAACTTTGTTGTGGTTGATGACTTCATCACTGCTGCACTCATGAAGTAGGTCACACGTTATGTTGTTTTTAATTTTTTCGACCTAACTTCAAGTTGTTGACCTGTAGCTAACGGTTAGCTCCAGAAGATAATCAACGCTAGCAATGCTAATTGTTTACAGGTAAACTAGCTAGCGGTTGTAGCTAAGTAACAGCTGTTGGATGCTAACGTAACGTCTTTTGTTATTATCAGCTCTTTAACGCCACCTCATTTGAATATTTTCTTCTCTAAGTCTGTGAGAAATGTCCTCATTTATGGTAGAAGTGAATAAATACGCGTTTTTGATTTATTAAATGCTAGTTGTGTTCACAACTGTGTAACATAACTTATTACCAGCATCATGTTTGTCCACGCAGACTACTAAGCAGTCTAAACTGTCATGTCATGTGTGTCTCTATTTGGCAGATGTGGGTCCACCGTGAGCTGATGCATGAACTCATCCTATGACAGCACCAGGATCAGCTTGAAAACAGCTGGTAAGTTGAGAGTAACCAGTGAGTAGAGTCCATCATTTAGACACATTTTTAGGGCATTTTGATCATCACATTTCCACGGACACGACTCCCTGTCATCATTTCATCAATTTATAATGTTTAAAGTTTGAATTCAGTGGGGAAGCTTTTAGTCTTCTTCTTTGATGTGGTGCATTTGTGTGGCAGCGTTATAGCGCCACGCCAGCTCCACACAGGCCTGGCACAATACTACAGTATTTTGAGTCGTGTATACACAGTCTGAAAGACCTCATCATTCCTTACTGTCCTACCAGAGCACTCTGCTCCCAGAACGCAGGTCTGTTAGTGACTCCCAGTATCTCTAAAACAGACTGGGAGGTAGAGCCTTCAGTGACCGACCGGGCTCCTTTACTGTGGAACCAGCTCTCTCCATGGGTCAAAGAGGCAGTCAGACACTCTAACTACATTTAAGTCTAGACTTAAGACCCTCCTCTATGACAGAGCTTGTAGTTAGGGCTGGTTCAGGTAGCTCTGAACCATTTTATAGCTACACAGCTACAGTATAGGCTTAGACTGCTGGGGGACACATCATGTTACAGGAAGCCCTCTCCTCTCCTCTCTTTTTGTGTTGTCATTATCTGTTGTACTTTGGCCTTGGTCTTACACCCTCTCTGTGTTTTCCACAGATTTCTCTAGAGCTCCACCTGCAGCGCCTGCTTTCCTCTGCCCCTACACCAACCAGCCTGCCCATCAGTACTCCTGCTCTCCTGTGGATGGAGTGTCACTCACCTCAGATGCTTTTGAAGGAGCTTCAACATGTCTGCTTTCTGAGTCCCAAACTGTACCTACTAAGAATGGCTTTCACAGCAAAACACAGCCTGCTTTCTAGTGCAAAGGATAGTACTAAGACACAGACATGCTGGGTGCTAGGTTTTTACAAATGTTGAACAATTAATAAATTAATTTGGAATGTATATTACCTCCAGAACTTCCATTGGCTCACAATTCCTTATCACATTCAGTTCAAAGTCCTTCTCCTCACCTTCAAAGCCCTCCAGAACCAGGCCCCATCCAGTCAGAAGCATGCAAGTCATCAGGGGAACTTACTGAATCTTTCTTTTTTTTTTTTCTTCTTCTTCTTCTTGTTTTTGGAAATGAGTTACTTTCTATTGTTTTGATGCATTGTGTTCATGAATTAAATGTTGTAAGTTGGAACTCACAACCTGACTCTGATGTGTTTGTTAACTGCATTGTACTGACATTTTATTTTTTACAACTACGGTATGAAGCATGAAACTTTGCTCAGTCCTAACCTCACTGACCTGCACTGGAGAGGCTGTATAACAGACTTATTATTCAGATTTCTTAGCATCTTGTCACTTATTGTAATACATTTATACATCAATTTACTGTAAATGTATTTCATTTAATTACCACCCATGATTCATAACAGTATGTACCCATCCTACAACACACCATTTCTTTAGGTTAGTGGATATTTTATAGCACCCTCCAATTATTGGAGACATTTAGCATTATGATAGGCTTTTGAGTGTGGCAAGAAAGGGGACAATTGCACAAGTAAAATGATCTCATCTTCAAGAACTGTTGCATTGCTTTACTGACAGAATTAGGCCATGTTGTGTACACCATCACTGATGAATACAAACAACAAAAATACCACAATGATTTATGATGACTTTGATTTTTGTGACCCGTATGAGCTACTGTGCATGTTTCATCTGGGCACTGGACAAAGAATAACCATATCTTCTCTTATCATCATCCAGTAAATTAAAAGGCAGTGTTTACATATGAAAATGAATCAATGTACCCTACTACAACTATAACTTCTATTGCTGTACACTCAAAGCTGAGCTGAAACTCATGCACACCGGCACAGACGGACAGGTGCGTCGGAGAAGACCTGTGTGGTTGAGAAACATGAACAAAGGCTCCCGCACACTGTCTTCACTTGCATAGGTTCATTAAACAACATTTGGTCCTGAGACCGTCCTTGTGAACCTGACAAAGGTCTCGGGACCGAAACGTTGTTTAATAAACCTATGCAAGTAAAGACAGTGTGCGGGAGCCTTTGTTCATATTGCTGTACACTCAAAATGCATTGGATTTCTTACTTCTTTTTTTACAATTGTTCACACATATGAGATATCTTGTCATGCTTTAAACTGTGTGGTGCCTGTCTCGAACTCTTTTGCTACAGAAGAATTAAGTTATGATGTGTTATGGTTAAAGTGAAGGTTCTCTTTATTGTCATCAGACACTTTACATACTGTGACTTGAGTCTTACAGTACTGCGTCTCCAACTGCAATATCTCTGATCAGATGGAAGGAGTTGGGAGAGGCTGTTCAAAAGGTGAGGAGTCTCTAATGATGCTTCTGCACTTGACAAACAGCATTGTTGTGCCAACTCTGAAGTAGATGGGTAGTGTGACCCTATGATTGTTTCTGCTGACCTCATGAGCCTCTTGTCTGAAGCACTGTGTCAATCACTGATTAATAAAAATAATAAAAACATTCTATTTATTAATTTACTCAAAGTCACCTTTACATAGTAAAACAAACAAGATAAAAGAATACATGAAATAAATACAACAAAGAAGATGATCAATACATGAACAATGAAACACAGAAGCTTATTACACTTAAAAATAAAAAGCAAGTTTGAAAAGGTGGGTTTTGAGCAAATATTTGAGAGCATTTCAGTCCGTACAGTCACGGATGTGTTGAGGAGAGAGTTCAAAAGGGAGGGGGCAGCGATGGAGAAGGCTTTGTAACCCCAGGTTTTGTGCTTGGTACTGGGAGGAGGAGCGGAGGCAGTGGGAGGGGTGTGATGGTCCAACAAGGTCAGTGAGGTAGGATGGGGCCTGGTTCTGGAGGGCTTTGAAGGTGAGGAGAAGGACTTTGAACTGAATGTGATAAGGAATTGTGAGCCAATGGAAGTTCTGGAGGTAATATACATTCCAAATTAATTTATTAATTGTTCAACATTTGTAAAAACCTAGCACCCAGCATGTCTGTGTCTTAGTACTATCCTTTGCACTAGAAAGCAGGCTGTGTTTTGCTGTGAAAGCCATTCTTAGTAGGTACAGTTTGGGACTCAGAAAGCAGACATGTTGAAGCTCCTTCAAAAGCATCTGAGGTGAGTGACACTCCATCCACAGGAGAGCAGGAGTACTGATGGGCAGGCTGGTTGGTGTAGGGGCAGAGGAAAGCAGGCGCTGCAGGTGGAGCTCTAGAGAAATCTGTGGAAAACACAGAGAGGGTGTAAGACCAAGGCCAAAGTACAACAGATAATGACAACACAAAAAGAGAGGAGAGGAGAGGGCTTCCTGTAACATGATGTGTCCCCCAGCAGTCTAAGCCTATACTGTAGCTGTGTAGCTATAAAATGGTTCAGAGCTACCTGAACCAGCCCTAACTACAAGCTCTGTCATAGAGGAGGGTCTTAAGTCTAGACTTAAATGTAGTTAGAGTGTCTGACTGCCTCTTTGACCCATGGAGAGAGCTGGTTCCACAGTAAAGGAGCCCGGTCGGTCACTGAAGGCTCTACCTCCCAGTCTGTTTTAGAGATACTGGGAGTCACTAACAGACCTGCGTTCTGGGAGCAGAGTACTCTGGTAGGACAGTAAGGAATGATGAGGTCTTTCAGACTGTGTATACACGACTCAAAATACTGTAGTATTGTGCCAGGCCTGTGTGGAGCTGGCGTGGCGCTATAACGCTGCCACACAAATGCACCACATCAAAGAAGAAGACTAAAAGCTTCCCCACTGAATTCAAACTTTAAACATTATAAATTGATGAAATGATGACAGGGAGTCGTGTCCGTGGAAATGTGATGATCAAAATGCCCTAAAAATGTGTCTAAATGATGGACTCTACTCACTGGTTACTCTCAACTTACCAGCTGTTTTCAAGCTGATCCTGGTGCTGTCATAGGATGAGTTCATGCATCAGCTCACGGTGGACCCACATCTGCCAAATAGAGACACATGACATTTCATGTTTCATTTAGACTTAGTTTAGACTGCTTAGTAGTCTGCGTGGACAAACATGATGCTGGTAATAAGTTATGTTACACAGTTGTGAACACAACTAGCATTTAATAAATCAAAAACGCGTATTTATTCACTTCTACCATAAATGAGGACATTTCTCACAGACTTAGAGAAGAAAATATTCAAATGAGGTGGAGTTAAAGAGCTGATAATAACAAAAGACGTAACGTTAGCATCCAACAGCTGTTACTTAGCTACAACCGCTAGCTAGTTTACCTGTAAACAATTAGCATTGCTAGCGTTGATTATCTTCTGGAGCTAACCGTTAGCTACAGGTCAACAACTTGAAGTTAGGTCGAAAAAATTAAAAACAACATAACGTGTGACCTACTTCATGAGTGCAGCAGTGATGAAGTCATCAACCACAACAAAGTTTGACTCACTCACCTCACGTCGTTGACAGCATCTCAGTGCGATCCAGTGCCCTTATTGTGAAAATCCCCAGGGATCCTGACAGTTGTGGGGAAAGTAGCCGAAATATCACTTTATATCATTTATGAAATGATAATCGTTTAGGCGATTTGTTGTGAGTTTGTATTTAATTCGTTTCGGGTTTTTTTTTTCTTTTAAATTGTCCGGCGCTGTAGCCAACATGCTTCAAAACGCGGAGCTTTTATTTTGAAGGCTGGTTCCGGCTCTCGACTTCCTTTTTCAATTTTCATTGTAGGCCTACAAGTTGGAGAAAGGAACAAGCGGGCACTTCGGTGCGCTGAATTGCTTTGTACGTCTTACGTCAATGAAATAGGAAATACCCCTAAAAATGACATTTCTCATGTTTCGAAGTGAACAACGCAATTGAATTATACTTCGTACACGGACCCTTCTATCCCGAGAGTAATCAATACTTTGTGTGTTCAGAAAAAGGAATAAAAAACAATCAGACGTCTGTGGCCACTGCAGGACTGACACAACTCTGACCAATCCTCGCTTTTCTCTCCAAAAAGGAAAAACCAATCAGATGCCTTCATGTCTAGTTCTGCCTACGTCCAATCAAGCTGCCGTAGCTTCAGAGAGACGTCTGAGGACTTTTGACTTTTCAAAATGTGGCCTGCTAGAACCGTTCTTCCAGAATCTCCAACCCGACCTTTAAAAGGATAGTTCAACATTTTGGCAATTCCCCTATAGTCAATCTTGGTTCTGTTAACTTTCTTTTGCTTTTTGTTTCAGGGAGTTCCTTTTTTTTTCAGTGCAGCCTGGGTGTCGTCAGCTGGGAGGCTAGGCACTGTGGTGAAGACTTCACTCCCGTTGCATGCACGTAGGCACTGGGGCACCTTTAGTGCATGTTTTTGTAGTGTTTTGTGTTGTTACACAAGCTGATATCAAGAACTAAAATCACCTAAATCTAAGCAGCCGGTGATTGAGACAAAGTGAATGTTTGTGACAAATTAAAATTCACTTAAGAAGTTCTGGAGATAGGATACTGCATGTCACCCTGATCTTGACCTTTAACCTCTGGCCACTAAAATATCATTATTTCATCCTTGAGCCCAGGTGAACATTTGTACCGAATGTGGGGGAAATAATGGAGATACCATGGTCATAGAAATACTGTGTTTTGTGAGGTCACTCACTGTAACCTAGCCTTTCATTAGTTTAAATCTAATTTAATCATTGAGTCGAAGTGAAGGTTTCTGTCAAATCTAAAGAAGTTCTGTCAAGGTAGTACTGACATTTCTGTTTTGTTTATTTTGCATATATTGAAAAGTAGGTCATACAATGAATTAACCATTAAACAAAACATTGGACAAAGCAGACATGCAGAGAAGAAATCTACAGGACAAGATATTGTATCATTATGCTCATACATGAGAAAATTGAAAAGAAAAAAAAGGATTGTGATTCATACCGTTTGTTTACTGGCAGCATTAAATTCACATACTTCTGTCACTGTTATGTCAAAACTTTGTTACGATCTAACATCATAGTAACAATGTGTGTAATACTAATACAGTATCAGGAACACCTCTGCTGCAAAATACATACATATATACTGCAGACGGATGAACCTGTCCGTATTTGCCAAAGTTATACAGGAAAATATATAGGGTTAGGGGGTTAGGGTTAACCCTAACCCTTAGTAGGTGAGAGTAAAATAATTACATTTGATTAAAACATGTAGCTAAATTTGGTTTAGAAAAATTCCTAATAAACAACAAGCAAACTTATGTTTTGCATTTGGTTCTCTTACTGTACCGAAAATGAACCGAACCGAGACCTCAAAACCAAGGTACGTATCGAACCGTGATTTTTGTGTATCGTTACACCTCCTGTAATAGACGACGAAGTTGGGCTGGTGGGGTGTCAGAATGGCGGTTGCCCCCCACCTTTTTCCATATGCAAATGGCAGCTATCCCGCACAACAGTCCCAGGCCGAGCACAGGAGCTCCGACAGCCAGAGCCACTGTGGAGTCAGCTGCCACTGCTATAATCGCACCAGTCAGCAACAACACCAGAGCAGCAACCAAAGCTATGCGTATATTTCTCTTTCTATCCTTTTTATCCTTCTTCCTAGCTGCAAGCCACGCCTCTTTCCTCTGTTCCTCCTCTTGTCTCCTCCGCTCCTCCTCTTCTCTCAGCTTCCTCTGGGCCTCTTTATACATGTCGTTGGTGTAGTATTTAACCTCATTAGATTTGACCATTTCCTTGATCTTCTTGATTAGCTCTGAGACCTGCACGCGGTCATCTGCATCTTTGTTGTTGAAGGCATGGGTTCTGTTACCAAATGTCCTTGCCAGTTCGTCTAGCTCCTTGCATTCCCTCAGAGCGTCATCAGCGTTAGCCTGATCCTTGCACGTAAACACCATGATAGTGTACTTGGAGGCATCACCTCCAAAATTATCACTGATCCACTGCACAGCATTTCGTTCCTCCTTTGTGAACCTTACTCCGAGCCGGATCACCAGGAGGAAGGCGTGAGGGCCGGGTACTGACATCTTGACACATTCCGCTATTTTCTTTTTCAACTCTTCCTCAGGGATGTCTGTACCAAACAGACCTGGAGTGTCAGTCACCTGGACCAAAGTCCCGTCCACCTGCCCGCTCTGTTTCTGACATTTTTTGGTCACTGATACAGGGCTCGAGTCCTCTCTGAAGGCATCTCTACCAAGTATGGTGTTTGCTGTTGCACTCTTCCCTGAGCCAGTCTTGCCCACCAGGACTATATTTAAGCCGTCAGGCAAATCCAGAGCTGCAACAACAGGAGCAACATTTAAAACTCAGCAATGTATTTTTCAAAATATAACATCTTTGTATTCATATTTGAGTACCGCATGCATCACTCGAGTGACAAAATTTCTGTGACTTGTGTGTGTCTCCCTTTCAAATAACCTCTCTTTAAAGGGACAACGAGGAGTTTTGGAAAAGCGAAGTGTTTCCACACTACATTTATGAGCCTCCGCGCACCGTGAAATTCTTTGACCGGTGCAAGACAGACTCATGTTTTCATTCATCAAGAATTAAAGTCAGAGGTTGGAAGACGATCACATACCGTCGTAGTTCCCACCATAAACGGTGATTCAGCGTCGTTATTCTCATGACTCGCCACGAAACCGAAAGTAAGGAAACGCTGGTCGGCTCGCCCAGCATTTCCACCACCACTAATAATAACAAAACTAGAAAATTTCCTCTGGGGAAATTTTGAAAGGCCCACGGGGCTGCTGCCGGATTTGCCATCTCTGTCAACATGGGAATCAAACCCACGATCTTAAGGTCAAGACAGAGCTGATCAGACACATGATCATCTTTCTATAAGCACTGATATGGAGGAGCTGTAACCACATTAGGTTACCTGTGTGTTTTGATGTGTGTGTGTGTCTGTAACTGTAATGTGTGTGTGTGACT
Source organism: Trachurus japonicus (assembly GCF_045865225.1). Taxonomy (NCBI): domain Eukaryota; kingdom Metazoa; phylum Chordata; class Actinopteri; order Carangiformes; family Carangidae; genus Trachurus; species Trachurus japonicus. The sequence continues at coordinate 1,499,216 of NC_140926.1, forward strand.
GACTTCTCTCAGAAAATATTTGTATTGGAGTCAATGAGGAGCAGAGACAGACGTGGCCGCACTCAGAGGCTGATTCTGTAAATTCTGTAAGTCTCTCTGATATTTTGAGCACATGATGAGAGACAGAACAAGTTTGTCTTACAAATTCTGAAAAAATCATTTGTGTAGAGTGTAAATTGTGGCCGGGCCGAGTGTGGAAAGAGAAAAGAGTTTTTCGGGGCTCTCTCCCACTCTAACCGATGATGTCACGCACTTTGACACGAACATTCCGTGCAATACACACCCATTATAATCTCATAATTTCTCCAAAAATGATCATGGTCATTGATCAGGGATTGATCAAAAACTATATGACCTATCAAAACGTGGAGTAATTCGCCAATACACAAGACTTGTGTCTACTGTTTAAAGTTTAAATGAAGTCTCTAGGTGAAAGTATGCCTGAGCAGTAGACGTTTGTTAAACTCCAATGATTGGTCTTTTTTTGCTCTTTTTTTTTTCGCCCGTCCCATAGACCGAATCTCCTTGTTGTTTACATTCTACTTCCGGGTAGAAAACCAGCACGTAATTTGAATGAGATCAATAGTAACGAACGAGAGTTTAGCTATATATCATATTTTTCACGCCCTATCACCATTTAGACAAATCTGAAATGATTGAAGAAACATTACTATTTCTGTGTGTGTGTGTTTTGTGTTGCTATGTGTTGTATTTATTCAGTTTGGGGGAATCACAGTGTCTAGAAAGCATCAGTGGCTCAGCTGACAGGGACAGCTAACATAGCTAAGCTAACAGCGGTAGCTAAGCTAACGGCGGTAGCTAAGCTAACAGCAGGACGTCAGCTGTTAAAACCCTCCCGTTGTGGGACACGACATGAAACTACTCCAGTTAGCTCAGTCATGTTGGAACTCAGATATCCGCTGGAGAAAATATTTATTCATGGAGCGTTTATTGAGTCACTGAGTTATTAAAGTTAAACAGGTAGCTAACCGTTAGCCCGGCTAATCTCTGATAACCATGACTAATTACAAAAATGTGCACACATAAATAGTAATGTTTGTCCAATCTTTGGTTTTATAGACTTTAGAAACATCAGATTAGTCCAAACGGTGATATAGTGACATGAAAAGGTAGATATATATAGCGAAACTCTCGTCCGTCACTATTGTTCGAATGCTGGTTTTCTACCCGGAAGTAGTTGTAAACAACAAGGCGATTCATCCTATTGACTTACGTAAATGCAAAATCGCGAAAAATTCGTAAACTGTTGAGAAAAGTAATAGCACACCGATCCCGATCAAGACGCACGTTTTGATCTATAATTTAATTATAGATCAAAACGTGCGTAGCGAAGGACTAGTCCAGTTGCGAAGGACTAGTCCAGTTGCAGGACTAGTAGCGAACCGGGACTACAGGACTAGTAGCGAACCGAAAGTCGTCCAGAAGATGAAAAATAATAATTTTATGGAAGAAAAAATCCACACAATAACAGTAGTGCCCGGTGCGATGGCCCGTGGCCCTAATAACGATAGAGACAAAACGATATATTTAATGAAAATGGGTCCATTAACAAGTGGTAGCGAGACTTTTTTATAACCGAATAGAAACTCCTCGTTGTCCCTTTAAAGGTACCTATACCTATACCCTGTTTAGTTAAGCGCCGTTTCCACTATGCAGTACGGTACGGGTCGGTACTGCGAGCTGGTGATTGGTCGAGCATATGGCGTCATCGCGCAGCGCGACGGACATCTGAAGCATAACAACATGAACGACTGCGAGCCAGTGGCTAGTGTAGTAGCCTGTCCTACAGTAAAAATGGGATGAAAATATATGAAAATACAGATGTTTACTTCATCCCAATTACAAGCCATATGAACAGCATAATGGTTCATATTTGTCCTTTATCTTTGTTAGATGACATTTATGAATTAATATGCTACTCGTTTTTTGTTAGTTTTTTAGAAAAAAAAAAAGAAAATCAGTTATAATGAAGACGTTTAAATCAACAAATTTACAAATGAAGCAAGACTTTTCACAATTATTGATTTTGAACTTCTTGTCAAATCTAACATGAAGCATGACCTAAAAACATATTGTTTTTGAGTTAATATTATATATCACATAAGAAATGGCAGAAAAATAGAGAATGCATGTAGGGATTTTGACTCACCACCATACATGTTGTCAAAAAAGACAAAATACAGTCAGTGCAGTGACAGATGGTCAGGGTCTCTGATCCAGGTGCTGTGTCTTATCTTGTTTTCTGTTGCTCTGGTTCACCTCTTGTGCCGTTATGAATAAAACTAAGACCACACCTTGATCTGCAGACTAAATGATCATATGACACACAACACTGTCTCTAATGCAGCCTAAATGCCACAGTGCCAGTTGACATCAAACAGAAACCAACATATGAAACCTGACATTGTGTTAATCAACCACAATTCACCCACAGCTCACTCTACTCACGTGTTCGTCTGGACTAAGTTCCTGCATGAACTTTTTTTCTTTTTTTTAATTTAAACAAATGCATTTACAAACTAGTCAGGCAAATATTATATCTGTCCAAAATTTAACAAGAGCAGACATCATGTTTCAGAGATAAGAGTTAAGAATAACATTAAATAAACAAAAATTAAGATAAGTGAGTAAACTTAATACATTTTAGGGACTTAATATGAAGATGGAATTCATTTAAAAAGTATGTGAAGATGGGTGGAGTTTTTAGATATTTGGCTTTGTGAATAAAGAATTTGGCTAGGATTAGTAAGACATTTATCGTTAAATCCAACTGTTTGTCTTTTAATATAACACCACACCATAGGTAATACTATTGTAGTCTGGCATTGTTGGTTCTTTTCTTTTCAACCAGTCTGTAAATAATTTCAGGGTTAGGGAACTGTGGTAAAAAAAAACTTTCTAACATTGTTCAAGTACAAAGGACAAAAACTCTTTTAAACAAGAATTGCTACGTTGCTACAAATGCAGCCTTTTAGTTTTAGCTTTGGAGATGATTCCTCCTCACTTTGCTTTGGCCTTACGGTAGCCTATTCACCACATTTTTAGCTGTGTTAATAACAATGTTAGCTGTGCTTGTAGCCGATGTCTGTCAGATATGACATCAGCACTGAAGTGGAATAAAAGATTTATGAAAAAAAGGGGTTGAAATGTATCTTTTTACTCTGCTTTAAGACTTTGAGACTGACTGTGAGTGAGCAGAGCAGAGGTTATAGTGTCACTATCAACCTCGGGGAGGGGAAACAACGCGCTGCTGTGTATTGAAATAATTTTGACCACATCATTACACACCGTTCCTTTACAGTAAAGCACGTACACAGTTTCAGTTTCAGTTTCAGTTCATGTGAAAACCTTCATCATACAACTGGTTTGGAAAGTACGGAAAACAACCAAGTAGCATAACCAACAACACGTTAAAGCAGAAGTAAGATGAATTTTTGTGTTAAAGGGGACATATTCAGCTCATTTCTGCTTCTTGACATGGTACCTTGATGTCTAAAAGTAATGTTAGTAACACGCTTTGGTCAGAAAAACCAACAGATTGAGCACAGCTGGGTTCTCTACACACCAGTTTAACAGCCCTGCCCCTGCGTTTAAGGGGTGAGGAGGCACTTCGGATACGCAAATACACATATTAAAGGAATGAAAAAGTGAGTTTTGCATAATATGTCCCCTTTAATATAAGTCTTAAATAGTTGTATCTTCCGACAGCAATCACTTCTATAGAGTGTTTGGTCTGAAACACGGGTCTGTCAGTCACTCTGCTCTGCTCTGAGCCCAGGAGAAAACTTTCCTTGTATCCTACAACCTTTATCCAATGAGGAGAGAGAACGGCATAAAGGGGCAGTCCTCTCTGTGTGTGCAGCCAAGGGATGCGTGTGAATGTGGTGACGTAGGGACGAGGGCCAATAGATCCATGACGAGGGCGGGGGCTGCTAACTCCATCTGCTGACAGGAAGTTAGACAAAACCACTGGATCGCTTACTGATAGCTTTAAAGGTAGCGAACCTACTGCTACTGCTATGACTATAGGGATTATCGCAATGGGCCAATTTGCCAAAAATGTTGAACTATCCCTTTAACTGATCAGATTTTACACCTTGACAAACAGCGATCAATAACTTCCTGTCACATAAACGTGTGTGAGTCTGTTTCTAATCCTCTGCACCAACACCTGGTCATCCAACCATCACTGATCGATCGATCAATCAAACTGATTCATTATGAGACGACAACGACATCAACGGAACAATTCAGCTGAGTTTATTTGGACTGAACACACACACGCACACAAACACACACACACACACACACATGCACACACAGACACACACACACACACACACACACACACACACACACACACACACACAGAGTTGTACTGAACCTACTCTGCTGCTGTTTGAACCAGTGACAAAGTGTCTCTGCTGGAGACTAAATAAATGAGCATCAGAGCAGAGGCGATAACGACGTGTGTGTGTGTGTGTGTGTGTGTGTGTGTGTGTGTGTGTGTGTGTGTGTGTGTGTGTGTGCGTGCGTGCGTGTGTGTGTGTGTGGTCTGGTGTTAGTAGGTGGTGATGAATGAAGTAGGATATTGTGTGTCAGTTGCAGCCATTATTCGTCCTGCTTCACTCCTCCTCTCCTCTAATCACTCATCTGCTTTTTCCCTGATGCAGCAACACACACACACTTCCTCCTCCTCACACACACACACACACACACACACACACTTCCTCACACACACGCACACACTTGGCGTCATCGGTGTGTGTGTGTTGGATCTCCAGTTGGTCTCTGATTAATGAGAAGTCTGAACTTTCAGATTCTGTTTGTTTCCATTCAGCAGCATCTTTACTACCGTTACCGTGACGACCAAGGTCATCCAACGCTGCGGCGCTGAAAGTTCCTCTGAAGCGTCAGAAGAAGAAGAAGAAGAAGACGAGCATCCACTGTCACTGACTGTGAGAGAGAGTCAGAGAGTCTCGTCTCATTTCTAAAACATAATGTTTGATCCAAACTGATATAAAACACACACACAAACGCACCCTGTAATACGACTACACAAAATACACACATCTTAGTAAAGCAGCAGTAAGCGATCCGGTGGTTTTGGCTAATGCTGCGTTCCAGGCAGGCTTTTGAAACCGTAAATTACAGCTTCAAGTCACAACTTACGACTTTGTAGCGTTCCAGACAACCCACTCGTGTTTCTCCGACCTGTTTTACCGGTGAAAGTCACTATAACGGCCACTCGTAACTTCTGACCTGTGAACTCGTACCAGATCGAACTGGTACCACTTCACAGGTCGGAAAAACACCAGTTACGAGTTGCCTTGAACGCACCATAACAGTCCTCGTCCCTACGTCACCACATTCAGGCGCATCCCTTGGCTGCACACACAGAGAGGACTGCCCCTTTATGCCGTTCTCTCTCCTCATTGGATAAAGGTTGTAGGATACAAGGAAAGTTTTCTCCTGGGCTCAGAGCAGAGCAGAGTGACTGACAGACCCGTGTTTCAGACCAAACACTCTATAGAAGTGATTGCTGTCGGAAGATACAACTATTTAAGACTTAGATTAACACAAATATATCGCTTACTTCTGCTTTAACACGTGGTAATCCATCGATCCACTGATTGACCGGGAGGAGGCTCAGCAAAACAGTGGACGTGACCGAACATGCAGATTCTTTTTATTATATTATAAATCGATGAAAGTCGTATTTTGATCAACATTATTTTTCAAATTAATTATCCTAATAAAACGTGTTCTAAGCGGGTTAATGTAGAGTTGGTCGGTTGTTATGGAGAATTATAAAACAGAAAGGTGAAATCCGGCGATCTGATTGGTTGTTAACCGTGGTATAATTAAGCAATATATCACGACAGGCCGTGGTATATGCTCATTATACCACGGCTAAGGGGCGTTGTTCGGCCCGACGCAAAGCGGAGGGACGACAACCCCCTTAGAGTGGTATAATGAGCATATACCACGGACTGGAGTGATATATTGCTTTTATAAAACGGTTACCAATAAAGGCAATATGAAAGAGGGATACGCAATCAATTTCATGTAGTTTTATTCAACCAGAAATACATATTATCCAATAAAATAGCCTCACTGTGAAAAAAATAGTCCCACCTCTCCAGACGTTAGCTCCAAGTTAGCTCTGCATCTCGTCTTTTCCTCCGCTTTTTTTCAGATGAAAGTCACTGCTCAATCCCCTCTACCATTGTTAACCCTCCCCGGAGGTGAAAGTTCACCTTAAAGGGATAGTTCACCCTAGAATGATATTTCGCTCATTATCTACTCACCCTCATGTTGACTAAGGGCTGGAAGAAGTTTCAGATTCCTCCGTCCCTTCTCTGAGTTACAGGGGGTCTCGGCATAGCAGTGCATGTCCATATAACGGTTGTAAAGGGACACCAGAGCTCTTCGTAAAAAAACACACACAAAAAAACATCCAAATACCTCTATGATGCTCGTATGTAATGTCCGTCTTGTGCTGAAGCCCCAAATTGCGTAATTGTCCCGAAAAAAATTAAATAAGTCTATATTTTAAGCTTGTTTGTAGCGGAAGCTTCTCAAAGCTCCTCTTCCTGGTCCGTCCAAATCTCGCGTGATTCGCAGTAACCGCACTGACGCATGCTGACGCCGGCGCAAATCACGCGAGATTTGGACGGACCAGGAAGAGGAGCTTTGAGAAGCTTCCGCTACAAACAAGCTTAAAATATAGACTTATTTAATTTTTTTCGGGACAATTACGCAATTTGGGGCTTCAGCACAAGACGGACATTACATACGAGCATCATGGAGGTATTTGGATGTTTTTTTGTGTGTGTTTTTTTACGAAGAGCTCCGGTGTCCCTTTGCAACCGTTATATGGACATGCACTGCTATGCCGAGACCCCCTGTAACTCAGAGAAGGGACGGAGGACTCTGAAACTTCTTCCAGCCCTTAGTCCACATGAGGGTGAGTAGATAATGAGCGAAATATCATTCTAGGGTGAACTATCCCTTTAAACATGTGGATTCAACTACTTTAGTCCGTTTTTTAACATCGTAAAAACATCAACTGTCTGTTGCTACGGACTGCAACAGTCCGTTGTCATGGATACATGACAACAACTTCCATTCATACCAGTCATACGTGCCTGACGCGGAGTGATAGCTTACGCTGTGATAAGGCTTTAGAATAGTAGCCGTGGTATATGCTCAATATACCACGGTTAACAACCAATCAGATCGCCGGATTTCACCTTTTCAAATGAGCATATACCACGGCTACTATTCTAAAGCCTTATCACAGCGTAGGCTATCACTCCGCGTCAGGCACGTATGACTGGTATGAATGGAAGTTGTTGTCATGTATCCATGACAACGGACTGTTGCAGTCCGTAGCAACAGACAGTTGATGTTTTTACGATGTTAAAAAACGGACTAAAGTAGTTGAATCCACATGTTTAAAGGGATAGTTCACCCTAGAATGATATTTCGCTCATTATCTACTCACCCTCATGTGGACTAAGGGCTGGAAGAAGTTTCAGAGTCCACCGTCCCTTCTCTGAGTTACAGGGGGTCTCGGCATAGCAGTGCATGTCCATATAACGGTTGTAAAGGGACACCAGAGCTCTTCGTAAAAAAACACACACAAAAAAACATCCAAATACCTCCATGCTGCTCGTATGTAATGTCCGTCTTGTGCTGAAGCCCCAAATTGCGTAATTGTCCCGAAAAAAATTAAATAAGTCTATATTTTAAGCTTGTTTGTAGCGGAAGCTTCTCAAAGCTCCTCTTCCTGGTCCGTCCAAATCTCGCGTGATTCGCAGTAACCGCACTGACGCATGCTGACGCCGGCGCAAATCACGCGAGATTTGGACGGACCAGGAAGAGGAGCTTTGAGAAGCTTCCGCTACAAACAAGCTTAAAATATAGACTTATTTAATTTTTTTCGGGACAATTACGCAATTTGGGGCTTCAGCACAAGACGGACATTACATACGAGCATCATGGAGGTATTTGGATGTTTTTTTGTGTGTGTTTTTTTACGAAGAGCTCCGGTGTCCCTTTGCAACCGTTATATGGACATGCACTGCTATGCCGAGACCCCCTGTAACTCAGAGAAGGGACGGAGGACTCTGAAACTTCTTCCAGCCCTTAGTCCACATGAGGGTGAGTAGATAATGAGCGAAATATCATTCTAGGGTGAACTATCCCTTTAAACATGTGGATTCAACTACTTTAGTCCGTTTTTTAACATCGTAAAAACATCAACTGTCTGTTGCTACGGACTGCAACAGTCCGTTGTCATGGATACATGACAACAACTTCCATTCATACCAGTCATACGTGCCTGACGCGGAGTGATAGCTTACGCTGTGATAAGGCTTTAGAATAGTAGCCGTGGTATATGCTCAATATACCACGGTTAACAACCAATCAGATCGCCGGATTTCACCTTTTCAAATGAGCATATACCACGGCTACTATTCTAAAGCCTTATCACAGCGTAGGCTATCACTCCGCCTCAGGCAACGTATGACTGGTATGAATGGAAGTTGTTGTCATGTATCCATGACAACGGACTGTTGCAGTCCGTAGCCAAAGACAGTTGATGTTTTTAGGATGTTAAAAATGTAGTAAAGTAGTGTAATTGACATGTTGAAGGTGAACTTTGACCTCCAGAGGGTTAACAATGGTAGAGGGGACTGAGACCAGATGCAGAGCTACTAGGAGCTAACGTCTGGACAGCTGGGACTATTTCTTTCACAGTGAGGCTATTTTATTGGATAATATGTATTTCTGGTTGAATAAAACTACATGAAATTGATTGCGTATCCCTCTTTCATATTGCCTTTATTGGTAACCGTTTTATAAGTACGGCTAAGGGGGTTGTTGTCTCTCCGCTTTGCGTCGGGCCGAACAACACCCCTTAGCCGGGGTATAATGAGCATAGACCACGGACTGGAGTGATATATTGCTTAAATAAACCCCAACAGGTTGTATGTTCCATACAACCTGTTGGGGTTTCTTTCTCCATAACAACCTCTGAACTATATATTAGCTCCCTTACATAATCAACATAGAGCAGCGGCTGAGCTGTGTGTGTAGATGTGTGTAGTTGTGTGTGTCCCTGGATCAGCTGACTTCACATCAATGAAATATTTATAAATCTATCATCTATAAATATTTATCAGCAGTTTGATTATTTATTGGTGCAGGAGGCCGAAGTAGCTGCAACAACAACAACAACAACAACAACAACAACAACAACAACAATGTGCTGTTCAATCTGCTCCACTTCGTCCTCTGACTCAGATTATTATTTTTATCTCCACATGTTTATTTATTTTATTGTATTTCTTCAGTTTGTTTTGATTTTTTTCTGAGAAGATAAAGTGAAACATGAGTGAAGGATCTGAGCTGCTGAACCTCCTCAAACTCTGTCTGCATTAGGAGGAGGAAGAGGAGGAGAATAAGAGAAGAAAAATGAGAAGGAGGAGGAGAAGAAAAAGAAGAAGGAGAAGAAAAGGGAGGGGAAGGAGAAGAAAAGGAGGGGGAGAATAAGAGGAGAAGGCTGAGCTGAACTGAAACCCTGAACTCGTTGAACCAGACATGAAGCTTCTTCTCCATAGAGTCCATCTACAGACTGAGCCGATGAGACCAGAGCAGTTAGTCGTCTTCATTTACCAGCCATGTTTATGTGTCGGCTGTAGCTATATGAAGAGTTCATTTGCAAAAGCAGATAACTCCAAAACTTCAAAACAATTTTAAATTATTATTTACACGAGGTGATATCAGTCTAACCAAAGTTGAGTGGCTTTGACTGACTACTGTATGTATACACTGCAAAAACTCAACATCTTACCAAGAATATTTATCTTATTTCTAGTTAAAACAAATCTCATTCTACTTACAATAAGACTCGTCACATAAAAAGTAGCTTGTTTTTAGACACTTTTTACTTCTTTCAAGCAGATTTTCACTTGAAATAAGTAGAAAAATCTGACAGTGGAGCAAGTTTTTCTTTCTTATTACAAGCACAAAAAAACTTGCTTTCACTGGCAGATTTTTCTACTTATTTCAAGTGAAAATTTGTTTGAAACAAGTGAAAATGATCTAAAAACAAGTTAATATTTAGGCAATGAGTCTTATTTTAAGTGGAAAGAGATTAGTTTTGACTAGAAATGAGACATTTTGACAAGAAATAAGACAAATATTCTTGGAAAGATTTTGAGTTTTTACAGTGTATGTATTACTGTATTATAGGAGCTATAGAGCAGAAACACATGATCCGTCCTGGTAATAAACGAGTCCCTTACGTAATAAAACCTTCTGGTTGATGGATCTCATCTCATAGTTGTGAAAGTGAACTCCACTTCACTAGGAACTTCTCATCTGAACGTAAAGGAATAAACCAGAGGATGTGGATGAGCTCACGGTGCGTTCACTGACCGCGTGGAGAAGTTATTGCTCTCTGAGGTGAAACATCATCATCTCTGGATCAGATCAACTCCTCCTCCTGTCGACCCGTCTTTTTCTTCCTCCTCCTCCTCCACAACAACAACAACAACAACAGGCCGACAGACCCTGAACGCGTCTCGGCTCAGTGAACTCACCGCCACCACACCATCACACTGGTTTGATCAGATGAGCGACTCAGTGAGCAGCTCAGGTCGCCACGACGCTCTGATCCTCCAATTAGGAGCATTTAGAGACGGTAAACATGTAACTGCAGAGATAATGAGCCTCTCTGCCCCCCCCTCACCCCCTCACCCCCTCACCCCCTCATCCCCTCATCCCCCCTCAGGATGGAGCTCAGACTCTGATTTGTCAGTTAGATAAATCTGAGCTGCTGAGGTGTGACGGTGACGGTGACGGTGACGGTGACGGTGACGGTGACGGTGCAGCGTGTGAACGGGCCGGGGCCTCGTCGTTGTTGTTTGGATAATCCCTCTCCTCTCCTCTCCTCTTCTTTGTCGACCTAATGTTGCGTTCAAACGCCTGTCGGAACAATTTGACAGTGAGCGGCGCAAACGAGTGCAAAGAAGAGGAAGAGGAAGAGGAAGAAGAAGACCTCCGACTTTCTCAGATCCATAAACAAGGATTTAGTTTCGTCGCTGCTCAACGTTTTCACACATGAACGACGACGACGTCTGAACTGAGTTTAGTTCAGTTGAGTTCAGTCGAGCGGCTTCATCACTTCAGAGTTCCTGTTGTGTAAAGTGATGAGGGAGTTTCACTGAACTGCAGCTGCTTCACAGGAAGTTAGAATAAACTTTACATTTAACTGATGTGTTTAACAGTGTGGAGTCGTTTTAATCTGCTTTATTTCTCTTTTGTTAGGAATTTGTTTCTTTTTTTAGTTTGTTTGGTTCAGGAAGACTAATAAACTGTTTATGAAGTTATTTCTGTAGGTGGTGACTTAGGACCAGAGTAGTATTAGAGCTACATTGAGGTTAAATTTTTTTCACAGACTTTGAGACTAAAGTGGCAATCTTATCAGAAAAAAAGCAACGGTTTCCTCCAAGTCCGTCTGGTTCTTTCTGCATTTTCTTTTCAAAGTCCTGATACTGACGACAATGTGGTGCTGATCTCGTGAAACAAGTACAACTTAATTTAACGCTCAACGGTCTCATTTCAACAATTGTCCTCCTCTGAAACAAACAGGTTCAAATATTATGACTTTATTCTGAAAATCTGTGAAAATAATAAAAACCTCATTGTGTCCCTGATACTCTGTCGTAGGCTGCTTGTTGAGAAGAATAAATAAACAGAAAACACAGCAGCTCTGTTTGCACAGTAGGCTACAGTTTTTTTGGTCTGTCTGAACTACATCCCCCATGATGCATCAGTGGTGCTGCAGCAACGGAGCACGATTAGGTTTAAAAAAAGAGAATTCAGGCTTTTACCTGCACCAACATAAAATAAACCAACAGCTGTGACACAGTTACATTAATACTAAATAATAACAGTTAAACCATATGGAGCCTGTGTATTAGTATTAGGCTATTATTATTAATGTTAGTATCAGTATTAGTAGGCTATTAGTATTAGTATTAGTAGACATGTATCCAGTAGGAGCTCCTCTGTCTCTGTTATGTGATGAACAGGAGTCAACAACACTGAGTCCTTGGTCCGATGATGAAGCATGAAGATGAATGTGATGAGTTCTGCTTCACACTCAGGGTCACATGTTGTATCAGATAGATTCACTATTAGCTACATTAACTATAATAATACTTATAATAATAATATAAAGTGACAGCCATAAAGTCAGAGGAGAGAACAAACAGCTGTTTCTTTCTGCTGCTTCCACATGAACACAACAGGAACATGAACGCACCACGAAGCAGCTGATTCCTCAACTCTCATTCTTCTACATGTGTGTGTGTGTGTGTGTGGTTGTCAAGGCCGTTGCTAGGCAGTGAGTCACAGGTAGGTTAGCAACGAGCTAGCGGCGCTTCCTGACAGTCCGCTACCCGTCAAGGTGAAGAGACGTCGTCCGTCCGTCTGAGGAGACACAGAAGCAGTTTGACTTCTTATTATTATTCTTTTTCGTGCTGCGTTCAAGTCCTCCATGTAAAACAGCCCGCTCTGTCCTGTGGTGCTAACATACAGAGCCTCTATCTGAGGTTTACAGACAACAGCTCTTTGTTTTATATTATTTTATACTCAGTTCGTCTACTTGATGGATGAAAAACACAAATGAGGCCTTAATCCGACTCTAACTGGACGACTGAAGTTCACGCGTATTATTGTATTTTTCTATGTATATGTTATCACTTTGTGTTGATTTCTCTGACAATTCAGGAGTTTGTGACAAAGAAAATTTTCAGGGATCAATAAAGTAAATCTCAATCTGAATCTACTTTACTTGACTTTATTTGTTTATTTAGTCAGGACAGTGAGTACTAGAGTAGCCACAGTAACTACACCGGGTTTAGCACTGCTGCTAAATTACATCCGTAGTCCCCAAAACAACACAACTATTAACATAAAAAGTCCATAAAGACGGAGGACCAGTAGATAACAGAAGAAGTACATTTACATAGTTACAGGGTTGGACATGATTCGTTGAATTGTAAAAAATATATATATATAATCTATATACAGTAGTTGCGATTAACATGATTAATTGAAATATAAAAATATATATCTATACTATGTGAATCTGAATAAGACTTCTGACCAATGAGAGAGCAGCTGGTTAGACTGTTACCATGGGAACACAAACGACCAGCCAAAAGAAAAGTAAGAAAAGCAACAAGCAGAAACACTTCTTTCCCTCAGGTGATGAGACTTTTTCACACCTGGACTCAAAATGATGCTAAAGAAAAAAGTCCAAGAAACAGATTTATGATGAATTTAAATAAAAAATGAAACTTTTTCTTTAAGGAACAACACGTTCTCACCACATCAAGGCTCTCTGCCGCCGGCCCCGCCCCCTCGTCCCTCTGACCCTCAAACATGAAGTAACTTCAGACTGCTGCGCCAGCGCCGCCTCATTAACCGCCGGCTTCATTAGCAACAATTTACTGAGTAATTAGCAGCCAATTAAACAACAACTCTCTCTCATCTGAACAAACTGACAGCATCTCCTCCTCTTCCTCCTCTTCCTCCTCCTCCTCCTCCTCCTCATCCTCCGGGACTGATGCTCCAAAATAACAATAAACTCTGTGTTTTTTTTAGTTTTAGTTAATCCTTTGTCTTGTGCAGATTAATAATGTTAAAAACGTTGCATTTAAACATCTATGACTTGATGTTTTAACTAAAGTTTTTCAGTCAGAGCAGAAATGAGGCTGATTATCCGCGTGTACTTCAGGTACTTGGTCAAGCTGTGAAATGTTAAAAATAGGTGAATAGAAAAGAGAAGTAGCTGTGAACGGATTCTCTGCAGGACGTCGTCTTTTTAATCAGAATTATATACAGCACTGATTCTATAGGAACTCCCTCCATCCCTCCCTCCTCCACCTGCTGCTGCTGCTGCTGCTAAATCTCTACAGAAGATTTAAATACCTGTAGAGAAGGAGAAGTTTGATCCAGAGAGACCAGAGGAGCCGCAGGAGGAGCAGCAGGAGGAGCAGCAGGAGGAGCAGCAGGAGGAGAAACCAGAAGCAACTGGAACGTTTACAGTCCAGATGCACCGAAGATTTCGTGGCTAAAAATGGCCCCCCCAAAAAAATGCATTTTCGGTTTTCGGCCGAAAGACTTTTAAAGGGACAACGAGGAGTTTTGGAAAGCGAAGTGTTTTCACTACATGACTCCCATGAGCCTCAGTGCACACGGTGAAATTCTTGGGCCGGCGCAAGTGGACGGACGAAAGCGAAAACATTTGATCAAGAATGTTTTCATTGATCAAGAACGAAAGTCGGAGGTTGGAAGACGATTTGATACCGTCGTAGTTCTGATTCGGCGGTGTTATTCCCATGAGTCCGGGGAATCGAAAATAGGAAATGCTGGATGAGTCGACCACTAAATAATAATATCAAAATAACATAAAATAATAATTGATCTAAATGGAGCCATTAGCAAGTGGTAACGTAGATTCATCCACATTAATATGAGACTTTTTTAGAACCAAATACAAACTCCTGGTTGTCCCTTTAACACCGAAACAACTCGGCCGAAACAGGATGTTTTGATAATGACACAAGCAAAAACCTGCCAAAAATGTCGACATCGGTATTGGCGAGTACACGTGTGCACGGTTTTTTATTTTATTTCACGGTGAATTTTCAGATCAGAATGATTATAATCAGATTGTAGAAAAAGATGCACATGTGAAAAAAACATAAACATCCTCAGACGGAGGAAGTGTCGGATGAAAAGTCTGAGTCGGTGAAGCTCAGATACAGTCAGATATAATATAATATAATATAACATAATATAATATAATATAATAATGACCATAATCCCGTGTGTTGTGCTGTTTCTTGTCTAATGATATAAAACCATCAGAGGCTTTGACCTGCAGCTGCTGATAGAAACTGCTGATATCGTCAGTTAATTAACTACGCTGTTAATTAAGACGTTCACACACACACACAGAGCTGAGAGGAGGCTGATAATACACAGAGTGTGTGTGTGTGTGTGTGTGTGTGTGTGTGTGTGTGTGTGTCTGTGTGTGTGTGTGTGTGTGTGTGTGTCTCCATACAAACAGCACATAGCTACGTGTTGTCGGTAAGGTAGGAACGGTGCGTGGTGATTGGTGCTCGTTGAACTTTGCTCCTCTGCTGCTGATAAGTCGAGCAGGAAAAACCTCCTTCATTTATCATGAAGGAGCAGGAAGTCGAGAGCTCATCACTCTGAGTGTGTGTGTGTGTGTGTGTGTGTGTGTGTGATTACAACACACACACACACACACACACACACACACACACACACCTGTCAGTTTAAACATCATCACACTACTGGGTAAATATCATTTCCATTGTGCTAAATGGAGGAACTCTAAGCCGTCCTTCCCTGCTTTTATTAAGGCTTTCTAAGTTTAAGTTTTTTTTTTCATTGCTTAAAAAGAATTTTTTTAAAGCAAATATGCCAAGAAATTAGAAATTAATCCCAGACTTTTCCTGTCTTATTCTAAATTATTACAAATTTTTATTTTATTATTCTGCTGCTCCGTTTTATGTTACATTCAAATGTCTGATAAAATGTGTCACCTTGTCCCATCTGCTACTGTTTGGTGTTTTACTTTTGTTTTTGATCCATGAATCCCCCTAATGTTACATTATACACTTTTATACTGCACTTAACTTTCATCTGTAGCTTTTATTATTGATATTATTATTATTATCCTATTATAAAAAATAAAGTTAACACTTTATAAGTACTATTAAGCATTGGTAAAGCATTAATAAATACTGAATTCTTCATCTATAACGCGTGAATTGAGTGAGGGGCAGGCAATATAAGATGTATCTTCTCCCTGCTCCCTTCCAACCAATGGAAGAAATGTTGTGATGATATTGTCAAATTGTGAAATTGCATTGGTTGGAATAAATAAAAAGAAAGAAAGAAAGAAAGAAAGAAAGAAAGAAAGAAAGAAAGAAAGAAAGAAAGAAAGAAAGAAAGAAAGAAAGAATACTCATTAGTATATAGTTTATAAATACAGTTAGTGCTGATCAATGATGAGTAAAACATTTTGAACTGTTTATAAACTACATAATGAGTATTCACGCGTTATAAATGAATAATTCACTTATTATTATAAAGCGTTACCAAAAAACTAAATAAATAAATGAATAAAAAACAGCTGTCAGTTTATTAGAACAGAGGGAAGTCGACGTCAGTTCAAACTTAATCCAAACTTCAGCTGTTTGACTAATGGGGCGAAGATGGAGGCCATCTGTGTGTCTGTTCGTGTGTGTGTGTGTGTGTGTCTGTGTGTGTGTGTGTGTGTGTGTGTGTGTGTGTGTGTGTGTGTGTGTGTCTCCACTCCAACACCAATCACCACCACAAACACACACACAAACACACACACCTGCTTGTTGTGTTGCTGTGCAGCCGTATGAACAACGACTCAAGTCCCCGTCGCTGTGGAAGTGGCTTCGTCTCCAATTAGACCTGTGAAGTCGCCACACACACACACACACACACACACACACACAGAGACACACACACACACACACACACACACAGTGAGTGAGTGGAGGTTAACGAGGCCTGTCGGCACCTTGATCTATTCCAGGTTCACTCACCTCCACCGCTGCTGCTGCTGCTGCTGCCGCGACGACACGACTTCACCTCACTACGACTCATCTGGAGATTTGGTAATTAGCCTGAACACACACACAAATACACACACATGCATAAGCACACAAAAATACACACACACACACAGACGCACACACACACACAGATCCATGGCCATGTATCAATCAAAGAATCTAACAGTTGGGTAATTGGAACAACGTGAGGAAATATGTACTTGTCAGGGCTAAAGAGGAGGAGGAGTAAAGATAGAAGATAGAAGATAGAAGTGAAACTGTGTGTGACCCAACCTTTTTTTTCTTTTCTTCCTTTACTAAACAGACAGAACACACTGCAAAAACTCAAAATCTTACCAAGAACATTTGTCTCATTTCTAGTCAAAACAAATCTCATTCTACTTAAAATAAGACTCATCACATTAAAAGCAGCTTGTTTTTAGACACTTTTTACTTCTTTCAAGCAGATTTTCACTTGAAATAAGTAGAAAAATCTGATAGTGGAGCAAGTTTTTCTTTCTTATTACACAAAAGCACAAAAAAACTTGCTTTCACTGGCAGATTTTTCTACTTATTTTAAAGTGAAAATTAGTTTGAAACAAGTGAAAATGATCTAAAAACAAGTTCATTTTTAGGTGATGAGTCTTGTTTTAAGTGGAAAGAGATTAGTTTTGACTAGAAATGAGACATTTTGACATGAAATAAGACAAATATTCTTGGAAAGAACGACGTTTAAAAGACTAGCCATAATTTCGTTGTCAAAAAGACACACTACACTAAAGTTAGTGGGTTTGATTCTCGTGTCGGATGTCACACTTGCGACTCTTGTGGTGACAACGCTCTGGCCAATCAGTGGAAGGCAGTCGGCTGACGTCATGTTTTAGTATAGATAGAGGGTTAGGATTAAGGGTTAGACCAGCATTTATCTCCTAAAAAGAATGTTACCAGCTGGTGGTAAACCTCTAAAAACCTGCGGGTAAGTTAATTAGCGATCATCTTTTCTTTTCGGGATGACGACGGAGGTTGGCCGGCTGACCAGCTCTCTGGACAGTGCAGGCTCCATCATGGAGCTTCACTTCTCCCAAAAACATCAGAGCAAACGTCTAAACAGCCTCATGTGGATAAACCGACCTCACATTGGGATCTAAACAGCTACTTTATCGCATTAAAAAATATAAAAACGTAACAAAGTGACGTAATAACGGCGCTACAGCGAGAAATAAAACAGCAGAGGGTTAGGGTTATGGGGTTAGTATAGATAGATAGATAGATAGATAGATAGATAGATAGATAGATAGATAGATAGATAGATAGATAGATAGATAGATAGATAGATAGATAGATATTATTAGACTCCAGGTCCATTTAAAAAGACACAAACAGCACACATAAATAGTTTGTCATTTCACAAAAAAAATCGTAATTGGAAATCGTTTTTTTTTTTTACCGCGGTAGCTAAGAGTTTTCCAAAAACTGAACCCAATAGATTTTTTTTTTATTCTTCTTCCCCTGAACTTATAAAACAAAAGATCATCCCATAAAGCCTGACTTGTTGCCATGACAACAGAAACAGGAAGTTGCAGGGTTGTGGTGTTTTTAAGGTGGAGACGTTGCTGCAGCGAAAAAAACAAACACAGGATATTAAAAAAAGACGCTGAGACGAGACATCCCTGGAGTTTATAGGGAGGACCGGTGTGTGTGTGTGTGTCTCAGTGTGTGTGTGTGTCTCAGTGTGTGTGTGTGTTCATTCATACTGACATTAAGTACTTTTCTTTTATCCCCCCCCCCCCCCCCACCCCCCCTCCTGAGGGAACAGAGACCCGGCTACAATCTGACGGAGCTTAGCTGCTGCACACAATAAAGAATAATATGATTCCTGTTTACTCAGATATCAGCTGCTATTTCACCCCCCTCCTCCCTCCCCCCCCCCCCCCCCCCACACACACACACACACACACACACACACACATACATACCACACATACACCCCCCCCCCCCCCCCCCCCCCCCCATAAGCCAATAGCTGCAACAGTATATTAGACAGCTATCTGGCATCTACAAATGTCAAGAGGAAGAGAACGGCTGGCTTTGGATAAGACGGGGGAGTGAGGGATGAGGGGGGGGGGGGGGGGGTGAACATATGCACACACACACACACACATATACACACATACACACACATATATACACACATGCACACACACACATCTCTGATAGACAAGCAAAGTTCACGTAAACACATCGCAGGGCGGAGGTGTAGAAGGCTCAATATGAGCAGCTGTCAGTCTGCATAGGTTTACAAGAGGAGAGTGTGTGTGTGTGTGTAAGTGTGTGTGTGTGTGTGCGTGTGTGTGTGTGTGTGTGTGTTCGTGCGTGTGTGTGTGTGTGTGTGTGTGTGTGTGGCTCAGTGCCAGTGTTTCTCTCACGCCAACAGGAGCATCTTCTTCTCCACCAGCAGCAGTAAACAGACAGTAGCAGCAGCAGCTTCATTGATAAAACTCAAACACACTGAGTTCATCATCATTCAGACTGTTAACGACTCACCTGATACACCTCATACATATACATATATACAAGGTATATATATATATATATATACAAGGTATATGTATATGTATGTGTATACCAGACACCTGAGCAGCTGCAGGTGGAGACACAGACGTCAAACTTTAACCAAACGTTAAACTGCACAGTTAGAGACAGAGTAGAGACTGCATGGGGCTGCAACCTTTATTTTGGTCGTCCACTAATCTATTGATTATTTTTTCAATTAGTCACGATTATTTTTGGCAGCATCTGTTTCGACTTGTTTGGTTTTTACTTCATATTCTCAGAGCAAATCCAAAAACCCATGAAACATTAATATATTTTTTACTCAAATTGTTATTGATGAAACATAAATAATGAAATAAAATAAAATTAAAGTACAAGTTGTGATAGATAGCCTATGTAATAAATTATTTTATTCTATGTGGTTCCTGCTTGTACTTATTCTTCTGTGATGTTATTGTCGATATAATCGATTGTGTCGACTAATCGTAGAGAAGATCAAACTCAGTTCTGATGTTTCACTACAGTTCAAAACACAAAAAAGCTTTTGTTGTGAAATCACACTTTGACTCTTTATTTCCGGTGCAGTGTTTCCGCAAGGACAACACAGTTCTACTCTGTTTATTTTTGTTTGGTTTTTTTGTTGCTTTTCCACTTGCACTCAAGCGCGACGTCCGACAAGAATGACATCTGCTAAGTTTAAAAACACAGCAGCAGCAGCAGCAGCAGCAGCAGCGCTCACTGATCTGTACTGAGACTGGTGTTATTCTGTCACTTGGTGCCTAAGGTGCTTGACGTGATGTCACTGTCAAGGAGGTATTGACCCAGAATGGCGGCCGTCACTCCTGAATGGATGTAGAGGAAACGCTGCTACGTTACTTCCTGTGCATTAAAACCTCTGTGATGTAAGTGTGGTGTAAAGGAAACAGCTGTTTGTCCTCATGAACATTCACACCTGAGGAGCTGCTGCTTGTTAACGAGACCGTCCACAGCTCTGAGGTCAGAGGTCGTTATCGTCTTCATTAGGCTGCAACAAGACGGCACACACACACACACACACACACACACACACACACACACACGGTCATTAAAATGCAGAGGAACCTTTTGTCCACCTGACCCTGGACGCCAACTCCACATCTCATCACCGTGGTTATTTACGAGGTCATCAGACAACAGAAACGTCGTCGCTCCCTGAACGCCTCGCTCTGACAGCTTCTCTCCTCCTCCTCCTCCTGTTCCTCTTCTCTTCCTCCTCTTCACTGCAAAAACTCTAAATCTTACCAAGAATATTTGTCTCATTTCTAGTCAAAACAAATTTCATTCTACTTAAAATAAGACTCATCACATTAAAAGCAGCTTGTTTTTAGACACTTTTTACTTCTTTCAAACAGATTTTCACTTGAAATAAGCAGAAAAATCTGATAGTGGAGCAAGTTTTTCTTTCTTATTACAAGCACAAAAAACTTGAAAGATTTTTTCTACTTATTTCAAGTGAAAATTAGTTTGAAACAAGTGAAAATGATCTAAAAACAAATTAATTTTTAGGTGATGAGTCTTATTTTAAGTGGAAAGAGATTAGTTTTGACTAGAAATGAGACATTTTGACAAGAAATAAGACAAATATTCTTGGACAGATTTTGAGTTTTTGCAGTGTTCCTCCTCTTCTTCCGCCTCTTCTCTCCTCCTCCTCCTCCTCCTCCTCCTCTTCCTCCTCCTCCTCCTGTCATGTTGTCAGCGTGGCGCCTCCTGACTCATTATGCAGCGGTGACATCATTACAACAGCGATCACAGCGCCGTGATAAACGCCGGCTAATTAAAACCGACAGGCGGAGGAAACACACACACACACTCCTCCTCCTCCTCCTCTTCTCTCTCCCTCCTCCTCCTCCTCCTCCTCCTCCTCCTCCTCCTCTACAGAACCACACAACATCTGGAGCTACGGCGGCCAGGAGGGCTCACACACACACATTTGAAATATTTATTTATGCCCACATAATAAAGAAGTACAAGGGTTCTTGCATAGAAAACAGACATTCAAGGATACAAAGAACATCGTCTCCTCCAGATGTTTTAAGGTAAAAAAAAAAAAAAAGAAGTTTGTTTTACAGTTAAAATCAGTGAAAAACTGATTCTGATTCTGTTTTAACCTGAATTATAAAACAGATATTTGACCTTTGACCTTTGGACAACAACCAATCGATCATTTATAACAAGTCTAGTGAGTTCAGAGTCAGAGTCTGTGGTCGGGTCAGGAAAGAGAGAAAGTGGAGGAGGAGGAGGAGGAGGAGGAGGAGGAGGAAGAGGAGGAGGAAGAGGAGGAGAGGGAATAAAAGGACGAGGAAGAGGAGGAAGAAAAGGAGGAGGAGGAAGAGGAAGAAGAAAATGAGAAGGGAGAAGAGCAAGAAGAAGAGGAGATGGAAGAGATGTGGGAAGAATAAGAGAAGGAGATGGAGCAAAAAGAAGAAGACCTTGGTCGTATCGTACTGGAAACCCAGAAGAGTTACGTCTCTAAGACCAGATTCTGCTTCCGGGTGAAAGTACATGTGATAAATGAGGGTCGTCATAGCTACGACCAAAGACGGTTTATAAACCCAGACTGGCCATGACCAGTAAGCTTCCTGTATGATGTCACTAGGCTTCTGCTCGGCCACGCCCCTTTAGGGAGACCAGAGGCAGCCTGGAGTGTATTGACTCCAATGGGAAAACTGAACGTGAACACAGATTATGGTCGATTCTTTCTCCCCATAATCACTAGCCATGTTTCCATCAGCGTGTTTAGATGCATCTAGATGTATCGCATCAGAAAATTATGATGGAAATGCCGTAATTCGAATTAAAATCCCCTGATTCGCACAAACTAAAATACTCTTGCTAGAGCCGGTTTTGGTTGATTTGAAGGGATGGAAACAGTTCTGTTGAATTAAGTGACGTAGCGCACCGTCACCTCAACTGCTCCCGTGTTTGCAGTTCACTCACAAGACAACATCAGGGTTTCCACTACATGTAATTGATAGTGGCGCGCTGCCACGGCAAAATAAAAGCCCCCACTCCTTCAGAATGATGTTTTTTTTTCTTCTTTTATATGTTAAACAGTAAAGCAGGGTTTCCACTACCAGTTACCATTACTTTGCACCCCTTACTGCACAGTTGGTTCTTCCTCAGTAAAAACGACGACGACGAGGTCCGTACTGTTAATGGAAACACACAGGATTCAAATTTCTTTTAATGCGCATTTCCCAGTAATTTGAATCACTTTGGATGGAAACATACTGAAGTCAATTTTTGACTAATTTCTCACAAGTCACATCTCTTCTGAACATGTAGACGCCAAAATGTCAGTTTTCAGACAGACTTCACTAACGATGATCGTCTTCTGACAGAAACAGGCAGACGCTATGATCACACGTGTTGTTTGTCTCGTTAACTCAAGGTAACAAAGCTCATTAACCTGATGAGATGTTAACGTGAGAAAACAGTTTCCTGCTGTAACGACTGTTAATCAAAGATCAGACAGAAACTTCTAGATCAGGAAGATCGAAGATCATCGTCCTCGTCAGACAACGAGTCGCTAACGAGAAGAGTCACTGTGACTTTACATCTTCATGTTATCTGAGGTTAACGAGCTTCAGAAACATAACAAAGAGGATATCTGGAGAATGAATGACCTCTCTCAGCTCCCGTAGAGTTCAGGTGCACTGCAAAAACTCAAAATCTTACCAAGAATATTTGTCTTTTTTCTAGTCAAGATGTCATTTCTAGTCAAAACAAATCTCATTCTACTTAAATCACATAAAAGCAGCTTGTTTTTAGACACTTTTTACTTCTTTCAAGCAGATTTTCACTTGAAATAAGTAGAAAAATCTGATAGTGGAGCAAGTTTTGGAGAGATTAGTTTTGACTAGAAATTAAACATTTTGACAAGAAAAGAGACAAATATTGTTGGAAAGATTTTGAGTTTTTGCAGTGTGGAATTCACCTGTCACCTGACTCCGCCTCTTCCTGCTGCCCTTTCAAAATAAGAGCACAGGCACCAATCAGTTCAGGAGAAAGAGAGCTATAACTGCAGCTGACGCCTCTCCTCCCTCTCTGTCTTATTATAGTATACGTACGTTATTAACCTGATCAACATGGCTTTGACACCGTGCTGCTCTCAACATCTCAACTACTTTTATCATCATTAATTAACAAAGGAAAGAAAATAATCACAAGTCGTAAAGTTTACAAAGCAACACATAAGAAATGAAACAACAGCTCTGATCTAATTATAACAGAAGATAAAGGATGCAACGTGTCGACTGCAAATGAATCACAGCAGAGAACAACCTGCACAGAGAAGGATTTACTTTATTATTATTATTTTTATGATTCTCAGTTCAGGAAACTTTAAAAAGCTTCAGCAGTTTCTTCTCCAGGTGTTTGATCAGAACTAACGAGCTCCATGAGACGATCACAAGATTATAAGAATATTTACCGGCTGCTTTTCTAGCTCCGCTCTGCAGGAAGCTGATTATTAAGGGATGCCCTTTGCAGAAACCCAAAGAGCATGTGAGTGTGTGTGTATAGAGATGTATATATATATATATATAGTCCCACACCTCATATTGCAGCCTCCCACACCTCAGAAACTCTCGGCCCAGATTCACACTGATGAGATTAGACGCCGCTCTCCCTCCGTGATCCTTTAATTCCCTCACAGCCTGAGACAACCGGAGACAACCGGGTCCACGTGCAGGGAAAAGGTCAGAAGACTGGAGGCCTCCTGATCCCCCAGACCTCCGCAGCTTTAATATCCTCCTCCGGCTGCAGCTAATGAAAGAACAGAGACGCCGCGCCGCTCTGCAGGAAGGAAACCAGCTACAGATACAGCTACACCACCAGGAGAGAAACCAGCTACAGCTACAGGTACACCACCAGGAGAGAAACCAGCTACACCACCAGGACAGAAACCAGCTACAGCTACAGGTACACCACCAGGAGACAAACCAGGAGAGAAACCAGCTACAGCTACACACCACCAGGAGAGAAACCAGGAGAGAAACCAGCTACAGCTACACCACCAGGAGAGAAACCAGGAGAGAAACCAGCTACAGCTACACCACCAGGAGAGAAACCAGCTACAGATACACACCACCAGGAGAGAAACCAGGAGAGAAACCAGCTACAGCTACACCACCAGGAGAGAAACCAGCTACAGCTACACCACCAGGAGAGAAGAGAAACCAGCTACAGCTACACCACCAGCAGAGAAACCAGCTACAGCTACACCACCAGGAGAGAAACCAGCAGAGAAACCAGCTACAGCTACACACCACCAGGAGGGAAACCAGCAGAGAAACCAGCTACAGCTACACACCACCAGGTGGGAAACCAGCAGAGAAACCAGCTACAGCTACACCACCAGGAGAGAAACCAGCAGAGAAACCAGCAGAGAAACCAGCTACAGCTACACCACCAGGAGAGAAACCAGCAGAGAAACCAGCTACAGCTACACCACCAGGAGAGAAACCAGCTACAGCTACACCACCAGGAGAGAAACCAGCAGAGAAACCAGCTACAGCTACACACCACCAGGAGGGAAACCAGCAGAGAAACCAGCTACAGCTACACCACCAGCAGAGAAACCAGGAGAGAAACCAGCTACAGCTACACACCACCAGGAGAGAAACCAGCTACAGCTACACACCACCAGGAGAGAAACCGGGAGAGAAACCAGCAGAGAAACCAGCTACAGCTACACACCACCAGGAGAGAAACCGGGAGAGAAACCAGCAGAGAAACCAGGAGAGAAACCAGGAGAGAAACCAGCTACAGCTACAGATACACACCACCAGGAGAGAAACCAGGAGAGAAACCAGCAGAGAAACCAGCTACAGCTACACCACCAGGAGAGAAACCAGCAGAGAAACCAGCTACAGATACACCACCAGGAGAGAAACCAGGACAGAAACCAGCAGAGAAACCAGCTACAGCTACACACCACCAGGAGAGAAACCAGCAGAGAAACCAGCTATAGATACAGATACACCACCAGGAGAGAAACCAGCAGAGAAACCAGCAGAGAAACCAGCTACAGATACACCACCAGGAGAGAAACCAGGAGAGAAACCAGCAGAGAAACCAGCTACAGCTACACACCACCAGGAGAGAAACCAGCAGATAAACCAGGAGAGAAACCAGCTACAGCTACACCACCAGGAGAGAAACCAGCAGAGAGACCAGCTACAGCTACACCACCAGGAGAGAAACCAGCAGAGAAACCAGGAGAGAAACCAGCTACAGCTACACACCACCAGGACAGAAACCAGCAGAGAAACCAGCTACAGCTACACCACCAGCAGAGAAACCAGGAGAGAAACCAGCTACAGCTACACACCACCAGGACAGAAACCAGGAGAGAAACCAGCTATTTATATATATATATATATATATATATATATATATATATAAATATATAGATACAGAATTTATTATTTATCTCATTGCACTACCTGAATGTTTATTTGCACTAGTACCAACTGACCACCTTTATTCCACCGGCCACTTGTACTTGTATGAGTTCTCTGTTGTATTGTGTTTTATTGTTATTGCTCAGTTGCTCATTCTGTACGTCTTTTTATATGTGTGTACAAGCGAGTGGATAAACCGGAGTTATACAGTAATCCTTGTATATCTGCACATACATGGCAAATGAATGTGAGTCTTTTATGCATAATTTAATTCTTGTGTATTTTGCCCACACTGTGCAAAATGTTTCACCAAACAAGTAGCCTATATATCGGTTTTTTTTCTCTCTGTTTAAATAATATTTTGAACATATGTTAGTTTTATATATATATTTTATATTTTTATACTTCATTATGTATCCTGTACTCTTGCTGCAAGTGAATTTCCACCACATGGGATCAATAAAAATTATAATGCCTTTTGTTCTGATTCTGATGTTGTTTAACTTTAGTTTGACAGGTTCAGTGCACAATTAAAATATGATATACTAGAAAACAACATGGCAGCCACTCTGACTCTGAGAAGAAAGCAGCAAATGAACCTGTGACATTTAGGATATAATTAATGTTTTTAAACAGTTTGAAGTTGTGATAAAGAAAAAAAAAAAAGTCAATTTTTGTGTTTGATTTGTTTTTAAACCTTAAGTTTAAAAGATTAAAACAAAGACAGTGATCTGACAAGTCAAACAGATATAATACTGTGATATAAATTAAATAAATGAGAGTCAAAGTTTTGGTGAATCACCAGTTTCTCCTCTGGTTCCTCTGGTCCTACTGAGCTGTGGACGTTCAGACGTTCAGACGTTCAGAGTCTGATGTGAATTCACAGTCGAGCTGAAAAACAAACAAAAACCGGAGCAGAAAAATAAAAGATGGAGGAGAAAAGTGAAGCAGCAGCAGAAACGGTTTGTCTGCAGGTAACGGTTCAATCTGTCAGAAAATACACTCAGTGTGTGTGTGTGTAAATGTAACTGAAACACCTAATGGACAGAGAAGTGTGTGTGTGTGTGTGTGTGTTTAGATGAAAGTGGCTGCTGGTTTTTATAGACTCACTCCTCCGTCGGCTCTGAAAGGTCAAAGTGGTTTTTCACGAGATCAGAGAGACGGGGGGGGAGGGGGGGGGGGTGAAGCTCTGAGGAGATGAAGATCCTTCAAGACAAAAACTGACAAACAAGGTTTTTACTTCCTGTTTGAGCAGCTTGGAAAAGGAAAAATAAAAGTCATAGAAGTGCAGAAAGTTTTCCTGTTTTATTTTGAAAGCTCTTGTGCTACTTCCTGTGCTCACCACAGTGGCTGCTTCCGATCCACAGTTTACTTGGACAGAGCCCCCTACCCCCTACTCCCTGCACAGGGAATCTGCCGTAGGGAACTTCACTTAACCGATATAACACCAATCAGAACACCCTGCAACGTCACAGCTGTTTCCGGTCGAGTTTAAAAATAAAGTTTTTAAGTTTCAAAATGTTTCACGCCTCTATCACCGTTTAGACAGATCTGAAATGATTGAAGAAACATTAGGCTACTATTTCTGTGTGCACAAGCAGAGCAGTTTTGTGTTGCAATGCGTGGTATTTATTCAGTTTCGGGGTATCAGGGTGTGTAGAAAGCATCAGTGGCTCAGCTGACAGGAAAGCTAACGGCTGTCGCTAAGCTAACGGCTGTCGCTAAGCTCACGGCGGCAGCAAAGCTAACAGCAGGACGTCAGCTGTTAAAACCCTCCCGTTGTGGGACACGACATGAAACTACTCCAGTTAGCTCAGTCATGTTGGAACTCAGATATCCGAATATTTTTCATGGAGCGTTTATTGAGTCAGTAGTTGGGTTTCCATCCACCTTTTCTTATGCGCATTTTGTGAAAATGCGCATAAATACTTGAATGGAAATGCCAGGAATTCGAATAAAGGCAGTAAATGCGCATAAAAGTTTATACGCTTGGAGGGGGGGGATTTGTCAGCGTATCGATTAAAGGAAAAATAGCCTCTTGGCTAATTCTGGCGCATTTACAGTGATGTTATTAATGTGCACTGTCCCTGTTTTCAAATGCAAGTTTTTGTGATGGAAACAGATTATGCGAATTGAGGCAGAGTTTGTGGGTGAAGCTGCTGGACTTCACCCAGCGACGTTCAAACAAATGGAGAACAACGCAGTCTCCCAGCTCTCGTCTCTGCACCCCGCGACACAAACGCGCTCCGTCACCCATAATCTTTTGTTTATGACGGTTAAGACGACACAAACACACACCGTAACATCGTTATGTAACATTTTCCACCGCTAAATTTATTGATTTTTCACCGGCTTCGTATGTAAACAGATGCACATGGGCAAGAGGAGCGTAACCAAAACAGCGGAAAAGCGAGCGGACTTGCACAGTTCCTACTGTCTTTCTGTGTAAATATCTGTTGTTACAACATGAAAACCTGCGTCTTCAAGTGCAGCCTATATGTACAGTATTTTCTTTTAAAATGTAGCTGGTGCGGCTTATACAGGTGGGTCATTCTATGAAAATGGTAGCTTTTCGAACAGCAATTTCATGTTTCATTTGTATTATTTTTTTAACAACTTAAACATGGTCACATAACAGTTAACCACTTGCCATTATAAATCAACATAAATTACAGCTTAATGTATTTTAATATTTCTATTATATTATATTTTAAAAAATGCTTTTGTGCGTCTATAGTCCGGAAAGTAAGTAAATTGTCCATGATGTTGAGTGTCAGCTGAGTGTCAACTGTTGGATACATTCATGCTCTCTTATGACGTAATCTCACGGTGCACTCCTCCTAATCGCAAAACACTAATGAATGGAAACGGGCATAAATTCGCTTTGCTTTTTGCGCATTTTTACAAAATCCGCTTTTAAATTCGATACGACTTGGATGGAAACCCAGCTACTGAGTTATTAAAGTTAAACAGGTAGCTAACCGTTAGCCTGGCTAATTTACGTAACGCACGTAAACGGAGCGCAATGGCTGATGGGTAATATCGGTTGTCAACATCCGGTGAACTGGGCGAAGTGAGGAACCGTTGTTCACTCCCTCCCTGCGGTTTGGAACCACCCTGAACATGGCGACACCCTGTGTAGTCCACTGCTCAGGGAACTAGAGGGGGATCGGAACGCACCCAGTCTGACCCCGGAGGCTCCGCCCACTTGAGTTGTCGTGGTGACATCGATGCAGATGATGTCATGTTCTCTGTGTGTGTTACGTCACCTGAGGAGGAAGAGGTGCTGCATTCAGGGACCGACAGGAAAACAGAAAACACACACACACATGATTTAATTAATGATGTGTGTGTGTGTGTGTGTGTGTGTGTGTTTTATAATAATTGATCGGTGCTTCATGTTTGATGAGCAGCTGATCGATACTTTCAATATTTATGGGTTTTTTGTTTGTTTTTGTTTTTCAACAATGAGACAAAAAAATTGATCCGAGTTCTGTCTGAGCTTTAAAGGACAGAGACACCCCGCTGTGTGTGTCTGTGTGTGTGTGTGTGTGTGTGTGTGCGTGTGTGTGTGTCTGTGTCTGTGTCTGTGTGTGTGTCTGTGTGTGTGTGTACAGACTCATTTTAACTTCCCATGAAAACACAAACTGTTCTCTCTGTGGTGCAGCCTACGTTTCCCATAATGCCTTACTCACATTGTCCTACTGTTTGACATGCAGGCAGGGCCGGCCCCTGGCATAAACCCTCTATGTGGTTGTTTAGGGCCACAGCCGTTAGGTGGGGGGCCACATGATCAGAAAGGTACCGGGGTTCATCAAGTCATTTAAACATCCTGAGGTCTGCACGTGCAGCTATGAGCTTTATATGTAATGTGAAGTCAATATTCAGCTTCTTTTATCTCACATTTGAGACATTTGGTGAAAATAGAACGGCAGAATGACAACATTTGTGCTCAAAAAGCAATCTGACAAAATGTCATTTTAGACTTGTTTTCTACACGTATCTATTACTGTATTCATATCCTATTTCAAGCACCAAAACAGTTCATTCTCATGACTGAAGGAGTGTTTTCACAAGGGATTTGAAATGTTTTTCAAAAAGCAGACCTCAAATGTCCAGCATTTGTCCTAAATTATTTCTTTCTACAGTGTTCTAGGACAAACTGGCCTCAGTGTGCTTACAGCGGAGGTTCTAATATTTAGACATAAAACACTTGAGTATTGTTACATCTGCAA
Source organism: Trachurus japonicus (assembly GCF_045865225.1). NCBI lineage: Eukaryota > Metazoa > Chordata > Actinopteri > Carangiformes > Carangidae > Trachurus > Trachurus japonicus. Next base: position 1,529,180 of record NC_140926.1, read on the forward strand.
GTATCTTAATAAGATACATTTAAGAAAATATGTAAAAGTTGAGAAAATGGCCTCAAACCTCAGAGGGATAAACACGTCTGTATTCAGTTTTAACCAGTGATTTGGTGTTTGTCTTAGAGTGCAGGGCCACAAACAAAAACCTTGTTTAGGGGGCCACCAACATCCTAGGGCCGGGCCTGCATGCAGGTGTTTCTGTTTCAGGTCTGTGTAAAATCTGTAAAACACCTCACACACACACACACGCATGCACACGCAAACACACACACACACCTCTTGCTTCTGCCCCAACTCTTGATTTCATCTGCAAATAAACGCTGCAGCTTCACCGCCCACAATTAACCTGACGGTGAACTGCTGCTGCGCTCCCGGCTCTGTGTGTGTCTGTGTCTGTGTGTGTTTGTGTGTGTGTGTGTGTGTGTGTGTTTGTGTGTGTGTGTGCACCACCTGAGGCTGCTTACACAGAGGACAACAACAGGAAGATATCACACACACAAACACACACACACACACAAGATGAAACTGGTCACCGTCATGTTTTTATGGATAAAACAATAAAAGTCTAAGAAGAAAAAACAGTTGTGTTTCTGAGAGTCTGAGGCTCCACACACACACACACACACACCAGTGGCTCCTTTAACTCTGTGGGACTACGTCGTGGAAACACAACAGCACCACAAACGTGTAAAGATTTAAAGGGATAGTTCAATATAGCAGTAGGTTTGTTACCTTTAATTGTCGGTGCAAGCTATTTTTAGAACGGCGGAGCAGAGCCGTGAGCTGCTCAGAGCTACGCTACACCTCTAAAACAACTCTGTGTGGTAACGTTGTGTTATTATCTCATAGCGTGGTGAATGTGCAGGTCACAACTTGTCCACCAGAGCGTTGTGGAGTTGTTGGATTGTGTATTTGATGAGTTTGATGATGAGGGAAACCAAGAAATCCCATAATGAGCTCTGCTCCGCCGTTCTAAAAACAGCTTGCACCGACAATTAAAGGTAACAAACCTACTGCTATGACTATAGGGATTATGGCAATGGGGGAATTTCACAAAAATGTTGAACTATCCCTTTAAATGCATGTTAAAGTTGGAATAAATCGTGACTACAATAAGGAGTATAAAGATGCGACACATAAAACCAATAACAGGAATAAAAACAAAATTTCATTATGACGTCAGGGTTCAAACGGGAAAAAAATGTTTCATACAAACGACGACACAGTTTATAGTTTTTAATATGAGGGGTGTCTCTCTGGCTCAGATGTTGAAGTGTCAGAGATGGAAAAACTAAAAAGAATCTGTTCATTTCTGACTTCCTGCTGCTTCTCTGACAGGTTTGAATCTTTAATGTTAATTTGTGTATTTTTATATCCAACACGTCAGTAGAAAACCTGGAGTTGATGAGTCAGAGTCGTATCTGTGGTGATTAAACATGAGGTCACGACCACGGCTATACCTGAAGAAAAGGCTTTTATTGTGAAGGGGAAACCTCGACTCAGACGTCCAAGTGCAAAACCTGTGAGCTGAAAGATAAATAAAGGTTTCTTCCGCATAAATGAAACTCTGCTGCAGCAGCTCAAACACAAACACAAACACCTCTCCTTCTTCCTCTTCTCTCCTCCCGTTCCCGTGGTACCGAGGTGTTTTTCAAATTAAACTCAGCAAATCCAGCGGCGGCGCAGCTGCACAGTTTAACACTGCAGAGAGTGAAACACACACACACAGACACACACAGACACACACACACAGGGCGAGTGCTGTGTAATTACTGCTGCTAATGTGGCGGTGCAGGTGGAGCCGAGCTCATTAAGCTGCGTTAGATCACAGAAACTTCACAACCTGAAGCTCTGAGCCACAAACCAGATCTCTGACCCCGAGTCTGAGTCTGAGTCCGGACCCACACACACACACACACACACACACACACACACACATCTGGACCGGTGGTGTGTGTGTGTGTCTGTGTGTGTCTGCAGCTCACACACTCTTTTCCTTCGTCCTTAATTAATTGGCACCTCAGATCCCGGCTGGTTTCATCTCAACACACTAACACACTAACACACTGACAGCTGCTGCTGCTGCTGCCGTCTCTACGGCAACAACACAACAACCAGCAGCATCCCTCTGTGTGTGTGTGTGTGTGTGTGTGTTTGTGTGAGTGTGTGTAGCCGCTGTTTCACTTTTTTGTAACACAAGTTAAATGTTGTGTAGAAACAGAAACATCAACCCTGGAACCTGAATAAAAACTGAATTCAGTATCAATAATCAGACGATTTGGAGGCAAATTCAGTTTTTGTAACATGCAAAACTAAAACATGATGAAAAGCTTAAATAATAATAACACTAAAAAACAACAATTAAACTTGAGATTTGCTGTTAATATTTGTCGATAGTTTCACTGACCAGAGCTCAGTGAGGACCAGTTTAGTTTGTAATATTAAAAAGCTGTAAAACAGATAAATGTAAAATGCTGAACACGTCAGCAGCTTATCAATCATTCAATCAATCAATTTGTTTATTTCGGGCATGTCAATTTAAATCATCATCATCACACTTCATCTTAGTTCAAATAATACAATACACATGGCCGAAAGGGAAAGTGGGAGAAGCTAAAGCTGATCTAGTCCCGCCCCCATTACCCACAGAATAAAAATCTTTATCATAATCTTTTCTTTTCTTTTGCTTTTTTACATTTTGACATAACATTCTTTTACATATGACAGCTTTACATCATTACATAATAAACACTGCTGTGTCGGTGGATCAGCTGATAAATGAGACTGAATATAAACAATGTTGATGTTGGAAGGAAAATATTTTCTTCTTTTCTTTTCTTTTCCATTACTGTAATATATTTTTATATAAGTGGCCTCAGACTTTCTCTCTCTTTGTCTCACTTTGTCCTCGAGGTCTCAGTTCACGTTGGTTTGTTTGCTTCTGTTAATTTACTTGTATAGTTTTCTTATATTTCCATGTCAAAGCTTTCTGTAAAGTCTTGTTTTTAAAGGATATACTGCAAAAACTCAGAATCTTTCCAAGAATATTTGTCTTATTTCTTGTCAAAATGTCTCATTTCTAGTCCAAACTAAACTCTTTTCACTTAAAATTAGACTCATCACCTAAAAATCAACTTGTTTTTAGATCATTTTCACTTGTTTCAAACTAATTTTCACTTGAAATAAGTAGAAAAATCTGCCAGTGAAAGCAAGTTTTTTGTTTTTTTCTTGCTCCGTGAAAATCTGCTTGAAAGAAGTAAAAAGTGTCTAAAAACAAGCTGCTTTTTAATGTGATGAGTCTTATTTTAAGTAGAATGAGATTTGTTTTGACTAGAAATAAGACAAATATTCTTGGTAAGAGTTTGAGTTTTTGCAGTGTAAAGGAATGATTATTATTATTATTATTCATTGAAACTAAACCGTGTCTAACATGATCACAGCTTTTAACCATTAACATCAACATCAACATGTATCGATGGTTTAGTTTTAACGGCGTCTCAGGTCGGTGTGAAAAATATGACGAACGAAACACATGAGAATCATCTGTCTGTTTCAGTGATGATGGAAGAAAAAGAAAAGAAGTTAAAGAGGAGGAGGAGAGAGGCCGTGATCAAAGGTATGGAGATGTGGAGGAGGAGGAGAGGAGGAGCAGGTGGTGGAGAGGTGACGGAGAGAAGGTGAGAGAGAGAGAGACGGAGAGAGAGAAGGTGAGAGACGACAAGACGAGACAAATGGACGTAGAGATGGATTCTTCCCTCCGTCTGCGTTAATGTAACTCAACCACTCCGTCACTGCAGCTTCAGCAACTAATGGACTTTTCTGCTTGTTCTTCCTCCTCCTCCTCTCTCTTCCTCCTCCTCTTCCTCCTCCTCTATTCATCTTTCTAAGGGAATGCTGCATCGGGACACAGACGAAGGCCCGGCTGCATTTATCAACAGGGACGGTTAAGTACATGTGTGAGGAAGAGGAAGAGGAGGAGGAAGAGATTTATTACATCCTGTTAGAGAGAGAATACAGATGGAGAGGAAGAGGAGGATGAGGAGGAGGAGGAGGAGGAGGAGGAAGAGGAGGAGGAGAGAAGAGGAGTAGGAGGAGGAGGAGGAGGAGGAGGAGGAGGAGGAGGAGAGAAGAGGAGGAGGAGAGAAGAGGAGGAGGAGAGAAGAGGAGGAGGAGGAGGAGGAGGAGGAGAGAAGAGGAGGAGGAGAGAAGAGGAGGAGGAAGAAGAGGAAGAGGAGGAGGAGGAGGAGGAGGATCGCTGCCCTGAATCAAGTTTTCTTTCACAACGGACGTGACAGTTTCGCTGTTTTTAAATCCGAGAGAGATGAAACATACACTGTGATTTGCTGAATTTGATGTCAAACAGGTGAAATGCATTCTGGGAAATGTATTTCCTTTGGTTTGTTTTGTTTTTGGTGCTCGGTAACACTTTACTTGAATAGGTGTTCATCAGATTGACATAACAGCTGTCATAACCATCAATGAATACTTCTGACAGCTGTGGTTAAGTGTCATTCGGTGAGTTATGTCACTTTTGATGCAAAGTTGACATTGTTTGAGATGTTTTTGTTATGAGAACTTGACATAATTTATAAAGTTTGGCCATTAGGTCTGCTATGACAGTTTAAATTGTCTTTATGTCAAGTTGTCAGAACAAAAACATCTCAAACAATGTCAACTTTGCATCAAAAGTGACATAACTCACCGAATGACACTTAACCACAGCTGTCATAAGTATTCATTGATGTTTATGACAGCTGTTATGTCAATCTTATCAATACCTATTCAAGTAAAGTGGTACCAATAATGTTTCTTTCACAACGGACGCAACGATTTAGCTGTTTTTAACCCTCATGATGTCCTCCTGGCTCAGGGAAGGAAGGACAAAGGGAAGGAAGGAAGGAAGGAAGGGAAAGAAGGGAGGAAAGAAAGAACGGAAAAATGAAGGAAAGATGGAGGGAGGGAACAAATTGGGTCAAAAATTGGTAAGGATGAAGGGAAGGAAGGGAAAAAGGATTGTGTGGAAAGAAGGAAGGGAAAAGGAAGGAAAGAAAGATGGAGGGAGGGAACAGATTGGGTCAATTGGATCAAAAAAGAAGGAATAATTAAGGATGAAGGAAATCAAGGAAGGAAGGAAGGAAGGGGAAAAGGAAGGAAAGAAAGATGGAGGTAGGGAACAGATTAGGTCAAGGAAGGAAGCAGAAGGACGGACGAAAGAAGAAAGGGAAAGGGAAAGAAGGGAAGAAGGAAGGAAGGAAGGATTGTGGAAAGAAGGAAGGGAGAAAGAAAGTAAAGAAGGAAGGATGGAGGAAGGGAACAGATTGGGTCAACTTGACCCAGAAGGACAACAGGATGTGATTTGCTCAAATTGATGTCAAACAGGTGAAATGCATTCTGGGAAATGTATTTCCATTTTTTTGGGGGGGCGGTTATTCTAAGAAGCTTTTAACATCACATTGAAGACAGACGAGCTGAGAGAAAAACCTCCTGAGAAGTTAAACCTGTGTCTCCTCTTATAAACCTTCACCTTCAGCCTCATCTTCATCTTCATCAGTAAGAAAAGGAAAATATGAAAATGTGCATTTAACAAAAAAAAAAAAGGAAGTGTAAATGCAGAGAAACCTCCAAGGCCGGCTCGTTGTCAGACTTCACAATAAAAGTCAAAGGTTCAAACTGTCAGAAAGTTTAGATTTTTAGTGTCATTCCCTGAGAAATGAAGGTTTCATCGAAGCTTTTCAGAAAGAGTTGAGTTATTTAACTTTAAAAATCATCTTGATACAAACGGTTTAAACATGAAGGACGAGACGGTTTCAGTCAAAGTGGGTGCGTTTCCATCAGCTGTTTAGATGCATCGAGATGTATCGCATCGGAAAATGATGATGGAAACACCGTGATTCGCATTAAAATCCTCTGATTCGCACAAAATGAAATACGCTCGCTATGGCCGGGTTTTGGTTGATTCGAATGGGATGGAAACAGCTGTAATCGTGTGACGTAGCCACTTTCACCCCGTCTGCTCCCGTGTTGCAGTTCACTCACAAGACAACATCAGGGTTTCCGCTGTCACACAACAATTAATTAATTGTGGCGCATCGCCACGGCAAAATAAAAGCCCCCACACACCTTCATATGTGATTACTGCACAGTTCTTCATAGTTCCTCCTCAGTAAAAACCAAACTTATCAACCAGCGAATCCAGCGTTTATCATTAATGAAGTCTGGGGCGGCGCAACTCTCTCTCTCTCCCACACACACACACACACACACACACACACGGGTTATGACGGTAATAAACATATGCGCTAAATCGCGCTAATGTGTTCAAATCAGACCGTCCGGCCGTCCGTCCGGCCGGGAGGGGGGGGGGGGTGCAAAGTCCGTAGATGGAAACACACATGATTCGAATTTCTTTTAATGCGCATTTCCCAGTAATTCGAATCACTTTGGATAGAAACATGGCTGTCACGAGAGCAAGTTTGTTCAAACAGAAACCGTAACGTCTGAGTCGACAGCGAACGCCTCCTGCAGCTGCAGACAAACACAGATTCACCTTGTTGTGTTTCCTCATGTCACAGTGTGTGTGGTGGTATTTACTGTCACTACACAGAGAGAAAACAGTGAAGCATCATGGGAAAACACACAGAGAGAAACCAGTGAAGCATCATGGGAAAAGTCAAACCTCCACTTCCTGTTCCACGGCTTTTATTGATCTTTTTCATCCGTTTCCTTTGCAGTGATGTTGTAAATAGTGTTTTATTCTCATATTAATTCATTTTTTTTCTATTTGCTAATCTTGTTAAAGCTTTTTTTTTTTTTTTTAATCTATTCCGTTGTTTAATTATTGTTGCGTTGGAACTTTATCTCTTCATCTCTTTCTTTACTAATCCTCTGATAATTGATCCTGAGGCCGAGTTTCACTTTGTTCCCTGTTTTATTTTGAAAATCCTCACCAGCTCAGTCTGAATGAAACACATAACACTTTCCCATGATGCATCATTGTGTACAAGTCACTGCCAAGGTGATTTATCCCATCATGCATTGCAGCGTCTGATGGGAGGACGGTGGCTGAGTTACCATGGCTACGTCTGTGCGGTAACACTTTACAATAAGGCTCCCTTTATTAACATTAGTTAGTACATTATTAAGCATTAATATATAAACTAATGTGTTAATTAATGCTGAGTAATACATACATAATGATAACTAATTACATTATTCAACTTTTATTATTACTTAATAATTTATTAACTAACTTTGAGTAGTAAACATGAACTCTTCTAACTAATAGGCTTCATTAATTATTGTGTTTCCTAATCCTAAATCATACATAATAATGATTGGTAATATATCTGTAAACAGTTAATTAATGCTTAATAATGTACTAACTAACATTAATTAAGGAACTCTTATTGTAAAGTGTTACCTCATCATACATCCAGTGGTTTACAATGATGAATGAACATCTGGCAGCAAATATTTTTTTCCGAACAACTTTTTCATGTTGCGGCTTCAGGAGGAACTGAAACCCTCCCATCCTGGTTTTGTTAATGAATTTAAGTTTTGAAGTTTTTTTCTTTTGCAAATGTGCCAAGAAATGAAGCCTGGACTCTAATTTTTTTCCTTGTTGACTGTTTGAACCTTTGACTTTTATTATGAAGTTTGACAACTTCACCCTGGGATGCGGAATTTTCATGCAATAACGGAAAATGAGGAAGATCGCCACTGAGCAGAGCAATGCGAGGGCGGACAACGCCACCACTCGAAGTGCTGTGGTCGGGATGCGCTCCGACATCTCAGCAATTTGTGAATTCGTGGCAATAATGTGAGCTGATATATGAGGATATGGCGAAGTTAATCGCGGCGAAGGCTGCAGAGGAGATGGATGAATGAAAGAAAATGGCAAAAAAGGGCTCTCACACCATCCCAACAAATAATAAGTACACTGGACTTTGCTCTCTGTCGATTGGACCATTCTGTGACTTTGTGACTTACCAGGCTACAAGATGAGACTGTTGTTACTCATGACGGACAAATATGGACACATGTGCAGACACACACGTAATCTGTATGTACTGTCTAGAGCTAAACTTCAGCTCTGTATACTGCTGGAACATGTTATGTCAAAATGTCATAAGTAAAAGAATGTTATATCAAAATGTAAAAAAAAAAGCAAAAAGAAAAGAAAAGATTATGATAAAGATTTTATTCTGTGGGTAATGGGGGCGGGACTAGATCAGCTTTTGCTTCTCCCGCTTTCCCTTTCGGCCATGAGTATTGTATTATTTGAACTAAGATGAAGTGTGATGATGATGATTTAAATAGACATGCCCGAAATAAACAAATTGATTGATTGATTGATTTATAATTCCTTTTCTTTATTGTTTCTCTGCTTTAATTCATGTTTAATTAAACTAATATATTGCAGGTTACCTGGTTGTTTGGTGATGTTTTGTTTTCCTTTGTGAATCCCTTAAATGATTTTGCGCTTTTACAGTAAACTGCCCTTTATTTGTCACCTGTGTTATTATCATCCTCATGGAGAGTTTATATTTTTCAGTTGCACTGCAAAAAATCAAATATCTTACCAAGAATATTCGTCTAACCCTAACCCAAAATGTCATTTCTAGTCAAAACAAATCTCATTCTACTTAAATTAAGATTCATCACATTAAAAAGCAGCTTGTTTTTAGACACTTTTTACTTCTTTCAAGCAGATTTTCACTTAAAATAATCTGATAGTGGAGCAAGTTTTTCTTCCTTATTAGAAGCACAAAAACTTGCTTTCACAGGCAGATTTTTCTACTTATTTCAAGTGAAAATTAGTTTGAAACAAGAGAAAATGATCTAAAAACAAGTTAATTTTTAGGTGATGATTTTTATTTTAAGTGAAAAGAGATTAGTTTTGACTAGAAATGAGACATTTTGACAAGAAATAAGACAAATATTCTTGGAAAGATTTTGAGTTTTTGCAGTGTGTTCAATAATAATAAAAACCAACGTAACATAAATGAGTGAAGAGCAGTGAGAAGACGGTTTGATGTTGGACTTTCACTGCAGCTGCTGGATTTGTTTCTAGTGTCACTTTAATCCACATTAGCTGCTCGGGTGGTGAAGGAACGGTGTGTGTGTGTGTGTGTGTGTGTGGGGGGGGGGGGGGGGATTTAGTCTAATTAAACTACAGGGTGTGTGTGTGTGTGTGTGTGTGTGTGTGTGTGTGTGTGTGTGTGTTGTGGTAATGAAGGAACATGTCGCCCGGTGCAGCAGAGCGGCTCATGAAGTGTTTCTTCTCCTGCACAACAACGAAGCTCAGAGGAATCACACACACACACACATGATGACGTGAGACTGAGTGTGTGTGTGTTTGTGTGTGTGTTTGTGTGTGTGTGTGTGTGTGTGTGTGTGTGTGTGTGTGTTTTTGTGTTTGTGCATGTGTGTTTGCGTGTGTGTGTGTAGGTGTGTACAGCTCCATATGTTTAATGTATAGACTGTATATGTGTGTATATATGTGATGCCCTCAGCACAAAGTCTCCATCAGTCAGACACATGGAGCAGCTTCCTCCAGCTGAGTCAGCCTCCTCTTCCTCCTCCTCCTCCTCTTCCTCCTCCTCTTCCTCCTCTTCCTCCTGTAAACTGGGTGAAAAATTATTCTTTTCTTTTCTCCTTTTTCTTTTTTCTTTACTTCTGGCCTCAGACAGAGAGCAGTGGAGTCTGGTTGTGAAGCTTCAGGCGTTTTTTCCTCCGGCGTTAATTTCTGTCTTTGTGGCCACAGGCCCTTTGTAGGGGAATGTGTGTGTGTGTGTGCGTGTGTGTGCGTACGTGTGTGTGTGTGTGTGTGTGTGTGTGTGTGTGTGTGTGTGTGTGTGTGTGTGTGTGTGTGTGTGTGTGTGTGGCTTCTAGTTTTATTCACCTCAGCAAGAAACTACAAACAACAAACCTGGAGGTGTGACTGAACCAGACTGAAAGGAAGCTGGAGATAAAAACGTCAACGTGCAGCTCAGATAGAAACAGAATCAAACAGCATCATTTTGTTGTTTTTAAAGGGATAGTTCAACATTTTGTCAAATCGGCCCATTGCCATAATCCCTATAGTCATAGCAGTAGGTTCGTTACCTTTAATTGTCGGTGCAAGCTATTTTTTAAGAACGGCGGAGCAGAGCCGTGAGCTGCTCAGAGCTACGCTACAGAAGCTCATTATGGGATTTCTTGGTTTCCCTCATCATCAAACTCATCAAATACACAATCCAACAACTCCACAACACTCTGGTGGACAAGTTGTGAGCTGCACATTCACCACGCTATGAGATAATAACACAACGTTACCACACAGAGTTGTTTTAGAGGGAAATACAGAGACTGTTGATGAAAAACTGTCCCTGAAGGCAACGCGCATCAGTGGTTTTGCATGAATTTCCCTCTAAAACAACTCTGTGTGGTAACGTTGTGTTATTATCTCATAGTGTGGTGAATGTGCAGCTCACAACTTGTCCACCAGAGCGTTGTGGAGTTGTTGGATTGTGTATTTGATGAGTTTGATGAGGGAAACCAATCAGACCAACAGTCACAGATCCATCTATTTACATGTGTGAACATCGTTACAGTAACTTCAGATCGATACATCTGGTTTGTCATTGATTCAGCAGCGAGTGAAGCATCAACGTATCTGTCACCTTTTGCCTACATGTAAAATAAAACATTACTATGAAATGGACGGTTATTTCTAGGCTATTTATAGACAATTAATTGTTATTTATTGGCTATTTCTTCACATTATCAGGTAATTAACGGCCTGTAAATTAAAAAGTTACCAAAAATTCTTATATTATATCAAAATATAAAAAGACTTTATAGAGCAGATTGAAACTCGTATCTCATTGTTTATCTTGAGTTCATGTAATTCTATGATGAAGGGAGTGGAACTTTGTACAAGCCTTCTAGGCTTCGTTCCCTCCTTGCACTGTTTTAAAATTGTGCTAAATAAATAAATCAAATCAAATCAAATCGAAACCAAACCACCAGACTAATAATGTGTGATTTGACTTCTATATATTTCCTGAAGCTCCAGCTGTGTTCATGTGCAGATGTTTCTTTCTTCCTGGTTGCAGCCTGTTGACAATCAGCAGCAGCTTCATGGAGCTGCACGTTCACTCATCCAGGTAATGAGGCCGGTGATCGGTGATCGTGATAGGCCGCCGGCCTCGGTCTCCTCCGGCCGCCGGCCTATCACCTATCGCCTTATTGATTCTATAGAGCAGAGAGCCACGGCCACGCTGGGATGGACTGATACTGATCCTGATGTGGCTCTGCTCCGTCTGCTGCCTCCTCTTCCTCCTCCTCCTCCTCCTCCTCCTCTCGACACACTGGTAACACTTTATTTGAAGCCTATCTCCATAACGCATTATAACCAACCTTATAATGAGTTATAATGCTTTTATATATAATATATATGATATAACACTGTAGAACTATAATTATAAACACTCATAAATGATCATATGGCTTCTTAACAATAATCATAACACACTATAAAGCTTTTTATCATGACTTATAAGGTCAGGTATTATAATACGTTATAAAACGGAAAGGTGAAATCCCGCAATCTGATTGGTTGTTAACCGTGGTATAATGAGCATATACCACGGCTACTATTCTAAAGCCTTATCACAGCGTAAGCTATCACTCCGCGTCAGGCACGTATGACCAATACATCCATGCGTATGACTGGTATGAATGGAAGTTGTTGTCATGTATCCATGACAACGGACTGTTGCAGTCCGTAGCCCAAGACAGCTGATGTTTTTACGATGTTAAAAAATGGACTAAAGTAGTTGAATCCACATGTTTAAGGTGAACTTTCACCTCCAGAGGGTTAACAATGGTAGAGGGGACTGAGCAGTGACTTTCATCTGAAAAAAAGCGGAGGAAAAGACGAGATGCAGAGCTAACTAGGAGCTAACGTCTGGAGAGGTGGGACTATTTTTTTCGCAGTGAGGCTATTTTATTGGATAATACCGGTATGTATTTCTGGTTGAATAAAATTACATGAAATTGATTGCGTATCCCTCTTTCATATTGCCTTTATTGGTAACCGTTTTATAACTGTAATGTTATAATTATAACTGTTAGTAACTCGCTGACAATGCCCACATAGATAATGCATTATAAATATTGTTATAATGTGTTATAATTGACTTATAAACATGAATAATATTATTATAAACACTTATAAATGATCATAAGGCTTTATAACAATAAGCATAACACATTATAGAGCATTATAACTCTATTATAATACTGGACCTCATAAGCCATTATACAGTAAAATGCTGTGTCTTATGCTTGTTGTTATAAAGCATTATGATGATTTATGAGTGTTTATAATGATAGTTATACATGTTTATAAGCCAATTATAAGACATTATAACTATATTTATAATGCATTATCTATGTGGGCATGGTCAGCGAGTTACTAACAATTCTAACGTATTATAATATACCTGACCTTATAAGTCATGATAAAATGCTTTATAGTGTGTTATGATTATTGTTAAGAAGCATTATGATCATTTTAGTGTTTGTAACTATAGTTATACAGTGTTATAACTGCATTATAACTCATTATAAGTATTGTTGTAATGCTTTATAGAGATAGGCGTCAAGTAAAGTGTTACCGAAACTCTTGATGCTAATTATAGATTCATGTCAGATTTGTGCGCGAGGCCTCGTCAGAGCTGCAGCTTCTTCTCCTTCTCCTTTTTTTTTCTTCCACCAGGTCCCGCAGGTGTCGTCAGAGTGGAGGAACATATGGTCGTGATTAGAGGTTCAAGCACAAGGTTAATGAACACACACACACACACACACACACACACACACACACACACACACACACACACACACACACACACACACACACACACACACCTCAGCTCCTGATCAAGGGGAAGTGAAACCAGGGAGATAATTGACAGGAGAACATGTGAACGCAGCATCGATCCACTTAAACTGGTTTGACGTTCGGTCAGAGGTGTGTGTGTGTGTGTGTGTGTGTGTGTGTGTTTATCCTCCTCCTGCTTCTTCTGAAACTCACCTTCGTCTTCACCTGGAGCCTGAAACCTGAACTTCTTATTCTTCATCAGACAAAAAAAAATCCCTTCACTTGGCTGGTAGTTGAATAGCAACATTCATAAGACCTTTCATAAGGTGTTCGTAATGCATTCACAACGGCTTCATAAGGCATGACTCAGCATTCATACATCGGGTTGCATTGCTATGGAATAATGGAACATATCAAAATAAAAGTCCCCTAATTGCACTTTGAAATCTAAGAACAAAATATAATTCAGCACCCTATCGCAGCGGTTCATTAAGGCATCAGAAAACAGTCACAAATGCACAGTGTGTTATCCAGATGTTTCATCAAAGATGCAAAATATCAACTCATACAATCATTATGCATTGTTTGTTCCTTTTGGCCAAAGTTGCCCATGGCAGCGTCATGTTTAATTCAGTTATGAATCCTTCGCCACCTGTTTAGTAAAGAGACAAGCAGAGTAACATTCATAAACCATCCATGAAAGATTTACAGACAACTCCTGGCCCTTATGAAGCCTTCACTAACCGTATCGCACTGTACGTGTGTTTTCAGGTGCAATTAGAGGACTTTTATTTTGAAAAAACTAAAAAACAGTTTGTTATTCCATAGCAATGCAACACAATGAAGTCAAGTGAGGTGTATGAACATTTGATTTCATACATGAGGACAAGTCAAAGTGTTTTCCAGAGCAGTGAACTCAGCTGCATTAATAGAGCTCAGCAACAACCAGCTGAAACAAAGTGCTGTAAATACAGGAATAAGAATAGAACATAAGACATAAAACAATAACAAAGGTAAAACAATAAAAACAATAAAACAAGAGCAGAGTCTCATCATGTTTGGTTGAAAGCCGAGGAATAAAAAAAAGGGTTTTAAGACGAGTTTTAACAAAGAACAGTAGGAGACCTGTCTGATGAGCACAGGGACACACACACACACACACACACTCACACACACACACACACACACACACACACACACACACACACACACACACCAGCCTTCAACACCTTTGTGTGTGTGTTTGTCTTGTTGACGACAGTTTATCGTCTCTGTTGTTTCTCAGCTACTTTACAACATTTTAAATCAAACAGTGAGATCGTCTGAAGTGTTCGATGATGATGATGCTTCATACAAATTTAACTTTATTGTAGACAGGGCCGTATAAAGGTGATGATAACTCTAGGGGCCCAGCGCCCAGTGGGGCCCATAAAAAACCCCAGTAGTCTAATCTTTGTATGACTGATTTATTCTGTGTAAGACCCTGACTAATACTCATAGTACACTGTAAAAACTCAACATCTTTCCAAGAATATTTGTCTTATTTCTTGTCCAAATGTCTCATTTCTAGTCAAAACTAATCTCTTTCCACTTAAAATAAGACTCATCACCTAAAAATTAACTTGTTTTTAGATCATTTTCACTTAAATTCACAATAAATAGAAAAATCTGCCAGTGAAAGTAAGTTTTTTGTGTTTGTAATAAGAAAGAAAAACTTGCTCCACTATCAGATTTTTCTACTTATTTCAAGTGAAAATCTGCTTGAAAGAAGTAAAAAGTGTCTAAAAACAAGCTGCTTTTAATATGATGTGTCTTATTTTAAGTAGAATGAGATTTGTTTTGACTAGAAATGACATTTTGACTAGAAATAAGACAAATATTCTTGCTAAGATACTTGAGTTTTTGCAGTGTAATGCTGCATTAGCATCAGAACAAAGAAGGCTAAATAAAAAACGATAATACATACGTAGTCTAAGAAAAAAAAAGGAAAAGTTAGGGGGAGGGGCCCACTTTAGTATTCTTTAAGGGGGCCCAGAATTCCTAGCAACGGCCCTGATTGTAGCCTACATGAAACAAAAACAAAGAAAAACCAAAGCATCAAAAACGTGAGTAGAATCACAGAAACAACTCGTTCAGACTTTGGATCAAACTCGTGCACAAGGGAAACTTTTGTTATAATCACGTTAACTCACACAAACACAGATCTCATGTTAGCTCACACGCTAAAAATAATAACCTAAAACTCTTGGACTTGAACAAACATTAAAGATAAAAAATGAAAAACACAACCTCTGCCTGTTCTCAGATCAGTTAATGAAACTTCTCACCTCGCTGTGTTTCAGTGTTTTTCTCCTCTCTTCTCTTGTTAAATAAAATCCAGTTTCTCTCTGATTAGTTTAAAGAAATCTAAATGTATCTGCTGCTGCTGCTGCTGCTGCTGCTGTTCTCAGTCTGAGTCAACACGAGGTGAGAAACTTCAGAACTAAAGTTTACAGCAGAAAATACACCAAGATTAAACTTTAGATAGTTTGGACGAGCTGGAAAAAACAACTACTGTGACATGTTTATATTTTATTTCCCTGCTTATTTTTTTTTTTTCTCTCTCTGTCTTTCACTGTTTTTATCAGTTTGGTCATGAACCAGATTCTGATTTTATATCAAACACTCAATAACAAAAATATGATATTGATGCATATAAATGAATAAGTGATTCATATGTATTGTATTGTATGTTATTTTATTAATTTAAAACGAGCCTCCACCGAGGTAACAGTTACACAATTAAACATCACATCGTTATTTAAAACCATAATATAAATATGAATTTCATAACAGGAAACAGCAGAAACAAATAGTAAAATCCATGAATGCACATGGAGGAGAGGAGGGTTACTGTAGCAACACAGAGAGTTCATCTTTAAAGTCACTGGCTGGACGACTTCAGACTTTAACACTGAAATATAAAGAGTTTTGATGACTCTCCAAACCCTTCCTTGGCATGACGGTGATAGATGATTGGTGAAGTATCAATTTTGGGTGAAGTATCCCTTTAACATGTGTTTTCAGTAATCAGATTACAATCAGATAGTGCTTGACCATATGAAAGACAGATGTTAGTCATTCTTCACTAATACTATAATATTTTTTTCTCAAAATTTAATATTTTTCTTAACTAATTTCCAGCTTAATTTGCTAAAAGTAAGAAAAATCTTCTTTGTAATTGCTTATATTTAGTATATTTCACTTATTTTGAGGCTGTAAAAGTTACTTTTTAAAGTAATCTCATCTTAAAACCAGCATTTCATGCTTATTTATGCTTACACTTAATATATTTCACTTAATTTAGGGCTGTAAAAAGTTAAATTTTAAGTAATCTTATCTTAAAACCAGCATGTTTGGCTTATTTTAAGCCTTCCTAATACCTCCGTAGACATGCTTATTTCTAGATTTAACAATCTTCATTTAAGAAATCTTGTCAAGTGAAATTATCTTGCTGCACGGACAGATACTTTCACTTGTTTTGAGTACCTTTGCCCTCAGATTTAGTGTTTTTATCTTGTTTTTAGACCCCCCCTTTTTTGCAGTGTTGAAGTTAACAAACCCCTCGGTGTCTGTTTGAAGACGTCTGACGCTGTCTATGGAAAAAAATGTGGTTTTGAGGGATGTAAACAGCCTCAACAGCTGAAATGCTGTCCGCTCCCATTCATCGCTGCCGTGGCGATGCAGGGACAGACAGAACAGAACTACTGCAGGACACGAGACGTTGAAAAGAAACTCTTCAGACTCCTTCATTTAGACCTAAAATATCAGGAAACTAGAGCCGCAGGTTGGATTTGCCCGCAATTGTCCTTTAACCCTCTATGGTACGCTGCACTATGATGCCAGCGGGGGAAAAAAATGTTTGGAGTGTTTTTATGTCTCAAAATAGACTAAATAAACATAATCTAAAGAAATTTTAGTTTTTGGGATTTGTTTCCTGTAGGCAACATTGTACCATTACGGTTCATCATCTACTGTATTAGAAACACCGACCAGTCTCTGTAGACTTTCACCTTCACTGGCCTCATCCTCATCTTCCTCATCATCATCATAATAGCCTGATGTTTACTTTACTGCATCCAAAATCACATTTATTAAGGAAAAAAAACTAAATTATGATGAATTATATGTTTTTGAACATTATATTTACACCTAAACACACACTACCATAGTCTCATAATGCAATATTGATTCCATAATGGTCCACTGTCGCCTCAAGGCAACGTTGCAATTTTCTATAATGGTACGTTGTTGCTTTGGGGCAACAGGTGCATTTTAACAAGTTTCCATTATTTAATAAGTAAATAAATTGCATGGAACTATTAAAAATTAAACTTTACTAATCTATTAGTGTAAATATATTTTTTTCCAGATGAAAAAGGGCCAGGAAGTTACTGTATGTTTTCACACCGTTTTAGTGGAGCAAAATGGCAAACCTGTTTCCTTTGAAAAAGTCTACAAAAAGGGTTTCAGTGGCTTCTAGAAAGTCATGTGATAAATTAAAGCATTGTTATTGGTTCTCTAAGGTCTCCTCTCTTTTTTAAAGTATTACAGCATTAAATGGGATGAATTGTGGAGATGTGACAGGCCAGAAAGTGGTGGCAACATGGTACCATAGAGGGTTAAAGACAGGTGTAAACGAGACACACACACATTTTAAATCAAACAGTGAGATCGTCTGAAGTGTTCGATGATGATGATGCTTCATACAAATTTAACTTTATTGTAGACAGGGCCGTATAAAGGTGATGATAACTCTAGGGGCCCAGCGCCCAGTGGGGCCCATAAAAAACCCCAGTAGTCTAATCTTTGTATGACTGATTTATTCTGTGTAAGACCCTGACTAATACTCATAGTACACTGTAAAAACTCAACATCTTTCCAAGAATATTTGTCTTATTTCTTGTCCAAATGTCTCATTTCTAGTCAAAACTAATCTCTTTCCACTTAAAATAAGACTCATCACCTAAAAATTAACTTGTTTTTAGATCATTTTCACTTAAATTCACAATAAATAGAAAAATCTGCCAGTGAAAGTAAGTTTTTTGTGTTTGTAATAAGAAAGAAAAACTTGCTCCACTATCAGATTTTTCTACTTATTTCAAGTGAAAATCTGCTTGAAAGAAGTAAAAAGTGTCTAAAAACAAGCTGCTTTTAATATGATGTGTCTTATTTTAAGTAGAATGAGATTTGTTTTGACTAGAAATGACATTTTGACTAGAAATAAGACAAATATTCTTGCTAAGATACTTGAGTTTTTGCAGTGTAATGCTGCATTAGCATCAGAACAAAGAAGGCTAAATAAAAAACGATAATACATACGTAGTCTAAGAAAAAAAAAGGAAAAGTTAGGGGGAGGGGCCCACTTTAGTATTCTTTAAGGGGGCCCAGAATTCCTAGCAACGGCCCTGATTGTAGCCTACATGAAACAAAAACAAAGAAAAACCAAAGCATCAAAAACGTGAGTAGAATCACAGAAACAACTCGTTCAGACTTTGGATCAAACTCGTGCACAAGGGAAACTTTTGTTATAATCACGTTAACTCACACAAACACAGATCTCATGTTAGCTCACACGCTAAAAATAATAACCTAAAACTCTTGGACTTGAACAAACATTAAAGATAAAAAATGAAAAACACAACCTCTGCCTGTTCTCAGATCAGTTAATGAAACTTCTCACCTCGCTGTGTTTCAGTGTTTTTCTCCTCTCTTCTCTTGTTAAATAAAATCCAGTTTCTCTCTGATTAGTTTAAAGAAATCTAAATGTATCTGCTGCTGCTGCTGCTGCTGCTGCTGTTCTCAGTCTGAGTCAACACGAGGTGAGAAACTTCAGAACTAAAGTTTACAGCAGAAAATACACCAAGATTAAACTTTAGATAGTTTGGACGAGCTGGAAAAAACAACTACTGTGACATGTTTATATTTTATTTCCCTGCTTATTTTTTTTTTTTCTCTCTCTGTCTTTCACTGTTTTTATCAGTTTGGTCATGAACCAGATTCTGATTTTATATCAAACACTCAATAACAAAAATATGATATTGATGCATATAAATGAATAAGTGATTCATATGTATTGTATTGTATGTTATTTTATTAATTTAAAACGAGCCTCCACCGAGGTAACAGTTACACAATTAAACATCACATCGTTATTTAAAACCATAATATAAATATGAATTTCATAACAGGAAACAGCAGAAACAAATAGTAAAATCCATGAATGCACATGGAGGAGAGGAGGGTTACTGTAGCAACACAGAGAGTTCATCTTTAAAGTCACTGGCTGGACGACTTCAGACTTTAACACTGAAATATAAAGAGTTTTGATGACTCTCCAAACCCTTCCTTGGCATGACGGTGATAGATGATTGGTGAAGTATCAATTTTGGGTGAAGTATCCCTTTAACATGTGTTTTCAGTAATCAGATTACAATCAGATAGTGCTTGACCATATGAAAGACAGATGTTAGTCATTCTTCACTAATACTATAATATTTTTTTCTCAAAATTTAATATTTTTCTTAACTAATTTCCAGCTTAATTTGCTAAAAGTAAGAAAAATCTTCTTTGTAATTGCTTATATTTAGTATATTTCACTTATTTTGAGGCTGTAAAAGTTACTTTTTAAAGTAATCTCATCTTAAAACCAGCATTTCATGCTTATTTATGCTTACACTTAATATATTTCACTTAATTTAGGGCTGTAAAAAGTTAAATTTGAAGTAATCTTATCTTAAAACCAGCATGTTTGGCTTATTTTAAGCCTTCCGAATACCTCCGTAGACATGCTTATTTCTAGATTTAACAATATTCATTTAAGAAATCTTGTCAAGTGAAATTATCTTGCTGCACGGACAGATACTTTCACTTGTTTTGAGTACCTTTGCCCTCAGATTTAGTGTTTTTATCTTGTTTTTAGACCCCCCCTTTTTTGCAGTGTTGAAGTTAACAAACCCCTCGGTGTCTGTTTGAAGACGTCTGACGCTGTCTATGGAAAAAAATGTGGTTTTGAGGGATGTAAACAGCCTCAACAGCTGAAATGCTGTCCGCTCCCATTCATCGCTGCCGTGGCGATGCAGGGACAGACAGAACAGAACTACTGCAGGACACGAGACGTTGAAAAGAAACTCTTCAGACTCCTTCATTTAGACCTAAAATATCAGGAAACTAGAGCCGCAGGTTGGATTTGCCCGCAATTGTCCTTTAACCCTCTATGGTACGCTGCACTATGATGCCAGCGGGGGAAAAAAATGTTTGGAGTGTTTTTATGTCTCAAAATAGACTAAATAAACATAATCTAAAGAAATTTTAGTTTTTGGGATTTGTTTCCTGTAGGCAACATTGTACCATTACGGTTCATCATCTACTGTATTAGAAACACCGGCCAGTCTCTGTAGACTTTCACCTTCACTGGCCTCATCCTCATCTTCCTCATCATCATCATAATAGCCTGATGTTTACTTTACTGCATCCAAAATCACATTTATTAAGGAAAAAAAACTAAATTATGATGAATTATATGTTTTTGAACATTATATTTACACCTAAACACACACTACCATAGTCTCATAATGCAATATTGATTCCATAATGGTCCACTGTCGCCTCAAGGCAACGTTGCAATTTTCTATAATGGTACGTTGTTGCTTTGGGGCAACAGGTGCATTTTAACAAGTTTCCATTATTTAATAAGTAAATAAATTGCATGGAACTATTAAAAATTAAACTTTACTAATCTATTAGTGTAAATATATTTTTTTTTTTCCAGATGAAAAAGGGCCAGGAAGTTACTGTATGTTTTCACACCGTTTTAGTGGAGCAAAATGGCAAACCTGTTTCCTTTGAAAAAGTCTACAAAAAGGGTTTCAGTGGCTTCTAGAAAGTCATGTGATAAATTAAAGCATTGTTATTGGTTCTCTAAGGTCTCCTCTCTTTTTTAAAGTATTACAGCATTAAATGGGATGAATTGTGGAGATGTGACAGGCCAGAAAGTGGTGGCAACATGGTACCATAGAGGGTTAAAGACAGGTGTAAACGA
Source organism: Trachurus japonicus (assembly GCF_045865225.1). Lineage (NCBI taxonomy): Eukaryota > Metazoa > Chordata > Actinopteri > Carangiformes > Carangidae > Trachurus > Trachurus japonicus. The sequence continues at coordinate 1,550,122 of NC_140926.1, forward strand.
GACACACACACACACACCCTGACATTCCTCTCATATGGAAGAACAACAAGAAGAACAAGAACAAGAACAAGAAGAGTCTGAACTAAGTTTCCTCGTGTTGATGCAGGTTCATCGTCAAACAGCAGCTCACACACACACACACACACACACACACACACACACATCCTCCCTCGGTGTGTTTACACTGAAGCTTCTCAGCAGCAGCAGGATTTACCTCTGTGAAGGTTACACACACACACACACACACACACACACACACACACACACACCTACGCCTGCTAAACTTAATATCTCTTATAAACAAACTTAATTAGTGAGAAGTGATGTTCACAGGCTCAGTGTGTGTGTGTGTGTGTGTGTGTGTGAACAGCTGCTGATAATCACCTTACATTCCCAGATTGGTTAACGTGCGTTGGGGGGGGGGGGGGTGGGGGGGAGGTTAGGTGCTGGTGGCTGGTGGGTGGTGGTTATTTTCAGCGTTGCCATGGTGAAAAGTTACTGATGGATGTTGTTGCGTTCGTTCGTGTGTTTCCAGTGCGTGTGAGCGCTCAGACCAGCAGCAGCAGCCGGAGCTTCTGGGTAATTGATTCTATTTCTGCCGCCGATCGTTGGTAAAAAATAAAATAAAAAAGTAAATGAAGCCGTGTGGAAAACAACACGTTAGAGTCTGAACACGTGACCGAGGCGTGTTACTGTCAGAGTCTGGAAACATCAACATCAACTCACTTTATGAAAAGAGAACGACAGAAAAAAACAGTTCAGACACAAAAACATCTGATAAACTGGATGAACTCCAAACTGTCTGGACAACCAGAGACTTGGAGCTGAGAGACTTCAGTCAGAAGGACGACGACATTTCTTCACTGCAAAAACTCAAAATCTTATGAAGAATATTTGTCTCATTTCTAGTCAAAACTAATCTCTTTCCACTTAAAATAAGACTCATCACATAAAAAGCAGCTTGTTTTTAGACACTTTTTACTTCTTTCAAACAAATTTTCACTTGAAATAAGTAGAAAAATCTGATAGTGGAGCAAGTTTTTCTTCCTTATTACGAGCACAAAAAACTTGCTTTCACTGGCAGATTTTTCTACTTATTTCAAGTGAAAATCTGTTTGAAATAAATGAAAATGATCTAAAAACAACAAAAACGAGACAAATATTCTTGGAAAGATTTTGAGTTTTTGCAATGTTGGAACAATGTGTGGGAGAACATCTTTCTCGCCTCCAAAAATCAAAATCACCAACTCATTCACTTTAAAGGGATAGTTCACCCAAAATTGAAATTTCACTCATCATCTACCCACCCTCATGTCGACTAAGGGCTGGGAGAAATTGTCCCGAAAAAAATTAAATAAGTCTATATTTACATTACTTATTTAATTTTTTTCAGGACAATTTCTCATGTCAGGGCTTCAATACAGGATCGAGGGACATTACAGACGAGCAGCATGGAGGTATTTGGATGTTTTTTGGTGTGTCTTTTTGGACGAAGAAAAGTGAGCTCTGTTCTCAACCGTCATATGGACATGCAGTGCTACGCCGAGACCCCCTGTAGCTCAGAGAAGCCACGGAGGACTCTGAAACTTCTCCCAGCCCTTAGTCCACATGAGGGGGAGGAGATATTAATGAGTGAAATTTCAATTTTGGGTGAACTATCCCTTTAGTGATGATTCTCAAATACATATAAAGTGAGAAACAGCGTAAACTATTGCTGAGCGGCCTCACAGCTGCCAAAAAAACTCCTATGATGCAAAGATGGCTCTATGCTGTATTCACTGTGCTTCAATAAAAAAGTTCTTCACAAAAAAGACACAAAAACATAACTCTATATTCAGCAGGTCGCCGTGGAAACTGAAGACGGACGAGCTGCAAAACAAAACAAAACAACAACAACAACGAGCGTGTACATAAAACCAGCGTGACGCTTCACAGCTGTAACTCTCAGCTTTAGTGCAAAACAGAAAAAATCTTTATCGTCCACAACGAGATCGTTTGGCTCCAGTTTGTCCATAAAAACACAAAGTAGCACATCAACACACATCTACACACATCTACACACATCAACACACATCTACACACATCTACACACATCTACACACATCAACACACATCTACAGAACGCTGTAAACACATCCATACACATCAGACACTCGGCAGTAAAAGCAGCTCACACATGCATCTGTGTTTGGAGGAAACAGTTTCTGTAAATTCAAAGAATAAAAGTGAAGAAGTCGTCGTTCCCTCTGATTATTATAACAGACGCTCTTAAAGCCGGAGCTGTCCCTGAACGCCTCGCGATGCCTTCACTGCTTCACACACTTTTGGATAAACGAGAACTCACAGAATGATGATAAAAATACGTAATAATAATGATGATGAAAAGGCAGCGTTGAGTGGATCTGGAGACTAGATGATCATAAGAGGTAATGAGCTGGTCGACTGCAGCTGCTGCTTTAATTCACATTAATAGATTTAATGTTTAATGGATAAAATACAAGTTTAACTCTGATCGGTCGGTTTAACAGGATTCTGATATGAAACATTCAGGTTTAGGGGTAAAAAAAACAAAAAAACATGTTGAATAAAAATATGTTTTTATAAAAATGCAAAAAATAAAATAAAATGTGGATGAAATCTTCTGAAGTCATGAAACAACAAACATGAAATGAATCTTCTTGAAGTTTCACCACATTATTCATTTTGTTTGCAGAAATTAACTCGATTTATTATTTTGAAAAGATGAATCAAAGCAAAAACAACAACACAAGCAGAGAAAATTCTCTTGTATCTTTTAATCCTCGTTTATTTCCCTTCACTCTCTTTTAATCTTTGTTTCCTTGTTGACTCCTCTTGTGGGTCGATGCACTGAGTCACATGCTGATCAATAAATCAACAGATCAATAGATCAATACTACTGACTGGAATTTTAACCTTTTAAATTTAACGAGCTGAATGAAGGTCTGAAGATTTTCATGTTTTTACTTTCAGACTCTTCTTCTGGAATTTTAATTTTCTTATTTCCTGTTTTATTTTGAAATATCTTGTGTGTCTGTTGGACGTGTCACTTCCTGTCATTGGGTGCGTTTACATGCGTCCAAAAATCCTATTTACAATCAGATTAAGAGGTCAATCAGATTCTAAATGTCTCATGTAAACACTGGATGGGATTGAAAGAGGTCGTCTACGTCGATTGATAATCAGCTTCATGCCGCGTGTAAATGGGGATTCGGTTGATAGAGCGGATTATTCATTCTGCGCATGCGCATCATCGTAGGCATCACGTATTGACGTTGGCGGGAAATAGGAAACAGGAAATAGGGAAGACAAAAGCTGTGTTGTTGTTATTAGCAACGTAGCATGCTATGGAACGTTAGCGGCTCTGTGGCGGCTTGGAGGCGTGGTCGCCATGGAGCCGGGCGCCGCTGGCCGCACAGGTGAGGAGCGGAGAAGCGAAGGAGCCGTTGCAAGCGCCACTTTCAAATGTTCAACATTAGGACGCTGTTTACATTCGGACTCAACCAGGAAAGACCGTCTCATTTACCGACGGTTGACGTAGCCTCCAGAGGAGTCTCCGAAGCCGTTGCCCCCGGAGACGGCGTAGGCTGAGTCCTCCGAAGGCAGCCGCTGAATTGAGACAAAGGGTGCGTTCCGATCGACCTGAAGTTCCCTGCGCAGTGGACTACACAGGGTGTTCTCCATGTTCAGTGTGGTTCCAAACCGCAGGGAGCAGTTTGAAGGGAACTGTGAACTGTGCAGGGAGGGAGTGAACAACGGTTCCTCACTTCGCCCAGTTCACCGGATGTTGACAACCGATATTACCCATCAGCCATTGCGGTCCGTTTACGTGCGTTACGTAAATTGGCAGGGCTAACGGTTAGCTACCTGTCTAACTTTAATAGCTCAGTGGCTCAATAAACGCTCCATGAAAAAGTATTTTTTCCGGTGAATATCTTAGTTACAACATGACTGAGCTAACTGGAGTAGTTTCATGTGGTGTCCCACAACGGGAGGGTTTTAACAGCTGACGTCCTGTTAGCTTAGCTGCGTTAGCTTAGCTGCCGCCGTTAGCTTAGCAACAGCCATTAGCTTTCCTGTCAGCTGAGCCACTGATGCTTTCTACACACCCTGATACCCCCAAACTGAATAAATACCACGCATTGTAACACAAAACTGCTTTGCTTGTGCACACAGAAATAGTAATGTTTCTTCAATCATTTCAGATCTGTCTAAACGGTGATAGAGGCGTGAAACATTTTGACATTTAAAAACTTTATTTTTAAACTCGACCGGAAACAGCTGTGACGTTGCAGGGTGTTCTGATTGGTGTTATATCGGTTAAGTGAAGTTTCCTACGGCAGATTCCCTGTGCAGGGAGCAGGGAGTAGGGAGTAGGGGGCTCTGTCCAAGTAAACTGTGGATCGGAACGCAGCTAGAGCTTCTAATCGGCTTCAGCTGGTCCATGTGTACGCGGATTGAATGTGGATCTTTATTTAGTGTTCATGTAAACAGGTTGAATAAGATTCATTTAATACGACTGTCTACAATCAGATTGAGGAAAACACTGCATGTAAACGCAGCTAGTGTGTAGGACCTTCAGCCAGACGTGATCCACCTGTTCAGGTTCCCAAGTCTCAGTCTGGACCAGTTCCTCTCCTTAGTAAGTGGTTTCTGATGGATCCTGATATTTCCTGGTGCTGGTTCCTCCTGCTGGTTCTTGGTGTTTGATCCTGAGTTTCTGGCCTTCCTCCTCCTCCTTGACCTTTGACCTTTGACACCTGGAGCAGCTGTCAGACACCAGAAGCGATGTCAGAACAAACATCCTGACGTTTATTCACTAATTAATAGTTTTGTATCAACAACAGATTAAAAAAACATTGTGTAAAGTTTTATTGGTTTATTAAAAGTAGAACAAACCACAACAACAAACAACTTCTCACTAATTAACGAACACTCACGACAACATCGTCTCCGTGGCGGTTCAACACGGCGCTAACACCCGTTAGCGTCCTGTCGGTGACTCAGCCCCGGTGCATTGTGGGTAGTAGCACCGGGTCGCTCGGTGCAGGCAGAGAGAAGATAAACAGAAATAATAAGCGTTAATGTTGCTGCTGGTGGCCATGACTCATCCGTCTCCGTGGCGATGATGAAGATGAAGATGATGATGAGGATGATTCATCTCGGTGCGTGGTGTGTTCACTGAGCGGCAGCGGCTCGGGAGAACTCGGCGCTGAGTTTTTAATTCGAGGCCGTTTGTGTTTTTATTTTATTTTCACACAGAGTCTCTGTGGATTCTGTGGCGACATGTGGTCGCGGTGAACCGGGGGCCACTCCGACACCTGTTCGATTCCCTCCACACATCATCACCAGCAGCCACAGTGTTGCAGCTGAACAGACCTGATGGAGACAGAGAGAGAGAAACCAGAGCTCCGACTGCAGCTTCCTCACTGTTTATCCACCACAATATGTGTCTGTGGTAACCCTTTAATTCACAGGCCGGTAATTATGTGATAATATCTAGAAATAGCCTAGAAAGAACTATCAATTTCCATATTAATGTCGAGAAATATAGCCAAGAAATAACAATTGAATGCGTAGAAATCGCTTAGAAATAAAATTCTGGCCTTTCCCCAAAAATACAAAGCATGAAAAGCACGTGTAATCTTTTGCCGTTTTGAAAAACATGACATTAGTATGAAAGGGACCGTTATTTCTAGGCTGTTTCTGGACATTATCACGTAATAAACGACCTGTAAATTCAAGGGTTACCCCATAGAGTTGATCCAGGTCTGACGTCAAAACCCTGAAGTTCATCACGTTATTTCTGCTTTGTGTTTTGGATGATAAAAGGATAAAAGACCAGTTTATGATCCTTCCAAGTTTAGTCAGTGAGATAATTTTCACATATGAACTCCTTTTCTACCGTATCTGAAGCTTAATGTGATGTAAAAAGAAGTAAAAAGCTAACGTACGGCTTTAACAGACGACTACACGGTCACCACCACTAAGCTTTCCACTGGTTTCAGCTGCACAATGTTAAAAACATTGTCTAATGGGGAAATGGGACTGTTTCTACTTGTTGAAGAGCCATAAATAACATCAGATAACCTCCATAAGACACTCTGGCCTACAACTACACGGACAGAAAATACGTACACTGTGGCGCCTGCTACGGTTTCTAAAACAAAGTATTCTGGTGGACAGCAGCGGTCAGGATGAGAAAAGTGCGTACAACAGCACAACTTCACACTGCAAAAACTCAAAATCTTTCCAAGAATATTTGTCTTATTTCTTGTCAAAATGTCTAATTTCTTGTCAAAACGAATCTATTTTCACTTAAAATAAGACTCATCGCCTAAAAATGAACTTGTTTTTAGATCATTTTCACTTGTTTCAAACTATTTTTCACTTGAAATAAGTAGAAAAATCTGCCAGTGAAAGCAGATCTCAACGTGAACACTGGAGATGCATGTTGATGTCAGGTGTAACTAACTCTCTGTTCAAGGCTCCAGAATTTGAGACAGATCAGATACATTTTTCATCTACAACTTTACATTTTTTTAAATTTGCCTTATTTTTTCTTATCACTGGTGAAAAGTGGAAGAGGCGACTCAAAGACTCTGTGATCTGTCATCACAGGTGTCGGGTTAATGTGTGTGAGGATCATGAATGAAAAAGAAATGTGAATATTCTTTTTGCAAGTCGATTTGCCGTCTGATCCCCGAAATGTTCTGCTTGTGCTCCTAAAATGTAAAACCAGTTAGTCTGGACCTCTGCTGCTGAAAGGCGTTTTCCTGCCGGCCTCGGCCTCCAGAGACAGGAAGTCCACCGTCCGTCACCTCTTCACTGATTGGATGGAGTTAACATCATCGACCAAAACGCTGTCAGCTGTCAGACGCACGGCAGAAACCTGCAAACAAAACCATCAGACAGACGCACGACAGGAGCTATAGGAGGTCACATGACTCAAAACAACACACACTCCTCTGTAACCATGGTGATGCACTGCAAAAACTCAAAATCTTTCCAAGAATATTTGTCTCATTTCTAGTCAAAACTAATCTCTTTCCACTTAAAATAAGACTCATCACCTACAAATCAACTTGTTTTTAGATCATTTTCATTTGTTTCAAACAAATTTTCACTTGAAATAAGTAGAAAAATCTGCCAGTGAAAACAAGTTTTTTGTGCTTGTAATAAGAAAGAAAAACTTGCTCCACTATCAGATTATTTCAAGAGAAAATATGTTTGAAAGAAGTAAAAAGTGTCTAAAAACAAGCTAGTTTTTAATTTGATGAGTCTTATTTTAAGTAGAATGAGATTAGTTTTGACTAGAAATGACATTTTGACTAAAAATATTCCAAATATTCTTGGTAAGATTTTGAGTTTTTGCAGTGTGGAGGTGAAGATGCTCCACCACAGAGATCACTCAGCACCAGAGGTGTCACTCGGAGTGGGCGTGGCCAGCTGCAACACACAACACACATCAAGGTGTTTGACTGAAGACAAAATGAAGATCTGTGATCAATAACATGATGATGAAGCTTCAGAAACACTGATGCAGGATCTATTCTACTAAAGGATTGCGCGTGTTAAAACGTGTGCAAACTTGATTGCATGCGCAAACACACATGGTGAAGCTGAGCTACTAACCGGGCACACCGAGGACTGCGTCTCTCGCACGGGCAAAATTGCATGTGCAATATATCCAATCCATGACTGTGCAAATATGGGCGTTTCTGCCAGAACACGCAAAATACTGGGAGTAGTAGATGCAAATAGATTTATTTAGCGCAGGCAATGTGATTTACCAAACCTGAAACAGATTGCAGTGGCAGTTTTTGTGTCTTTATTTAACACGACGTTTGAAAGGCAAGTCTTAAAAAGCAGGAGTAAGGTGAATGTTTGTGTTAATCTAAGTCTTAAATAGTTGTATCTTCCGACAGCAATCACTTCTATAGAGTGTTTGGTCTGAAACACGGGTCTGTCAGTCACTCTGCTCTGCTCTGAGCCCAGGAGAAAACTTTCCTTGTATCCTACAACCTTTATCCAATGAGGAGAGAGAACGGCATAAAGGGGCGGTCCTCTCTGTGTGTGCAGCCAAGGGATGCGCGTGAATGTGGTGACGTAGGGACGAGGGCGGGGACTGCTAACTCCATCTGCTGACAGGAAGTTAGACAAAACCACCAGATCGCTTACTGCTGCTTTAACTGGCACAGCTTTGCCACAAATGGCTGCGGATACTGAATTAATACCTTGCAGAGCAAAAGCTCTTATATCTCTGCATTTCCTCGCGTCTTTCCAGCTCTCTGTCCACACTCTCCATGGTGGAAACAATTACCATGCGCAAAACCCTCATTTAAATACTGCGGTGTGTTATCATTTAGTGTGTTACTCTTACTAGATCACCTGTTTTTCGTACGCTAACCAAACACGCAAAATTTTACTAGGAGCACGCAATTTAGCGCCCGTTATCTGGGATCTTAGTAGATCATCATCAGGCCCTGAGAGTCCAACGTTTTCACTTTACAGCGACAGGAAAGATGAAAATAAACCTTCAGACTTTTCTCTTCTTTCCTCCTGTTAAAGATAAAAAAAACTATTTTCTATGTGAAACACTTGGATTTTCATTTGTGCTCAAACACATCGTCTACACACAACACAGAACCGAGCCTCAGAGGCTAGAACACACACACACACACACAACCCGGTCCAAGTCATAAACCTGTGAGTTTCATAAACGCTCCAATCGGGAGCTTTGGCCGGTGCTGTGCTGTTTCTCGTTAACAGTAAATAGCGTCACCGGGTCCGGGAGGTGAAATTACACTCCATCACGGCCGAGAGCTCATTAAAAATGGATATGAGTGGTTGACTAACAGTAGCTCCCAGGCTGGGAAGTGTCAACGGGCCCCGCCGCTTTTCCCTCCATGTTGTAAAAAATTCAAGCTGATGTGACACAGCGGGCACATTGGTGCCAGACGCGCTCGCTGATTTATGCCTCTCATTTCCAGTAGGAGACGTTTTAAGTGAAAGCAAAAGGGAATTTGCCAATTTTACAGCGACACTGCAGAGAAAGAGAAAGAGGAGGAGGAGGAGAAAGAGGAGAAACTAGGTGGAGGAGAGGCAGCGACGCCTGACCGCCTCATCTGTCCTCAAAAAATATATTTTGTGTCTTTAAGGGTTGAAACTGAGGAAACTAAACCAGAACAGAAGGAGGAACATGTCTGAGTTTAAGTTGAGACACTACAGGTGAATAAGTAAAATAAAAACCATAATGTGGATTTTCTACCTTTTTTCCCCTCTAGTCTGAAAGAAGACATGTTAGAGAAGCAAAATAGCAAAAGAAACAATGTTTTTGCCTGTAATGTCTCGCCTTAGAGTCAAAAATATAAGAAACAAGATAGATGATTTGTCTTTTTAGGGTTAGGGTTAGGGTTAGTTGGGCAAACGTGTCTTATTCTGCATCAATCTGCAGTGGATCTGATTTTGCATGAAGTTTGCATGAACAGAAACATACTGACATTGAGACAGTTAACTAATTTGCATACATTTCCAGAACAGGAATCTGAACAACGGATAAAACCACTTTCAAAATTCTTGTTTTATTTTGTTGACACATTAGAGTCTTTAGTTTTTACAGAGGGGATTCTGGATATCTCTTTTTATCACTCTAAAACAGCCCTAAAACATCTAATGTCACCATGTTTTTAGTAATAAAATGTTGTCTAAATGAGGCTGTGAATGATATATCAACAATCCCCTCTGTAAAAACCTTCAGAATATAGAAAGGGATCAAAGTGGAAGGTTTGGTGTCTGGAAGTGCTGCTGAAGTGGAGATTTCTAGCTCAGAGTCTGAGTCTGAAAAACTCTTTCTGAGAAAACGGCCTTTAAAGACTTGGACTGTAAAATTACATAGATTGTTATTGTAAATCCTACTTTTATGATTTGATGCTATGATACAAATGAAATGACATCATTGTTCAGGAGAGAGAGAGCTTTACAATGATGCCTGGCATGACATGGCTCAGACTAACTCCTGGTGAGTTTAGGAGAAATCTACAGACGAAAGAGACAAAATGAAGTAAAATAAAAACCGTAATGTGGATTTTACCTTTTTTTTTCCTCTAGTTTGAAAGAAGACATGTTAAAGAAGCAAAATAGCAAAAGAAACAATGTTTTTGCCTGCAGTGTCTCACCTTAGAGTCAAAAAATATAAGAAAGAAGACAGATGATTTGTCTTTTTATTCCATAAAGGAAGGAAACAACACGTCTGCACGTTATAAAGTTGGACACTCGTGTTTTATTCTGCATCAATCTGCAGTGGATCTGATTTTGCATGAAGTTAAACACTTGTATTATTTTTTATCCAGATGCTCGTGGAGTCGGTGCTTTAACAACCTGTTTTCCAGTGTGACAGAGTGTTTCCTCTCTGTTGCAGCAGAGAGACAGAGAGTTAATGATGGGATGGAACCATCTCCTCTCTACAGGTGAGTCGGCTCACACCTGTAGAGTCTCCTGTTATCCTCCTCCTCCTCCTCCTCCTCCTCCTCCTCGCTGCTGCAGTATAGTTTCTCTGCGGTTGCCATGGTGACACAGCCAGTTGAATACTATAAAGAAAAAAAGTCAAAAAGCACATTTTTTGTGTCCACAGCTGCCAAGGTCTGCTGCTTTTATTCTGAAAAACAAGAGACAGAGAGAGAAGAGACTTCCTGTGACAAACTCCTCTGTCGCCTCCATTTGTCACATGTTGCATCTCATCAGATACAGAGACGTCTGCAGGGAGTGTGTGTGTGTGTGTGTGTGTGTGTGTGTGTGTGTCTGTGGTCCACACACACACACACACACACACACACACACACACAGTCAGCTGGATGACAGAATGAAGGAGAATAAATCACAGACAGATGTTGAGCTTCTTGGCGACGAGGCCGCCCTCATTAATCACAACTTATCAGCTGCTATCAGAGGAAGAGGAGGAGGAGGAGGAGGAGGAGGAGGAGGAGGAGGAGGAGGAGGAGGAAGAGGAGGAGGAGGAGGAGGAGGAGGAAGAGGATGGACAGGCTTTAAGGACATCCAGTAATAATAATAACAGCGTACACATTTAAACAGAGCTTTACAGAAACCGTTATTCACTCCCCTCTGACCACAAAACATTCACACACATTCACACAAGGCAGGTGGGTAAGGGGTCTTTAAGGACACTGTGACAGCGACTGGGATTCGAACCACCAACCCTCTGATTATTGGACGCCTCAGTATCGTCCACACTGTGTCTCTTTCAGGGCGTTCACACCAAAAGCTTCCAAAGCATCAAAAACGCTCGAGGGTTACTTAGCTTCAGAAAAGACAGCTTCCACAGTGACAAATATTTTAAGCAACTTTGGTCACTCGTCAAAGTTCGATGGCGCTGGTCATTGGGCCGAAGAACGTCTCTATTCTGACAGGTTGTTGCCGAACCACGTCATAGCTAATTACCATAAAGTTAACCAAGACTCAACTTCTTGTCTGGTGAAGCTTTGGTCGCTCAGTGTCGTCGGCTCTCATTGAAAATGAATTGACTTCCGGGGTTTTGATGCTTTGGAAGCTTTTGGTGTGAACGCACAGTTAGGCTATGTGTTTACATGGAAACCATCTGAACAGAAAACACAAAAGTGGCGTTGCGTTCTCACTTTTTATTTGGCGTAATATAGACAAGCGCTTTGGGGGGAAATCTGCGTGCACACGGTGACACAAAGGTTTGTAGAATCCGACATGTTTGTTATTCTCCTGTAGCTACTAGCGCATGTCTGTGATGTAGGCCTAAACGTGTACACGACGTGAGCAGATCGGAGCAGACTTTTTTGCGTTTTACCCTTTAGACGGGAATGCGAAGGTTAAGATTTCCTTCGCCGACAAAACGAAAGACACATCCCATAAAATGAGACGTAACTCACTACACTGATCTTTAGTCCAGCTTCACTTTACACAAAGCTGCAGATCGTTAGCATTGTTAGCATCGTTAGCTCAGAGATGAACAACACACTGATAAATGACACAACAGGAGAGAAGGAGCTTCATGATGTCTGAGATCTGGGGGTCAGAGGACAGAGGAGAGAGGGAAAGTAGAAGAGGAAGAAGCAGTTTTTCTTCTGTAAATGACACTTTTTTCTTTCTTTTTTTTCTCTAATCGATGTCCAGAAGTTTAAAGTGTGAAACTTTTTTTCTTTTTCTATCTGCAGCAGCAGCTTTAATGAGCTCTTCACACCTCGCGTTCAGTTTTATTAACAGGCTCAGAGAGGAGAGGAGCTGGTCTGAACTGGTCTGAGCTCTGTACTGGTCTGTAGTGGTCTGTACTGGTCTGAACTGGTCTGAACTGGTCTGTACTGGTCTGAAGTGGTCTGTACTGGTTTGTACACTACAAAAACTCAAATATCTTACCAAGAATATTTGTCTTATTTCTTGTCAAAATGTAATTTCTAGTCAAAACTAATCTCATTCCACTTAAAATAAGACTCATCACATTAAAAGCAGCTTGTTTTTAGACACTTTTTACTTCTTTAAAGCAGATTTTCACTTGAAATAAGTAGAAAAATCTGCCAGTTTTTTGTGCTTGTAATAAGGAAGAAAAACTTGCTCCACTATCAGATTTTTCTACTTATTTCAAGTGAAAATTAGTTTGAAACAAGTGAAAATGATCTAAAAACACGTTATTTTAAGTGGAAAGAGTTTAGTTTTGACTAGAAATGAGACATTTTGACAAGAAATAAGACAAATATTCTTGGAAAGAATTTGAGTTTTTGCAGTGTACTGGTCTGTACTGGTCTGAGCTGGTCTGTACTGGTCTGTAGTGGTCTTAACAGGTCTGAGCTCATCAAACTCAGTCTGTCGGCTGCAGGATGATGTGACTCTGCCCCCCTGCCCCCCTCAACATCAACATATTTCTGCTTTTCTTGGAGCTGCAGTCGTCAGATCAATGAAAAGCCTCTTAGAGCTGCTGCACTCTCAACATCTGCTATCGAACCGGCGCTTTTAGACCCATCCAAAAGTGCAAGACATTTTTCTCTCTCTGTGCCGCCGCCGCCACTGCTGCTCTGAGTGTGTGTGTGTGTGTGTGTGTGTGTGTGTGTGTTTCACCTTCTCTTTATATATTCATCCATGATATTCGAAGCCAGAATCATGTGATATTAAGAAAGCAGCAGCTCAGACTTTGACTTTTATTGATACGAAAAAGAGAATCTGTAAGTCTGCCATGTTCAGTATAATAATAATAATAATATTCATAATAATAATGATAATAATGATAGTATAATGATAATAATGGAGCCTTGTTGTGTGGTGTGTAGCTCCCACAGCAACAGATCAGTGAGAGAGTTTCACTACTATCAGTGTAATTAGCGTTAATTTACACATCAGGCTGCGTTCACAACAACAGCTCTCTGCTCTCCGATCCAATTACATCTGACAATTTAACGACGTTTCTCAAGTCGGAGTTTCTAATACTTTTCATTTCTGTTAATTGACTGTAAATTGAATTGAATCAAACGTCAGAGCTCCGTTTTTAATTCTGTCACGTTGTCAAAACGGAGTCAGTCGACTTGTCTTCGTTTGTCTCTGAGCTCCTTCGCTTCCTGTTGTCAGTCGACGTCATGTTCATTAAACTTCAGTCGACTGAAACTCTGAACGTTTAGTTTCATCTCAGTCACAGGAAACCACAATGACTTCATAATTTAATATACATATATAGTTAATAGTTATGTATAATCAGCTTATTGTCAAACTCCACTAACAGGAAGCTGTTGAAACGAGGCCCAGTTCCTTAGTACAGAAGCCTAGAAACGGGTTTGCTTGCGCGCTCCGTGAAAAACCTTTAAAAACAGCAGCTAAAACAACGATTTCTTCTCAAACATATGATTTTGATTATGCACAGGGAAAAACAAAGATTAAATCATTCTGGAAACGTATTTAAATTACTGATCAGCCTATACCCCTTTATAGCCTAATCAAGTTACTGTTCTGATTACCCCAACACTGCTTCTAGATCCTTGTTTTTTGCCCAAGCTGCAGCAAGCTGACCCCTCAGGTCCGCCGTAGTTCTGCATTTTGGCAAATTCGCTCATTGCCATATTCCCTATAGTTTTAGCAGTAGGTTCGTTACCTTTAATTGTCTGCGCTATAGCGTAGCTCTGAGCAGCTCACAGCTCTGCTCCGCCGTTCTAAAAATAGCTTGCATCGACAATTAAAGGTAATGAACCTACTGCTATGACTATAGGGGTTATGGCAATGGGCCAATTTGACAAAATGTTGAACTATCCCTTTAAAGGCTGCAGCTCTGCACTGTTCCTTCTTTCTTGCATTATTTTATTTGTTTGTTTGTAATAATTTTTTTCTACCAATCAGCTCCTTGTGTGTGTGTGTGTGTGTGTGTGTGTATGTGTGTGTGTGTGTCTGTGTGTAACCAGGTGTGACAGTGAGGACAGAGCTGGTTTCAGCAGTGAGCTTCAAATCCGTGGCGTCCTCCTTTAAATTCAGTGTGAGGTTTAATTGCAGGTTTAATAGTGACCCCCCCTGCAGCTGTTGACTAAAGCAGGAGAACCATCACCCCTTCCCCCCGCACACACACACACACACACACACCGACCTCACCTCACCTCTCACCCCCCCGTCATAACCACTGTGCTAACTAACAGCAGTGTGATGTGTCTCACTATGGGAGGCATGGCAGGGGTTAACCCCCCCGCTCCCCTCCCCCTCCCCTCCTCCCCGAGCCTATAGCAGGGAAACAATGCCCTTATCTGGTTCGCTCAACCTGCCCCCCCCCCCCCAACCCCCCTCACCCCCCACATTTAGCCCCTGTGCCAGCCACAAATTTGCATGTCAATCATAGCAGCGGATGACATTTAAAAAGCCTGTAAAAGGACTGGTAGGAAATCACAGGAATTAATTGCGAAGCTCGTGTGCACATTTGTGTGAAATGTACACACACACACACGCATACACGCACACACACACACAATCTCCCCCTATCTTCCCACACACACTGCTCACCAAGAATTGTAATTACTTTACATTTCTTTGTAGAGGGAGGAAATTACCAAAATGGTTGAAGTAAGCGTCTCTGTCAACTTTTCTTTTTTTCCTTCTTTTTTTTGATACAATTAACATTGTAGATATCAAAAAGTCTCACATGTAGGAACTATGAATTCTGGGAGTTCCCCCCTCCCCCTCCCTCTCTCCTCGGTCTCTTTGAGTTCATCTGAATAAAACAAACAGCAGCCGACTTCTTCTTCCTCTTGAAGATCAGTAGAAACCAACAGATGTCTTTATTCTCTGTCCGTCCACTGAAACACGCAGAGTGATGCAAACAGACTGGTGACCTACTGAAGACGTAAAGACACTGATATGACACGCTGTCCTCCAGTCTGGACAATATCCTTCAATAACTTATTGGTATTATTCACAATTTGTTTTTTGTTTTTTGTTCTTGCTCTGTGTTTGGTTTCATTGAATTTCTTGTCACATTTTAAAGCTGGGGACACACTACAGGATTTTTACAGTCATTGCCAATTTAGAGAAAGATCTGGAGTCGTTACACAGTTAACAGACTAGCAGAGCTAGCAGCCGTGCTAGCTGAACTCTGTGGACAATAAAGGTAAAAATGAACTGAACTACCAACATCAACACCATGAAACACATGTAGCTCTTACCCGGAGTCAGTGATGGATCATCTGGAGAGTCAGGACCAACATTGAACCATCGGACCACTGGAATGGTCTAGTGGTCCAGTAGTCCAGAGATTCAGTGATCCTTTGGTCCAGTGGTCCAGTGTACCAGTGGTCCAATGGTCCAATGATCCACTGGTCCATTGGTCCAGTGGTCCATTGGTCCAATGGTCCATTGGTCCATTGGTCCAATGGTCCATTGGTCCAGTGGTCAAATGATCCATTGGTCCAGTGGTCCATTGGTCCAGTGATCCATTGGTCCAGTTATCCATTGGTCCAATGGTCCATTGGTCCAGTGGTCAAATGATCCATTGGTCCAGTGATCCATTGGTCCAGTGATCCAATGGTCCATTGGTCCATTGGTCCAATGATCCATTGGTCC
>NC_140926.1:1568701-1598701 GCF_045865225.1 Trachurus japonicus
ACGTCGTGTGTCAGCGAAGAAGAGGAAGATGAAGCCGTACACTGCAAAAACTCAAAA
This sequence comes from Trachurus japonicus, assembly GCF_045865225.1. Lineage (NCBI taxonomy): Eukaryota > Metazoa > Chordata > Actinopteri > Carangiformes > Carangidae > Trachurus > Trachurus japonicus. The sequence goes on from NC_140926.1 coordinate 1,568,759, forward strand.
TCTTTACAAGAATATTTGTCTTATTTCTTGTCAAAATGTCTCATTTCTAGTCAAAACTAATCTCTTTCCACTTAAAATAAGACTCATTGACTAAAAATGAACTTGTTTTTAGATCATTTTCACTTGTTTCAAACTAATTTTCACTTGAAATAAGTAGAAAAATCTGCCAGTGAAAGCAAGTTTTTTGTGCTTATAATAAGAAAGAAAAACTTGCTCCACTATCAATTTTTTCTACTTATTTCAAGTAAAAAAATGCTTGAAAGAAGTAAAAAGTGTCTCAAAACAAGCTGCTTTTAATGTGATGAGTCTTATTTTAAGTAGAATGAGATTGTTTTGAGTAGAAATAAGACAAATATTCTTGGTAAGATTTTGAGTTTTTGCAGTGTAAGAGGCTTAGACAGACGGAGCGGCTGGAGTGGATTAAGAGTTAAGAGCAGAGGAGAGGAGAAAAGGAAGAGGAGGCCGCTCTTTATCTTTATCTTTATCTGTGTGAGGCGTCGTCGTGGCGTTGTGTCGTCGTGGCGTTGTGTCGCCGTGGCGCCCGGCTGCTGCTGCTGCTGCTGCTGCTGCTGCTGCTGCTGGTCTGAAGAGGCAGTGACACGGCGGTGATCTAGTTCCTGTCTAATTACCGGCTCGATCAGCGGCCTGACCTTTCACATTCAGACCGGACAAAGGAGGGAGCTGCCACCGTGATGGAGGAGGATAATAGGAGGAGGAGGAGGAGAGAAGAGGAGAGGAGGAGGAGGAGGAGGAGAGAAGAGGAGGAGGAGGAGGAGGAGGAGGAGGAGAGGAGGAGAGGGCAGGACCACGAGGACTCCTGGTAATTGGGCCTTTTTATCCTTCAGGGTTGTAATGAAATGACCCGTGTTCCTCTGATCTCTCTTTCTCTCTTTGTCTTTCCTCTTCGTCTCTTCCTCCTCCTCTCACTTTAACATCTCCTCTTTAATTTCTTCTCTCTCTTTCTTCCCCTCCTCCTCCTCCTCCTCCTCCTTCTTCTCTCTCTGTCCGTCACTGCGCTTTTATCGATCCATCATCATCATCAGACTCGTCTTCTTCATCTTCTATATATTTTTTTAACCATCCTGTTGCCCTCCTGGGTCAAAGAAGGAAGGACGAAGGGAAGGAAGGAAGGAAGGAAGGAAGGCAGGAAGGACGAAGGGAAAGAAGGAAGGAAGGAAGGAAGGCAGGAAGCATGAAGGAAGGAAGAAGGAAGGAAGGAAGGGAAAAAGGATTGTGGAAAGAGGGAAGGGAAAAGGGATGGAGGGAGGCAACAGATTGGGCCCATTAGATCAAAAGAGGAGGTAAGAAGTAAGGACGAAGAGAACGAAGGAAGGAAGGAAGGAAGGAAAGAAAAATGGAGGGAAGGAACAGATTAGGTCAAGGAAGGAAGCGGAAGGAAGGAAGAAAGGAAGGAAGGAAGGAAGGGAGCAGATTGGGTCAATTTGACCCAGAAGGACGACAGGATCATCTGATGCTCTGATGTCTTTCCAGTTCAGAGCCACTTCATGTTAACGACCACAAAACTGTACGACCCACAACAACGACCAGAACAACGACAACAACACACCAAAAGAAAGAAAACACAGAGAAAAACATTGATTTGTGTTAAAGGGATAGTTCAACATTTTGGCTAATTGGCCCATTGCCATAATCCCTATAGTCATAGCAGTAGGTTTGTTACCTTTAATTGTCGGTGCAAGCTGTTTTTAGAACGGCGGAGCAGAGCCGTGAGCTGCTCAGAGCTACGCTACGGAGGCTCATTATGGGATTTCTTGGTTTCCCGCATCATCAAACTCATCAAATACACAATCCAACAACTCCACAACGCTCTGGTGGACAAGTTGTGAGCTGCACATTCACCACGCTATGAGATAATAACACAACGTTACCACACAGAGTTGTTTTAGAGGGAAATTCATGTAAAACCGCTGATGCGCTCTGTGTGGTAACGTTGTGTTATTATCTCATAGCGTGGTGAATGTGCAGCTCACAACTTGTCCACCAGAGCGTTGTGGAGTTGTTGGATTGTGTATTTGATGAGTTTGATGAGGGAAACCAAGAAATCCCATGAGCCTCCGTAGCGTAGCGTGGAGGAGACACCAGACCTGGAGAGTTTGTTGTGGACGTCGCCTCAAGATGATGATGATGATGATGACAAGAGGAAGGTAGGTCAGTTGCGCACACGCACACACACACACACACACACACACACACACACACACACACATACACACATATGCACATATATATATAAACACACGCAGCTAGTTTGACATTTTCATTTAATTAGCAGTTACCATGCGACTCAGTAAAGCTCTCCCAAACACTCTGGCAGGAAGCAGCAGCCTGATTATCTCTTTACGCTGCACACACACACACACACACAATGACACAACAACACACACACAACAGCGACCCACACACACAGCAACACACACACACACATCATTATCATTCAACATGGCGATCAGAAATCAAAATGTGCAGATGATCAAACAAACAGAGCTGAGCCGGGTTCAAACACTCGTGGCCCGATGCTAAGAAGCTGCCTTCACTGATAAGAGCAGCAGATCTCCGCTCTGATAGCAGCGACTGCACCAACACTCACCCTCTTCCCTCTCCTCACCCCTCCTCCTCCTCTTCCTCCTCCTCCTCCTCCTCCTCCTCCACCACCTGAGCACCGACACACGCCGGTTGGACCATTAGCTCTCCTGTTTGGCCGATCAAAGAGACCCCAACCCCAATGTGACATGTAAACCTGTTATTATGGGAGACTCACTTCCACCGTTCAGTGTTTTATATGTTGAATACACTGCAAAAAACAGTCTGTGGGCGGAGCAACACATTTATTGCTCCTCATTCCCGAGTCCATGACCAGCAGATAGACACCATCCTTTCGACTGTGCGTGCAGTAACCATGGAGATAGAGCCGTATCGCCCATAATTAGCTTAGCTCAAACACTGGAAGTGCATGGGTAGTGTTAGCCTGCCTCCACCTAAAGTCGCTAATTAGCTTAGCTCAAACACTGGAAGTGTATGGGTAGTGTTAGCCTGCCTCCACCTAAAGTCGCTAATTAGCTTAGCTCAAACACTGGAAGTGTATGGGTAGTGTTAGCCTGCCTCCACCTAAAGTCGCTAATTAGCTTAGCTCAAACACTGGAAGTGTATGGGTAGTGTTAGCCTGCCTCCACCTAAAGTTGCTAATTAGCTTAGCTCAAACACTGGAAGTGTATAGGTAGTGTTAGCCTGCCTCCACCTAAAGTCGCTAATTAGCTTAGCTCAAACACTGGAAGTGTATGGGTAGCGTTAGCCTGCCTCCTACCCGAGCCGAAATCAGCAGTCAGAAGCTGATTTAATTTTAGCTCTAAACTCTGTAAATATTTCACTTTATCCACATTTCAAACATGTTTAGGCGAGAAAGTAGCCGTTTAGATCAGCAGTGTGTCGTTAATTTGTCTAAATACCAGCTGTTTACAATTTTGTTCGGTCGAATTCTGCGCTACTCAAGCTAGCCGTTGTGACCAACGCACTTCCGGTTACTTTCACAAAATAAAACACCCGTTGCCCTTTACATACAGAAAACCATGACGATAGAATCTGTGCTTTTACTTTGAAATAGTAAGCTAACCTACCCTCGATGTAGCTAGCTTGAACCAAAATAAAGCGTCTTTGCTTGAACCCTCCGTTTTGACCGATCTCGTCCCGTTAGCGGCATTTGACCGCTCAAGATGCCTTACTGGAGAGTTTTGTCAGCTCTGAGACGAAGATCGGCCCGCCGGTTTCCCTTTAGAGTTGAAGAGATTCTCCGATTACTTTAGGTGGAGGCAGGCTAACACTACCCATACACTTCCAGCGTTTGAGCTAAGCTAATTAGCGACTTTAGGTGGAGGCAGGCTAACACTACCCATACACTTCCAGCGTTTGAGCTAAGCTAATTAGCGACTTTAGGTGGAGGCAGGCTAACACTACCCATACACTTCCAGTGTTTGAGCTAAGCTAATTACGGGCGATACGGCTCTATCTCCCTTGTTACTTCACGCACAGTCGAAAGGATGGTGTCTATCTGCTGGTCATGGACTCGGGAGTAGGGTTGGGCACCGAAAAACGGTTCCAAATAGGAACCGGTTCCTAACGTCCGGTTCCGGAATCGTTAAGAAGCCGCTGATAACACACTCTGGACTTCATCATCAGTGTTTTTAATGACCTGCCCCACCGCGCCCCGCACCGCAAATAAAGTAAACATTTCTTGACCCGCACCGCGCTTCACTAGTGTACAGGCCTCCTCAGCCTGAGAAGGCAGACATGATTATCTTCTTAAACAAAAACTGTTTTTGATTTGTCATCATGACTGCTCCAGTGTTTGTTTTATTTTGTTGCACATACATTCACCTGTTCTGCAGCTCTTTGTATGTTAGACTTCTTGCCAAGTTTCAGTTTTATAGTTAGTTAGGGACCCTCCCTTTTAATTGAATACCGTAGTTGGCAAAATCTATTTTTGGAGGCCTTTTGGAGGTCTTACAAGCTGTGTAAGATGTATGTTTGAAGTCCAAGCATGCATGCAGCCTGTGTGAAGAGTTTGTCAAATAAAAAAATATCCTGTGAAATAAGTTGTGACCTGTTGACCTGCACCTCAAAGAATCGGAATCGAGAATCGTTTGGAACCGGAATCGAAATAGAGAATCGGAATCGGAATTGGAATCGTTATAATCCAAACGATGCCCAACCCTACTCGGGAGTGAGGCTGTTAAACAGGAACAACAGAACCAGTAGGCTAGACTGTCTCTGATAGAAGACGGGTCAGTTCAGCAGCTGAAGCAGATAAAAGCCTGAGCTGCTATTGGAGGATTTACGGTAATAATAGCTATATAATGTACTGTGAGTGATTGACAGTCCCCTGGTTCTGGTTCTGGTTCTGGTCCTGGTCTTGGTTGCAGCAGCAGCAGCAGAGACATAAATAGAGACGAATCCTGAGACTTTATTCCAGCGACTTCTTTCTTCTTAGCTTAAAGGACACAAATATATCGTCCCATTTTCAGCAGGGAAATAAGATATGAATGAATCCACAACTGTTATTAAAGTGAAATAAAGTTAATTCTGCCACGCTGCAGAGAATTATCTTTGCCCGAGAATCCGATCCAACGTTTCCCTCTAATACGGTAGTTATATCAAATATTAGATGAAGCACTCTCAATTGAAATCTTCCTTATGTGGACGATAATGACTTTCCTGCTTGAATCCAATTTAAGAGCCTCTAATGGCCCCATAATGTTTCCCTGCACGGCAAATTAACAGCCATACACGAGGCTGTGGCACAGAAAAGAGACACTTTTACTCACTTTTAAACTCAGTGATTTGCCTTTTTCTCCCCCAGAAGAAATAACACGGGGGAGAGAGAGACGCTGAAGAAATGAGCTGCAATTATTATTAATACCACTCCACAGACGGCTGCTGCTGCTGCTGCCTTTATTGCACACATGCACTATTTAAATATTGGCTCTCACAAACAATCTCAGGCAGTTATAGTGTATTAATAAAAAAGTGGAGGAGACACAGAGCTTCTCCGTGTTTGTTTCCCTCTCACGGTGTAATAATACAGTCATAATAATACAGTCATAATAATACAGTCATAAGTGGAGCTGCAGGGGAGAGATGACTGATCCTATCTGCTCATACAGATGTGTATCACAGCCAATAACATCTGGCAGCAGCAGCAGCAGCAGAGTGTTTATCACCGCTTCACTTTCATTTCTACAAGACGTCGGTCGCACTGTCGAGCTCAGGAGGAAAATACCAGGAAGAGGAGGAAGAAGGAGAAGAAGATTTGTTTTATTTTACAAACTCACTTTATTTACATTTCTACAGTTCACCCTGTTAAAGTTGCTACAGTGGCCAAATAAAATGCAGATTTATCTATGACTGAAGGGGTGTAACGGTGTATGTATTCGTCCCGTGCCGTCACGGTACGGGGGTCACAGTTCGGTACATACAGTCACACGACGAATACGTCTGAGTGAAAATAAAAAATTTTAAAAAGTCGAGTCCTCACTCCAATCTAGGGGGCAGTAATGAGCCTCAAAGCTGCCTGCAACGGACGAGGAAGAGAAGTGATGAGAGTGTGAGGTTAGAGGAGCTGCTGCTTCTTCTGTCACCGTGGCTTCTCAGTGAAACACAACGGCGGCGGCAGCGGAGGCGGCTCGTGACCATAGACTGTGTAAACCAGTGGTCCCCAACCACCGGGCCGCGGACCGGTACCGGTCCGTGGATCATTTGGTACCGGGCCGCAGAAAGATGAAATTAAAATTAAAAAAAAATAAAATCGTTTGTTTCGTCTATTTCACACTTCCGGTCGTTTTATTTTGAAAATGTTGCCACTTCCGTTTGTGCATCTTCCCAGTGCTGCGCAATTGACAGGCAGGCACAAACGTAAAAGAGTGAAAAACACACGTCGCCGGGCCGGGAAAAACTCAATAATGAGACGACAGAAGACCCGACGCCTTCCAACAAGAAGAAAGCTGTTCTAAAAGAAAAAGCACGAGTCCTGTTTAAATGACGGGTTCATTGCAACAGGTGATTCACCTGCTCCAAGCTCCGCAATGTGTGTGCGGGACCCGGCCGGCTCTCTGCCGCTTCATCACTTCACAGAAAACTTCTCTCCCTGCGTTCTGGATTTAAGCAGAAAAGCACGGAAAACCTGCTTCCATTAGGCTACAAACATTATGTTTGTGAAACGGAGTTTTCTGCAGCTTCAGCAGCAAAACGAGATAAAATTTTCCACTGGTGACCGGTCCGCGGAGATAAAAAGGTTGGGGACAGCTGGTGTAAAGCAGCTCGCGACTGGTCGACCGGTCAAAGTCCGTCCGCGATGTTTCACGGATGCGTCGCTGCGTCGCTAGAAACGTATCAAACACGTAGCGCATGTTTTTTTTCCTCTAGAATTAATAAATGGCATTATAACACTCCTAATGCACTTGTTTTATTTTATATTCTATTTTTTTTTCTACTTTTATAACACAAGACAGATTTTAGTTTTACATTCAATTAGTGTCTGTTGTACCGAAACCGTACCGAACCGTGACTTGTGTGTACAGTTACATTTACACCCCTAGAATGAATGAATCAGTGGGGCAATCACTTACGTAAAGAGAAAATGTGCAAACTATTCTACATCTCAATAAGAAGAAGGAGAAAGAAATGAAAATGAAGAACGAGGAGGATGAGAAGAAAGAAGAAGAAGAAGATGGAGGAGCAGAGAGAAAAAAGAAGAAGGTGGAGGAGAAGAAATAAGAAGAAGGAGGAGGAGGAGAAAGAAGGAGGAGGAGGAGAAAGAAGAAGAAAGAAGAAAAAGGAGGAGGAGGAGAAGACAAAGAGAAAAGAAAGTGTCTGAAATATTTGAAAAATGAAATAAAAAGTGAAAAACTGACAGAAGTTTCCTGTAAATGTCTGTAAAGTCAGCTCCTCCTCTTCCTCCTCTTCTCTCCTCCTCCTCCTCTTCTTCCTCTTCCTCCTCCTCCTCCTCCTCCTCCTCCTCCTCCTCCTCCTCCTCCTCCTCCTCCTCCGCTCTCCGAGTCTCTCTCTTTTTCTCTGCATCCTTATCTATACGACCTTGGTTGCCATGGCTACAGAGGATGGCTCCATCTGGACAGTCGGTCATAATGGAGGTGAACAGTGAAACGCCGTCAGCTGACCTCCATCGTTACTGCCGGTTGCCTAGCGACGGATGTAAAGATGAACTATGGTGTTATAGTATAGACAGACGTTTTCAATTTATAGGCTACACTATCGACAAAATAATGATCGTTTAGGATTTGCACTCTGTGTTTCCATGCGTGGAACAAGGAGCAGGAGGAAGAAAACGTATTTTTCCTGCCCCTATTATAATATAATATGATTATAAATAGACAGTACTTATAATAATAATAATAAAATATCTTAACACTGATAAAAAAAGAAAAGAAAAAAGAAAGCACAGACAACTAAATCATAGCCAATGTCTTCCCAACGACTAGACCATGTATTTTTATATGATCTTAAAATTTAACTGAAAAACACTTTTGCTTTAAAGTTGTTCGCACCAATTTATGGTTAAAAGTATATTTCCAATAAGCTACCTCCACTTTCCTTTTCTCTTTCTCTTTGTTTAATTATTCATACCTGTTGAATGACATTTTTACCTATCAATATCATCACTTTTATTTATTTATCTACTTATTTAATCTCCTTAGATTGGGATGGGTGGTGGGGAAATTTGTATTTGTATATGTGTTATGTGAAAAATCAAAAAGTATTATCGTTTTATATAACTGTCTTTCTGCACCTTGTTCTCAATAAAAAGATACTTGAATATATATATGCAGATGATCTGGAAGTCTTTGCATTTTTACCTTAATCATTACTATTAGAGTCTGTAACTCAATTATATCTTTATATCATTTTTTTAATAACCATGATTTAACAAAAAGTCTATGTGTGTTCTCTATAATTTACTTCATGAATTGTTCTTATTGCTTCTCCTTTTTGCATTAAAAATAGTGGTTTTATACGTATTTCCCCAGATTCCCTCCCAGTAGATGAGATATAGTAGGATATAGAAGAGAACAGGACAAAATACATCATCATCATTATCATTATACAATAAAAAAACTTTGCTTTATTCAAAATGAACGTGTTCTTAGGCACTTTTTTGACGATTTCCAACGTTTTCATCAATGAAAACACCGAACATGAAGCGACATCGAACCAGAACCAGAACCAGAACCAGAACCAGCTGTGTGATGATTCTCCCTGTGTGTGTGTGTGTGTGTGTGTGTGTGTGTGTGTGTGTGTGTGTGTGTGTGTCCGCTGATGCTCCATGACACTCTGGCGTTAGCACTAATGGTCGTATCGGCCGCTAACAGCCCAATATAACATGATGAATTGGGACGACGGTGGAGAGAAGCCAATTAGATATTCATGCTCAGGCAAAATGGATGTGCTGCTGTGTAATGAGACAACACCAGAGTGTGTGTGTGTTGTGTGTGTGTGTGTGTCTGTGTGTGTGTGTGTGTGTGCAGCTCAGACTGATTTACCTGTGGTTCAGTGTCATGTGATCACGATGCTGCGTTTACATGGACTTCAGTTTCTGATTATTACTGCATCTTAAAGGGATAGTTCAACATTTTTGTCAAACTGGCCCATTGCCATAATCCCTATAGTCATAGCAGTAGGTTTGTTACCTTTAATTGTCGGTGTAAGCTGTTTTTAGAACGGCGGAGCAGAGCCGTGAGCTGCTCAGAGCTACGCTACGGAGGCTCATTATGGGATTTCTTGGTTGGTTTCCCTCATCAAACTCATCAAATACATAATCCAACAACTCCACAACGCTCTGGGGGCGGTGCCGTGTAAGGCTGCAGTCCTCAACGCAGGCGTCCCCGGTTCGAATCAGACCTTTCCTGCATGTCATTCCCCCTCTCTCTGCCTCCCCTTCCTGTCTATCTCTACTATGTGCTATCAAATTCAGAATCAGAATTTATTTGTCATTGTACAGCAGTACAACGAAATTAAAAGCTAAGGGACCGTTCGTTATTTATGGAATGGGCCACCGGAGGAAAATGGGGGGGGGGTCATGTCATAATATTCTTTGTTGAGGGGTGGGTCTACTAAAAAAAAAAAGGTCAGCGAGGGGGGGTCATTCAACATTTTGTCTGGAGGACACTGCAATTAATCTAAAAAAACAACAACAAAAAAAACGGGACATTTCAAAGCTGCAAGCACAGAGCAACCACAACGTTATTTTATATTGCTCTGGTCTGCCCTGAGTTGGTTTCGAACCCGGGTCTCCCGCACCGCAGGGGAAGATGCTAACCGCTTCGCCAAGAACTCAATAAAGACTTTGCACATGGCTTAGCACGTCTTTTATGGGTGAGTGAGTTTAACTTCAGTACTGTACAGAGGCTACGCTGCCTGCCTGCCTCATTGCGTAACTCTACATAGTCTGAGCAGCACGTACGTTCACGTTGCCTTCGTGAATTGTAAACAAACAGACGCCCCCTCGGTTTTAGCTTCCAGCAGTTTAGCGGCTAATTAAACAGCAGTGATGGATAACTGTACCGGAGAGGCTCAACTTCATGAACTACATTTGAGGAATAAACGGCAGCTTTTACCTGACGGGAGACCGACGCCTGAGCTACGGTAGCTAACAGCTAGCTGGTTTTACCTACTTTCTCTCTCTCTCTCCCTCTCTTTTCTTACACACACACACACACGCACACACACACACACGCACACACAGCCCAGGTTGTCTGTCATCTGTCGTAAACCTTGTAATAATACGTTGTTGAGTGCAGTTCACATTATTGTTGCTTCGGTTTGAGTGTGGATTAATTGTTAATGGCTTGTTGTGTAATGTGAGCTGGTCCACAATCGCGATTATGTTATTGATGAGTTGGGTTTTAATAACAGCTGATAAATGGCATGGATTGATGAGAAGGTGTTGCACAAGGTTGTCAAAATGAGTAGTGTCACACGCTACGTAATGCGATGTCACGTGTTGATGGCTGGGGGGGGGGGTCCTGTATTTTTTGATAAGGCTTAATGCAGGGTCATGTTAAAATTTACTGACTCCGACAGGGGGGTCATGTAAAAAAAAAAAAAGTCCCGTGAATCCCTCCGGTGGCACTGATGATAAATAACGAACAGTCCCTAAAACCTTAAAGTGCAGAACATAAAAAGACAGACAAGCAATAACAATGACAATAGCAGCAACCAGTGTCGACATTCAGTTATAAAAAGATAAATGAAATAGGTATTAGCAATAAATAAGTAATAAATAACTATTGTGTATGTATGTGTGTGTGTGAGAGTAATGATATGTTGTCAGTCACTGTTTCCGTTCAGTATTGTGATGGCTTTGGGATAAAAACTGTTTTTCAGTCTGTTTTTCAGGCAAAAAAGCCTAAAAAATATACTTAAAAAAACAAACAAACAAACTCCACAACGCTCTGGTGGACAAGTTGTGAGCTGCACATTCACCACACTATGAGATAATAACACAACGTTACCACACAGAGTTGTTTTAGAGGGAAATGCAGCCGGAACTACATTCCAGACACGGCTGCTGCTGGGCGGAGGGATTTCAGAAGAGAAAGTAGTTCAGAGTATTTGCTTCATGTGTCGTAATGTGACATAATGTTACATGATTATCTCCTAGCGTGTCTGTGGTTGTTTTACAGTCGTTCACTGGTTGTATTGAGTCAGTTTAGGACCTGTTGGTAGCTGCTGCTGCTTGTCTTCTGGACTGTGTGGTTCTGGTTTCTTCCTCCTCCTCCTCCTCCTCCTCCTTGTTCCTCTGGTTATCATAAATCACGGAGCTTCATTTACTCTGTTTGGCTCGTCTGTGCGTCGTCGTCCTCCTGGCATCAGCGGTGACACTAATGTCTGTGAGCTCGGTGTGCAGCGCTGAGACATAAATCTCTCAGACTGAGAATCACAGGACGCTTTATTACTTTCTTCAGATCAATGAGAGTCAGATATGGACGGAGAGGGACGTGTTAACGCTGCATCACGGTGATGAAGTGCTGGTTCAGGTTGTCTGAGGAGGAGACGCTGAGGTTAGTGATCAACAGCTGCACAAACATCTGCAGCTGCTGCAGTTCCTCCCCCGACCACTAGAGGCAGTCTCCATGGACACAACATGTTTACACACTTGAGCTGTGGTTGAAATCTGTTTCCTACATCGTATATCGGATAGAATTCACTACATACGATGTCCAAAGGAGATTTCAGACACTACACCGGAATTTTATGAACATGGTTGCATCAGCAGCACCGTTAATACATCACAACACTGTAAAAACCAGAAATCTTACCAAGAATATTTGACTTATTTCTAGTCAAAATGTCATTTCTAGTTAAATCTCATTAAAAACAAAAAACAAATCTCCTAATAGTTGTTTTAGAAGTAAATACAGAGACTGCTTGATGAAAAACTGTCCCTGAAGTCAACGTGCATCAACGGTTTTACATGAATTTCCCTCTAAAACAACTCTGTGTGGTAACGTTTTTTTTTTTTTTTTGTGATCAATTTTTTTATTAATTTTTATCTATTTCAATCCAGTAGAACAACAAAGATATAATAAAAAACAAACAAACAAACACCAACAAACAAACACACACCTTGAAAAGAATAAAAATAAAGAATAAAAATACCCCTAACAAACAACAACAACCAAAAATAACAGAAACAAAACATAAATTCAATATATACAGACATCTAAATGTATACCCCACCCCCCCGTCCCCCCAGGTCAACCTCCTTAAAACAACAACAAAACAATACAAAAACCAGCAACTCTGTGTGGTAACGTTGTGTTATTATCTCATAGCGTGGTGAATGTGCAGCTCACAACTTGTCCACCAGAGCGTTGTGGAGTTGTTGGATTGTGTATTTGATGAGTTTGATGAGGGACAGCTCACGTCTCTGCCCCGCCGATCTCAAAACAACATGCACCGATAATTAAAGGTAATGAACCTACTGCTGTGACTATAGGGGTTATGGTGAGAGGAGGATCTGACTAAATGTTGAACTGTCCCTTTAACCGACTGTTTGTGCAGCATCTCCTCTTATTTTGAAAAATTCTACATCCTGTCTTCCAGTATGTGTGTCTGTGGTTGTTTTACAGTTGTTCACTGGTTGTATTGAGTCAGTTTCTGTACCTGAGGACCTGTTGGTAGCTGCTGCTTGTCTTCTGGACTATGTGGTTCTGGTTTGACACCGATAATTAAAGGTGATTAACCTACTGCTGTGACTATACAGTAGGGATTATGGTGAGAGGAGTACATCTGACTACATGTTGAACTGCCCCTTTAAATGTATTTGACAGCAACACAAACAAAAAGCTCCTTCAGGTCCCATCAGTCCTGCTCTTTAAGATCCAATTACCCGTCACTGCAGGAATCAAATCAAATATTATGGAAAAGGGCAAAAAGATATGAATATGTCTGTGTGTCGGGGGGTTTAGTTTCATTATGTGTCAGCGGAGAGTTCACTCTGGTCAGGAGATGTAATGTTCATGATTAAATTAAATTAATGTAAGGAGCTACAGGTGAACTGTGTGTTAGGAGTTTTGTGTTGTGTTGTGTTGTGGTCAATGTTCACATGAATACGTCTATTATCCCCCCCGGCCTATAAATGGAAGTCAATGGGAGGGGCAGCTTCAACGGGCAGTTATACTGAGAATAAACACAGATTTATTTGTCATATTTCTTGTCAAAATGTCTCATTTCTATTCAAACTAATCTCTTTCCACTTAAAACAAGACTCGTCACCTAAAAATTAACTTGTTTTTAGATCATTTTCACTTGTTTCAAACAAATTTTCACTTGAAATAAGTAGAAAAATCTGCCAGTGACAGAAAGTTTTTTTGTGCTTGTAATAAGAAAGAAAAACTTGCTTCACTATCAGATTTTTCTACTTATTTCAAGTGAAAATGTGTTTGAAACAAGTAAAAAATGTCTTAAAAACAAGCTACTTTTTAATGTGATGAGTCTTATTTTGGGTATAATGGGATTTGTTTCGACTAGAAATGACATTTTGACTAGAAATAAGATAAATATTCTTGGTAAGATATTTGAGTTTTTGCAGTGCCGTTAGAACCTCGGTGGGGTTTTGGGTTGTGGTCAATGTTCACATGAATACGTCTATTATCGCGGCCTATAAATGGAAGTCAATGGGAGGGCAGCTTCAACGGGCAGTTATACTGCGAATAAACACAGATTTATTTGTCATATTTCTTGTCAAAATGTCTCATTTCTATTCAAACTAATCTCTTTCCACTTAAAACAAGACTCGTCACCTAAAAATTAACTTGTTTTTAGATCATTTTCACTGGTTTCAAACAAACTTTCACTTGAAATAAGTAGAAAAATCTGCCAGTGAAAACAAGTTTTTTGTGCTTGTAATAAGAAAGAAAAACTTGCTCCACTATCAGATTTTTCTACTTATTTCAAGTGAAAATATGTTTGAAAAAAGTAAAAATGTGGCTACTTTTTAATGTGATGAGTCTTATTTTGGGTATAATGGGATTTGTTTTGACTAGAAATGACATTTTGACTAGAAATAAGACAAATATTCTTGGTATGATATTTGAGTTTTTGCAGTGCTGTTTTGTGTTGTGGTCAATGTTCACATGAATACGTCTATTATCGCGGCCTATAAATGGAAGTCAATGGGAGGGGGCAGCTTCAACGGGTAGTTATACTGAGAATAAACACAGAGTTTCTGAGTTTCTCTTCTCTTTTTTTTCTTTTTTCTTTTTTCTTTCTGCACCTGAACAACAGACAACAGCAGCAGCAGCAGCAGGAGTGAAGAGAGAGAAAAGCAGCACAATAACCTTTAGCTTCAGCTGTCAGAAACAAAGCTCCAGTGGATTTCTACTGAACGGCAATCACATTGCTTTTCCTCCTCCCTCTCCCTTTTTTTTTCCACACACACACTCACACACACACACACACACACACACACACACACACACACACACACACACACACACACATGCACACACATAAGCGCAGCTCTCAAGGTAACATGAAAGGCCCTGGCAGATACAGAGACATTTTAGGGCCCTCATCTATCTCCCATGGCCAGGAGCTGCAGCGCTTAGCAAATGTCAACAGAAAATAATGCACACACAAAGGCAATCTTATTTGTTCAAGAATCGCTCTAGGTCACCGCAATTCAGCCGGGCAGCGCACAGGGAGAAGAGAAGAGGAGAAGAGGAGAAGAGGAGCCACCAATCCAGCCAATACAGCACTACAAAGACTCGGCACACCATGCATGCACTCTCTGTTTTCCTACTCTACGGTAATTCCCTCCCTCCTCCTTCTGCTGCTGCTGCTGCTGTGAAACAAATAAATATAATATCCATCGTTTCTCTTCTAATAATCAGTTCCATTCTGAATGTTTTGAGTGTGGAGTGTATCCCTGCTCCACATTATGTTTCTCCGTTGCACGGCAGGTATCTAATCAACTAAAACATTCTCTCTATTATTGCTGCAGCAGATGAGCTATAGCAATAGAGAGAGGATAGGAAAAAAAAAACGGCGAATTCAATAAAGCGCTGCACACCTCCGAGGGGCTTTCATTTGAATGATTGCTTCTTCTCCGCTCTGCCTCCATATTCTCCCTCTCTCATCCGGTTTATTTGTCCTCATCCGAACATCCACACACACCTCCTCTCAGCGTTGTTGTTGTTGTAGTTCTAGTTGTTGTTGTCAGGATTCTTCACTTAATAATCACACAGATGGAAAAAACTATATAAATATATATTTGATTTGTAACGCTGATATTTTTCTAAAAATTTGAAACTCAATATAAGCTTTGTGATTAAAAAGTAGCTGGTATGAGGTGGAAGCACTCTGCACTGACCTCGCTGCAGGAAACACACACACACTCTCATGAAAAGTCAAATATGTGATATCAAGGTGAACCCTCCCCCCGACCAACTGTATTTTAAATCCTGATGTATACATATAATATAAAGTATATCCATATGGTATAAAGGTAGATGTTTGTGTTAAAGTTCCTTCAAAATAAAGGTAGATGTTTGTGTTAAAGCTCCATACAGTATAAAGGTAGATGTTTGTGTTAAAGCTCCATACAGTATAAAGGTAGATGTCCATGTGTAGTGTGATTATAAAGCAGCTCTAGCTTCTATATTAATACTGTGAAAGTATCAGAGAAATGCACACAGCCTGTATTCAGAAACTGAGCCTTTAAACCAGCCGTCAGGACTTCCTGTCACTTTGTGATGTCACAACTAAGCCCCGCCCCCTCACCACCTGGACCCACCATCCATCTAACAACACTTTGCAGGATTTGGTTTCTCTGAGTGTTTTATTCTGAAATCTGCTCTGTTTTTTATTGTATCTTTTTTAGAAAACAGTCAGCCAATCAGAAGAGAGGCTCAGAGCTTCCTCCTCTCTTCTGATTGGCTGACACCGACCTGTTGTTACCAGAGCTCCAGAGAGAAGCTGAGAGAGAGAGGAGATGGAAAACTACACTGAGATGGTTTTTAGAGCTTCTCATGGATCAACCCTTCAAAATAAAACACAGAAGAACATGGAGGTTTAAACTGCATCACAGACTTTGTGACTTTTTTTTTCCTTCTGACATTAATTCTCTCACATACAGAAAAAAACATATGTAGGCCTATATATATTTGAATAAACAGGTTTTTGAATGTGGTTTGTTTGGTCTGACTTACATTATGTGATATCTGATATTATTCTGAGTTGCTGCACTGCAAAAAATCTAATATCTTACCAAGAATATTTGTCTTATTTTTAGTCAAAATGTCATTTCTAGTCAAAACAAATCTCATTCTACTTAAAATAAGACTCATCACATTAAAAAGCAGCTTGTTTTTAGACACTTTTTACTTCTTTCAAGCAGATTTTCACTTAAAATAATCTGATAGTGGAGCAAGTTTTTCTTCCTTATTACAAGCACAAAAAAACTTGCTTTCACTGGCAGATTTTTCTACTTATTTCAAGTGAAAATGTGTTTGAAAGAAGTGAAAATGATCTAAATACAAGTTCATTTTTAGGTGATGAGTCTTATTTTAAGTGGAAAGAGATTAGTTTTGACTAGAAATGAGACATTTTGACAAGAAATAAGACAAAATATTCTTGGAACGATTTTGAGTTTTTGCAGTGTGCTGGGTCGATGTCGCTGCAGATACTGACTTTACATTATCCAGTCGACCAGTCCACCAGCAAATACATTTTTCTTTTTAGTTCGGTGCCATTATGAAAGGAGAATGGAGCGTGAGCTGGACAGGGGGAGTTGTGCAGTGTCAGCAGTCGTCTGGTGCAGCGCTGTGGTGGCGAGGAGAGGAGAGGAGAGGAGAGGAGGGGGTTAAGCCTGAAGGCGAAGCTCTCAGTCCATTTATATTCCAGCCGTGGCCCGCGGTCGCCCTCAGGAACAGGGTGATGAACTGAACAGGAGGAAGTGGCAGAGGAACCAGAGCTGCTGCTGTGCACCGAGAGGAGACACGAGCCGCTTCAGCTGCTGATCGAGACGTCTCTTCAACGCCGCCTCGTGGACGACACGGCGCCGGGGACGAGGCCTCAGAGCAGATACAGGACACACCACAGGGATTTATCATGATACTGAGACGATAGGCTGCGTCTCAATTCTAATACTTCCACACTTACACTTTACTATTGTGAGTCAAAACACAGTGAACTGTAAGAAAGTAAGTCAGAAAGTTGAGTGTGGAATGATGGAAACTTCCCAATCGCTGTCTGGGCTACGTAGCAGAATATAATACATATAATACTAGAAAGTTTCCTCTGGGGAATTTTTGATAGGACCACGGGAGCTACGGCCGGGGTCGACATCTCTGTCAACATGGGAATCAAACCCACGATCTTATGGTCAAGACAGAGCTGATCAGACAGACACATGATCATCTTTCTATAAGTAGCTACTGATATGGAGGAGCTGTAACCACATTAAGTTACCTGTGTGTTTACGTGTGTTTACAAACATGTTAACAAGCTCCAGGTGGATTGTTTATGAACCTTAATGAGCTCTGGCCTGAGGCTCAGAGGTTACCACGGCAACTTGAGGTGGTTGCCAATGACGATAGGGGCCCCCCAGTCTGAGGCAGACGGAAACGTGGGGAAAAAGAGTGATTTTTTGCTTCTGCACTGGTCTCACATTTAGGCTTACTGTGACAAAACAGTAACTCCTATCAGAACAAAACACAGACCGTCATCGCTGTAAGGACTTCCTGAACGATTTGGTGTGATTTTGGTGTTTCTACAGTAAATATTTTGGAGACACTTGCGAGTTTAAAACAAGGGCCTGTTCTGCTTCTCTCAGAAAAAAATAAAAATAAATTGGAGTCAATGAGGAGCAGAGACAGACGTGTCCGCACTTAGAGGCTGACAATTCAAATTCTGTAAGTCTCTCTGATATTTTGAGCAGATTGTGAGAGACAGAACAAGTTTGTCTACAAATTTGGAAAAAATCGTGTGTGTTGAGTGTAAATTGTGGCCGGGAGGAGTATGGAAAGAGAAAATATCTGGAATGTTTTTGGCTGCCTCTCTCCCACTCTGACCGATGATGTCACGTACACATAAATTGTAATGTCACCTGCAACTTAACGTCCAGACATGAATATATGAAATATAACTACAGGTTTTAAAGGATTATCTAAATCAGGGGTGTCAAACATGCGGCCTGTGGGCCAAAACCGGCTCGGCAGAGAGTCCAATCCGGCCTCAGGATAAATCCGCCAAGTGTGAAAATCACATAGAAGACAGAAGAGGCATAATATTGTTGAAATTGCACATATTTTTATGTTTTGTAAAAGGATAGTTCACTAACTGTAAACATCTTAATAATGTAGGCTTCTAATACAAAAGGAAAGATTCTTAACTAAAGAAGTTATCATGCTATTATTCTACTGGTTCGGCCCACTTGAGATTAAATTGCGCCGTTCGTGGCCCCTGAACTAAAATGAGTTTGACACCCACTGATCTCAATTGTTCAAACCCTCCAAACGTGTTTCTAACTAGTTTTTCAAGGTCCAGGTCTTGATCGGGTTATTAATGTGTGAAGAAGCAGTGACATGTTGAGTCTGATGGTTGATCATCGCCCTCGGCCTCTGGGCACAGTCAACAATGTGTGTGCATGTGTGTGTGAGTGTGTGTGTACGTGCTTTGTAAGATAAGACGATTTGATTGGATTGAAAAATTGAGCCTATTAGCGATTCTCCAGGAATCCTATTCAGATGGAAAACAAAGAACTCCGGAGATCACCAAATTGTTTCATGTCTGCCGAGACTGAACGGCAATCATGGCTTCCTGTTTTCTACTAGATTGCCACCACCACCAGGCCTGAGCAGGAGGAGGAGGAGGAGGAGGAGGAGGAGGAGGAGGAGGAGGAGGAGGAGGAGGAGGAGGAGGAGGAGGAGGTGGAGGTGGAGCACAGGCCAGAGGAGAGGAGCTGTCATTGCAGGTTTAAACACTCTAAACCTTTCAGCAGTCTTACCTGTCATCTTAATTGCTTTAACTGTCAGAGTTGCAGACCAATTAGACATGGGCTCTTTATCGGGCCGGGCCTGGAAGGAGACAGATGGGGGGAGCCACTTAATATTCAAATCATCCATTCAAATATTTAAAATCAAACATGGCGACAATGACATTAATTATCAGAAATAACAGCTATCTGCAGTGAAATACATGATTAGAGTTGTCAATTAGTGGAGTGAGAATTGGTGTGTGTGAGGAGGAAAGAGAGAAAGAGGAGGGGGGGATGGGTTTTTCTTTAAAAGTCAAATAAAACCCCTTCAGGTGTCAGAACAGTCCTCTTAAATATTCAAAGGAGTGTGTTAAAGTGCAGGTCTGAGATCAGCCGCTGCGTTCAGAGTCGTTCACCGACGTCTGAGGTCGTTCAAGAGCAGCAAACACAACAACGACAATGACAACAAGGTGTGTTTGTGATGAAGATGAAGCGCCACGGATGTGCGAAGACGCCTTTTACTACAAATGTTTCTCATGAAATTTCAGGATGTTCATAACGTTTTGTATAAGGATAGGTCACTAACTCTAAACATCGTAATAATGTGCGTCTTTGCACTATAGATACAACAAACAAAGCTCAATCAATCAATCAATCAATCAAATTGTATTTGCATAGCCCTTTACAATAGCCAAAGTGCTTTACAACAACGCAATAAAACAATACATAAAAACACAAGAAAGTGCTACAGTGCTGCAGGGTGTTAAAGGCTCTAAAAGTGCATAAAATAAAACAGGCAAAATAAGTAGTACACCTAAGAGCAGGACTTCCCTAGTCAGAGTTGAATGCCAATCTAAAACAGCTCATTACTTATAGGTTAGTTATTTTACTGGTCCGGCCCACTGGAGATCAAATTGTGCTGTTTGTGGCTCCTGAACTAAAATGAGTTTGACACAGCTGATCTCAACACTTCAATGGTTAAAAGGTGAAGTTAAAAGGAAAGTGAACACTGGACACATTTTATTAAAAAGCTCAGTTTTTGAATTTAAAGGAGGTGTATTCTGCCACTTTTCCACAAATTAAAATAGTTCCCAGGTGTGTTAAAGACATGTCTGTGACAAGCTTGGGTCAAAATACCCCAAGGTTCAAACATCACAGCTCTAAAACAGCCCTGTTCAGACCGGCTGGTTTCAGTTCCTGTCCCTTTAAATGCAAATAGTAAGGGTGGGGTTATGCAAATTTGAATCCTAGTTACATCATTGGAAGACAACCAAGGGAACAGCTCATAAAACCACGTGGATTTCAACCTCAGGAGCCTGAAAATTGCTGATTTTTTTGTCAATTCTCACATTTTGAGGCCTAAAGGCAAGACGAACACCCAAATATGTTAAAGAGCCTTCAAAAAGTGATATTTCCATAATATATCCCCTTTAAATACTTTCATACAAAGTCAAGACTCAGGAAAATCAACATATTATATTGGTTATTACACACACACAAAGGAATAAAAAGTGTATATAAAACATGTTCTGCTGCGTTTGAGTGTCACAGAAAGAATCTGAAATCACTCCGTCGTATCCCTCCGCCTCTCAAACTATAGTCCCGGTTCCATCCTGTTCATCCAGAGTCAGAGAATATGAAACACTGTCTGAAGTTTGATCATAACTGTGGTTTTATTGATCATATTATTATTATTAATATATATAATTAACTCATGGCCACTTTCTGAGTGTTTTATTGTGCTTTAATATAGAAAAGAACAACAGGAAGTGTCTCTCTGTGGTTTCAGCAGCAGAATCAAACGTCAGATCTTCATCTTTAAACACGGTGAATCTGAAATCCAGCCAGAGATGTATTGTCATCCAGTGAGTTGTTGCTGGATGTACCGAGATCAAAATCCATAAAAACCAAGAGCGATCGCGCAGTATGTGCACTGTTGTTTATACTACTGTAGCCATACGTGTATGTATGTGCATATGTTCGTATATGTACATGTGCTACATGCATTTGTGTGTGAGAATGTGGGATGGTATGCATGTTTTCTTGTTTCTGTCTCTGCTCTGTGAAGCACTTTGGACGACTGTCACAGGTCTTTTAACTTTGCTATATAGCCCCGACTGTCAGCACTTTTAAATCCAGGTTAAAAACATTTCTCTTTTCACGTGCTTATAGCTGAGAACTTAAAACTTTATCTATTTTCTTTTATTTTACTTTTATTTGCTCTTGCTCTTTTAACTATGTTTTTAGTGTTTTGTTTGTTTTTATTCTGTCTTATGCTTCTTTTTTTAATGTTTTGTCTTTATGTAAAGCACATTGAGTTGCCTTGCTATGAAATGCGCTATATAAATAAAGATGCCTTGCCTTGCCTTGCCTTGCCTATATAAATAAAAGTGAACTCGAACTTGAACTTGAACAGGATAAACTGTTAAAATCCAAAATAAAATCGATCCAGACAAGTGAAACAAAGAGAGAGAAGGACGATAAAGCGAAGGCCTCGTCAGGTATTTCTTCTTCCTCTTCTTCCTCCTTTTGTTCCAGGTTTTATATCACACCCTCTCATTTTCTTCCCTCCTTCTTTCCTCCCTCCCTCCTTCTTCCCTCCTCCTCTCTGTCTCTGAAGAGTGGGGTCACTTCACCCCAATGAAGTCACTCGCCGAGCGTTAGAACATCATTTAAGGATTTACCACTTTAGATCCCGGCGCATATTGCTGTTATTGCCCGGATTTATGCTCTGGCACTTCCCATCTGGGTGAAAGGTTTACGGGGGATTGGATCTGAATATCGCTGCTATGATTTGAGCTGCGCAGAGGTTGGCCGAGTGGAGCTCACCTTGTTAACTCAGGCAATTAAAGTCCTGTCATACACACATATCCAGGCTATTATGGAAGGTGTGGAGGAAATATAAATGAGCAAGAAAGAGAAAAAAAGAAGGAAAAAAAAACTCCACCTGAGCGTTAATGGAGGGAATGTGTTTACGCAGACGAGAGCGATACGAGAGTTACAGGGCAACAGGAAGCAGCGCTTTGTTGAAGATCATGGAGAACTGCTTTTAGTCTGTGACACTGAACACACACACACACACACACACACACACACACACTCAGACACACACAATGAACACACACACACACACACAGGTTTACAGGTTAATGCATCTCAACTGTTGTTACTGTGTCGCTCCATCAGCTCTCTGTGGTTTGGACTGACACTTTAACACACACACACACATACACACGCACACACACACACACACACAGCAACACTGCAGCTTCACATCTGGACTCAGAACGATAAAGATTCAGTTTCTGTTCTCAGCAGCTGCAGCAGAAAACAACTGTATCATGTTTATATCAGTTTATTATATATATCACAATATGCTTTTCATATTATAACAATATGTTTTTAAATATTATCAGATATAAATCTATGTGCAATTCAGAGTTAGTGAGAACATTTACAGTAAACTCCTGAAAGAGCTAGAGAGAGAATCGAACAGTGACACCAGGAGCAGAAACACGTGCAAACACTGGAAAAAATTTAAAATAAATTGTCTTTCTGTACTGAAACAAAACTTGCTTTTCAGTGCTCTTAAGAAGAGTAATAATTGAAGCAGTGTTTCTGTCTGTCATGGATTATGGTGATATCATCTATAGACATGCTGCTGCCTCGACTCTGAAACGTCTAGATTCAGTCTGTCATTCAGCTCTAAGATCACTGGTGATTGTAGATATGATACTCACCACTGTGTTCTGTATGGAAAAGTTGGTTGGTCTTCTCTTGAGGAAAGGCGCAAGAGATACTGGTTTTTATATATTTTTAAAGCCCTTTTAGTCAAATTACCACTGTATGTAGTAGGGATGTGCACGGTTACCTGAGTAGGCAATCTGCTACTCGGTTATGAATTTATTACCCGGTTAACCTAGGATTAAAAAAACGTCACGTTAGAGCAACAGTCTAGTGTCGGATCAAACTACATCATCACGCCGTGGTTCGGCTTTTTGTCATGTTAAACAGTTTCGGATCAAGCAACGTGATTTTCTGCTGTGTAAAAGCGTTTTTGGATCGAGCCTCGGACTTTCAAACCTTTTACAATAATCTGTGGTGGTTCCCTCGGCGATGACAGGTGTCATCAAGTCTGAAAATCTGCTTTCAGTTTACAAACATTGTGAAACCTTCCCAGATATTTCCTGAGACGATGCGAGGCAGAGAGGACCGAAGGCACCAACATGTAGTGTGGACTAATAAAGAAGCACCGCTAATGATTTTAAAGAAAAAAAAAAAAAAAAAAAAGTTTTCTCCTCCTCCTCCGAGGCAGCTGCGGCATAAATGCGCTGCGCTCAGCGTTCAGCGCTCAGAGCGCATGCAGCGCCTTTATTCCCCGGCATAAAGATGCACATCTGCCCCATACGTATGTGCATCTTCAACTCCATCTCTACTCTTATTATCCAGCTGATGTTTAGTCTGACGACGCTGTGTGTAAGTAATGCGACTGTCTGACGGACAGAGAGCATTTATGCACCGGCTGCTCTCTGTCCATCAGACATGACCTTATTTTTTTATTTTTTTTATTACAGTAATCGGTTACCCGGGTAACACCAGGTTAGGTTACTCGATTAGGAAATTATTCGAAATGCCCATCCCTAGTATGTAGCAAATATGTTAGAATGGAACTCAGGTTTACAGGACCCGTTCAGCTGAACTACTGCGACTCAAAGTTCCTCCAGTCTATACGAGTATTGGCGAGACTGGTTTGTGTTGATGCCCCTCTTGGAACGCGCTGCAGCACAACTCCCTTCACTCACAGAGTTTAGGACCTTGGTCATGGATAACTGTGTTTCTAATCTAAGTCTTTAGGGTTTCTTGTTAAATGTATATTGTCATGTAATCACTTTCAAATGACTGTAACCACTGTCAATATTTTAATTGGCTTACAAACTCGACAACATTGAAAATTAGGATAACCTCAATGTCTCTCGAGAATGAATAAAGGTTAGAATAAAATGTAAATATAATATCATAAATAGTGAACTCTGGTCCAACTTCACGTTTCTGAGTGAAACGTTGGAGCGACTGAGACCTTTGGTCCAGATGTGTCTCACACTAATCGATCAATAGTTTATTTTGTATATTTAATGCTAATTTTCACAGGTCAACCTGCTTTATCCTTCGCCCTTTTAACTTTTTATCCTTTATTATCTTAACTACTTGCATATTTTTCTCATCATCATCTCATCTCTTCATATATTGTTGCTTTTTGTGCATTAAGTCAGTCACATGTAGATAAATATATTGATATGAGCTACACACATTATGCCTGGTGTTACTGTATGAGACAGATTTAGTTTTCAGTCGATGTCAAAACAACAGCGATAATTATAATCATAATACTGACGATGATGCTAATGATGTCATGTTAATGTAATAAAGCGATGAACAAGAGAAACAGTCGACCTGCTTCATCTTTCTCTTTATATCCTTTATTATATGATTTTACCTCCTCATATTCATATATATTTTTCATTTTTTAATCTCATCTCTTCATGTGTTTTGTGCATTAAGTCAATTTTTGTTTCTTCTTTCAGCAGACTCGATGCCTTCAGTGACCCAGTGCACAGTGGGACGTTTCAGTTTCAGTTTCAGCTTCGTCTTCATCTCTAAAGAACCTGGATTGTTTTTTTTTTTTTGTTTTTTTTTTTACTTATCTCATTTGCACACACTCATTTATTTGTATTTATATTATCCACATCGTCCCAGAGAGCTGCAGCAGCGTCGCCACGGTGATCCCATGCAGATCCCAGTGAAACCACCACATCAGACCTGCAGAACTCTTCACGCCGCCGTGTGCTGGAGTGTTAATGGGATGTGTTTACCGACACACCCTTGATGAATACTTCCAATATGCACGGCAAACAAGGTGTGTCAAGGACTGTCAGCAGAAACTCCCTCAACTCATTTAGCTTTATCTCCGAGGGGCCGCCGACACAATGTGCTGTTAGCTTTATAATATTATGCAAGTGTCAAAATACAGTCCAATCAAATGACAATAATAACCACAGACATTTTAATGGGATTCGGAGCAGAGTCACCTGAGACCGCGCTCATTGCCATGCATGTGTGTGCACAAGTGTCTGAGGGCCCATTCACTGTGAATGTGCTTTACCTCTGGGGAGTTCACACACACACACACACACATGAACACACACATACACACACACAGATACACAAACACACACAAACACACACGTGCACGTCCCAATTCTATTAAAATGCAACTGAAATCATTTTAATTTTCAGTTAAACACACTGAAGCAATTTAGCATGATGAGGTGGTAATAGAGGGGAAGCAAGTGGAGCATCTCCACTCTGAGAGAGAGAGCACCGAACACACAGCAGAGAGAGAGAGAGAGAGAGAGACCGGGTCTTCACCATGGAGACCAACAGACCATAAACACAACGTCTACACATCCATGTTTCTGTTAAAGCTCCTTCAGAATAAAGGTAGATGTTTGTGTTAAAGCTCCATAAAGGTAGATGTCCATGTGTAGTGTGATTATAAAGCAGCTCTAGGTTCTATATTAAAGGGATAGTTCAACATTTTTGGCAAATTGGCCCATTGCCATAATCCCTTTAGTCATAGCAGTAGGTTTGTTACCTTTAATTGTCGGTGCAAGCTATTTTTAGAACGGCGGAGCAGAGCTGTGAGCTGCTCAGAGCTACGCTACGGAGGCTCATTATGGGTTTTCTTGGGTTTCCCTCATCAAACTCATCAAATACACAATCCAACAACTCCACAACGCTCTGGTGGACAAGTTGTGAGCTGCACATTCACCACGCTATGAGATAATAACACAACGTTACCAGACAGAGTTGTTTTAGAGGGAAATTCATGCAAAACCGCTGATGCGCGTTGCCTTCAGGGACAGTTTTTCATCAACAGTCTCTGAATTTCCCTCTAAAACAACTCTGTGTGGTAACGTTGTGTTATTATCTCATAGCGTGGTGAATGTGCAGCTCACAACTTGTCCACCAGAGCGTTGTGGAGTTGTTGGATTGTGTATTTGATGAGTTTGATGAGTTAGAAACCAAGAAATCCCATAATGAGCCTCTGTAGCGTAGCTCTAAAAAGCAGCTCACGGCTCTGCTCCGCCGTTCTAAAAATAGCTTGCACCGACAATTAAAGGTAACGAACCTACTGCTATGACTATAGGGATTATGGTGATGGGACAATTTCACAAAATGTTTAACTATCCCTTTAATACTGTGAAAGTATAAAAGAGAAATGCACACAGCCTGTCAGGACTTCCTGTCACTTTGTGATGTCACAACTAAGCCCCGCCCCCTCACCCCCATCCAGTTTGGTTTCTCTGAGTGTTTTATTCTGAAATCTGCTCTGTTTTTCTTTTTTTTTTTATTGGATCACTCAGTCAGCCAATCAGAAGAGAGAGTTGTGTCGATGAGTCGTCGGGAGTCAACAGGAAGGTAATTAGTATTTAGTAATTAGTGTCGTCTAATTGTAAACAAATAAACTTCATAGTCTCTTCATAACAAACTGAATGTGACAAATATTAAACTGCATTAAAGTCTAATCCTCTTTCTTCCTCTTCCTCCTTCATCCCGTCTTCCCTCCCTCTCTCTCTCTCTCTCCGCCCGTGTACACAAACAAAGCTGCAGAAGTCATTTGGTTGATTCATCCCCCCCCAACCCCCCGTGCGCTGCACTGATTGTGGTTCCTTCCTAAACGGCCCCCCGTCGCCGCCAACACACTTTTATGAAACATCCAGCGTTTCCCTAAAAGCTAATCATGTTAGACATCAAAGAGCGAAGCCGCCGCCATGATCAAAACACACACGGAGAGAGAGAGAGAGAGCTGTGTGTGTGTGTGTGTGTGTGTGCGTGTGTGTGTGTGTGTGTGTGTGTGTGTGTAAGGGAGAGTGGAGATGTGTCAGAGTCAAGTCTGTGTACAGATATTTAAAGGTTAAATCAACATGGAGGAGCCACTTCTCTTTTCCTTCAAGCAAACAGGAAGTAGCAGAATTGGATCACGTTCACACAGTTCATCATCGCCGTTTTTTTCCTTCTGACATCATCATCATCATCACACTGAACTGAACTGAACCGAGGGTCCGAGGTGTAAACGCTCATTTATTTACTCATTTAACTTTCAGTCGACCAAACTGAAAACAGATGAGTAGAAGAATCTGTGAGGATCCACAAAGAAAGAAACAAAGAAAAAAGTGACAATGAAATGAAAGTATGGCTGACTTCCTGTACGGTGAAATAAAAAAGCTTTGAAAACTCAAAAAGTCAAGGTAACTGGCTGCGAAAGATTTTTGCGTTTTGAGTCTGAACTAAAATTCTTAAGTTTTGAAGAAAATTACATATCGTATACTTTCCGGACTCTAAGCCACTACTTTTTCCCGGCCCCGGTGCACTGCAAAAACTCAAAATCTTTCCAAGAATATTTGTCTTATTTCTTGTCAAAATGTCTCATTTCTAGTCAAAACTAATCTCTTTTTACTTAGAATAAGACTCGTCACCTAAACATTAACTTGTTTTTAGATCATTTTCACTTGTTTCAAACACATTTTCACTCGAAATAAGAAGAAAAATCTGCCAGTGAAAGCAAGTTTTTTTTGCTTGTAATAAGAAAGAAAAACTTGCTCCACTATCAGATTTTTCTACTTATTAAGTGAAAATCTACTTGAAAGAAGTAAAAAGTGTCTAAAAACAAGCTGCTTTTTATGTGATGAGTCTTATTTTAAGTAGAATGAGATTTGTTTTGACTAAAAATGACATTTTGACTAGAAATATGACAAATATTCTTGGTAAGATTTTGAGTTTTTTGCAGTGTGTCTCAGCTCTCGTCTCTGCACCGTGACACAAACGCGCTCCGTAACCCGTAATCTTTTGTTCATGACGGTTAAGACGACACAAACACACGTCGTAACATCGTATATGTTATGTAACGTTATCCACCGCTCCGTTGATTGATTTTTCACTGGCTTCGTTGTAAACAGATGCACATGGAGGAGAGGAGCAGAACCGAAACAGCGGAAAAGCGAGCGGACTGTCACAGTTTCTGTGTAAATATCTCATGTTACAACATGAAAACCTGACGCTTATATTCAAGTGCGGCCTATATATATGTACAAAATGTATTTTCTTTTAACATTTAGCTGGTGCGGCTTAGTATATTCAGGTGCGCTCAATAGTCCAAAAAGTACGGTAAAATTAGGTGAACGAATGATCTTTTGTTGAGGTAACTTATAAAGTAGTTGAAATAACTTAAACGTCTTGGTTTTTCCATGTTAGGCTGTTAAATGCGACCAACTTTAGCCAAGAAACTTGAAAGATATAGTTGAAATAAATATTTTTTTTGTAATTTCCAACTCAAGTAAATGTTTTTGGTTTCGTTAACTGAAAAAATATTGTTCTGCCAACAATTTTAAGTTTTTATTTTTAGAGTGAAACTTCATCAGTTTGACAAAAACTCTCACAACACAACAGAAGACGTTTCTCCCCTGTCTCTCTGTCCTTTCAGAATAAAAGCCCCAAATAGCTTTAACTCACACAGCTTCACTAAAGACTAATCTAAACATCTAAACACAATGAAAATCTAATAAAGATTCTTTTTTTTTTTTCTCTTTTTGCCTTTATTGATCACGTTAACGTCTCATTATGTCTTCAATAGCCTTTAATGCAGCGGCAGTAAGGTGATGGATAGAAAGGATGAGGACAGATGTGGTGCAGCGCTCCAGATGTGGAGGAGAGAGGAGGAGGAAGGAGGAGGAAGGAGTCGCGCTCGGCTGATCCCGACTATCGGCCTCAGCAATTAGCTCGCTGGAGCTGCTTGTAATTCCACCAAATAACAGGCGCAGCTTCGTGGAGGGAATTCAATTAATTGCTATTTTGATTATATTTGTCTTTCCCCTCGTGACGTATTTATCTCTGACGCTGTTTCAATTTCTACTGGAATTATGTTCATTTACATGAACCTCCTGCTAATCTGCTGCTATCTGTTTTAATGAAGCTAAGGAGATTAACACACACACACACACACACACACACACACACACACACACACACACACCCTCCCTCCCTCTCTCACACACACACAGACACACACACTTGCAGCAGGGATACCAGGGCTATAGACTGATATATTGAGCCAATATCGGCCGTATTAGAACTGAATCGGATGTAGCAGCTGCTCTATTCCTCCTATAATGAAAATCATTGATTAGTGATCGACACAGTGGATCAATAACACACACTGACCTCCAGTGACAAACATTAAAGGTTCAGTTCAGTCAAATTACCACAAGACAGGATCTCTAACTCACCCGTTGTTCAATATTTAAACAATAATCATCAGTTATTTCATGAAAATATGATGTTTATATAGTCAGGGTGTGGTTAGCCTAGCTTAGCTTCTTAGCTTCTCCTTGTGGAACTCTGTGGTTTCCCTGGAGACGGTGTGTAGTTACCAGGCAACAGGCCCCGCCTCCTCTCATCAGTTCAGCCTGGATGTTTCTGTTTCTGTTTCTGTTTCTGTGAGGATGATTAACAAGATCAACGTCGTCCAGATGATTTTAAACATTCAAACGTCTTCGAAATGACACTGTGCACTGCAAAAACTCAAATATCTTACCAAGAATATTTGTCTTATTTCTAGTCAAAATGTCATTTCTAGTCAAAACAATCTCATTCTACTTAAAATAAGACTCATCACATTAAAAAGTAGCTTGTTTTTAAGACATTTTTTACTTTTTTCAAACATATTTTCACTTGAAATAAGTAGAAAAATCTGATAGTGGAGCAAGTTTTTCTTTCTTATTACAAGCACAAAAAACTTCCTTTCACTGGCAGATTTTTCTACTTATTTCAAGTGAAAATTTGTTTGAAACAAGTGAAAATGATCTAAAAACAAGTTAATT